>NC_053034.1:6375962-6716319 GCF_016746235.2 Drosophila teissieri | reverse complement strand
CGAAAATGCAAAAAATGTGTCAAAATTTTTTTTTCGAAAATAAGAAAAGTAGGGATGGACATAGTTAGCTATGTTTATTAGCAGCACAAAACAGTCTTTATTTTAGCTGTGCTCCCATTTTTGGCCAAGTTATGGCTAAAACGCCGATTGAATATATCCGATTTTTTTTACAATTTTTTTTTCGATTTTTGTATACAAAATAATCAGTATTTCGTTGATAGCATTAAAAATAATTGTCCAAAAGTGGAATGCCATACCTCGTTGAATTCGTAACAAAATTCCCTATCAATCCATGTGCATATATTGAAATTCTAATTTTTGGCCATTTTTTGCAAATTTTAATGATGGTACCCCTTATCGAAAATGCAAAAAATGTGTCAAAATTTTTTTTTCGAAAATAAGAAAAGTAGGGATGGACATAGTTAGCTATGTTTATTAGCAGCACAAAACAGTCTTTATTTTAGCTGTGCTCCCATTTTTGGCCAAGTTATGGCTAAAACGCCGATTGAATATATCCGATTTTTTTTACAATTTTTTTTTCGATTTTTTTATACAAAATAATCAGTATTTCGTTGATAGCATTAAAAATAATTGTCCAAAAGTGGAATGCCATACCTCGTTGAATTCGTAACAAAATTCCCTATCGATCCATGTGCATATATTGAAATTCTAATTTTTGGCCATTTTTCGCAAATTTTAATGATGGTACCCCTTATTGAAAATGAAAAAATGTGTCAAAATTTTTTTT
This sequence comes from Drosophila teissieri, assembly GCF_016746235.2. Taxonomy (NCBI): domain Eukaryota; kingdom Metazoa; phylum Arthropoda; class Insecta; order Diptera; family Drosophilidae; genus Drosophila; species Drosophila teissieri. The sequence continues at coordinate 6,715,571 of NC_053034.1, read as the reverse complement.
TCGAAAATAAGAAAAGTAGGGATGGACATAGTTAGCTATGTTTATTAGCAGCACAAAACAGTCTTTATTTTAGCTGTGCTCCCATTTTTGGCCAAGTTATGGCTAAAACGCCGATTGAATATATCCGATTTTTTTTACAATTTTTTTTTCGATTTTTTTATACAAAATAATCAGTATTTCTTTGATAGCATTAAAAATAATTGCCCAAAAGTGGAATGCCATACCTCGTTGAATTCGTAACAAAATTCCCTATCGATCCTTGTGCATATATTGAAATTCTAATTTTTGGCCATTTTTCGCAAATTTTAATGATGGTACCCCTTATCGAAAATGCAAAAAATGTGTCAAAATTTTTTTTTCGAAAATAAAAAAAGTAGGGATGGACATAGTTAGCTATGTTTATTAGCAGCACAAAACAGTCTTTATTTTAGCTGTGCTCCCATTTTTGGCCAAGTTATGGCTAAAACGCCGATTGAATATATCCGTTTTTTTTACAATTTTTTTTTCGATTTTTTTATACAAAATAATCAGTATTTCTTTGATAGCATTAAAAATAATTGCCCAAAAGTGGAATGCCATACCTCGTTGAATTCGTAACAAAATTCCCTATCGATCCATGTGCATATATTGAAATTCTAATTTTTGGCCATTTTTCGCAAATTTTAATGATGGTACCCCTTATCGAAAATGCAAAAAATGTGTCAAAATTTTTTTTTCGAAAATAAGAAAAGTAGGGATGGACATAGTTAGCTATGTTTATTAGCAAAATACAGTACAAAATAAATACAAAATAATCAGTATTTCTTTGATAGCATTAAAAATAATTGTCCAAAAGTGGAATGCCATACCTCGTTGAATTCGTAACAAAATTCCCTATCGATCCATGTGCATATATTGAAATTCTAATTTTTGGCCATTTTTCGCAAATTTTAATGATGGTACCCCTTATCGAAAATGAAAAAATGTGTCAACATTTTTTTTCGAAAATAAGAAAAGTAGGGATGGACATAGTTAGCTATGTTTATTAGCAGCACAAAACAGTCTTTATTTTAGCTGTGCTCCCATTTTTGGCCAAGTTATGGCTAAAACGCCGATTGAATATATCCGATTTTTTTTACAATTTTTTTTTCGATTTTTTTATACAAAATAATCAGTATTTCGTTGATAGCATTAAAAATAATTGTCCAAAAGTGGAATGCCATACCTCGTTGAATTCGTAACAAAATTCCCTATCGATCCATGTGCATATATTGAAATTCTAATTTTTGGCCATTTTTCGCAAATTTTAATGATGGTACCCCTTATCGAAAATGCAAAAAATGTGTCAAAATTTTTTTTTCGAAAATAAAAAAAAGTAGGGATGGACATAGTTAGCTATGTTTATTAGCAGCACAAAACAGTCTTTATTTTAGCTGTGCTCCCATTTTTGGCCAAGTTATGGCTAAAACGCCGATTGAATATATCCGATTTTTTTTACAATTTTTTTTTCGATTTTTTTATACAAAATAATCAGTATTTCTTTGATAGCATTAAAAATAATTGTCCAAAAGTGGAATGCCATACCTCGTTGAATTCGTAACAAAATTCCCTATCGATCCATGTGCATATATTGAAATTCTAATTTTTGGCCATTTTTCGCAAATTTTAATGATGGTACCCCTTATCGAAAATGCAAAAAATGTGTCAAAATTTTTTTTTCGAAAATAAGAAAAGTAGGGATGGACATAGTTAGCTATGTTTATTAGCAGCACAAAACAGTCTTTATTTTAGCTGTGCTCCCATTTTTGGCCAAGTTATGGCTAAAACGCCGATTGAATATATCCGATTTTTTTTACAATTTTTGTTCGATTTTTTTATACAAAATAATCAGTATTTCTTTGATAGCATTAAAAATAATTGTCCAAAAGTGGAATGCCATACCTCGTTGAATTCGTAACAAAATTCCCTATCGATCCATGTGCATATATTGAAATTCTAATTTTTGGCCATTTTTCGCAAATTTTAATGATGGTACCCCTTATCGAAAATGCAAAAAATGTGTCAAAATTTTTTTTTCGAAAATAAAAAAAGTAGGGATGGACATAGTTAGCTATGTTTATTAGCAGCACAAAACAGTCTTTATTTTAGCTGTGCTCCCATTTTTGGCCAAGTTATGGCTAAAACGCCGATTGAATATATCCGATTTTTTTTACAATTTTTTTTTCGATTTTTTTATACAAAACAATCAGTATTTCTTTGATAGCATTAAAAATAATTGTCCAAAAGTGGAATGCCATACCTCGTTGAATTCGTAACAAAATTCCCTATCGATCCATGTGCATATATTGAAATTCTAATTTTTGGCCATTTTTCGCAAATTTTAATGATGGTACCCCTTATCGAAAATGCCAAAAATGTGTCAAAATTTTTTTTTCGAAAATAAGAAAAGTGGGGATGGACATAGTTAGCTATGTTTATTAGCAGCACAAAACAGTCTTTATTTTAGCTGTGCTCCCATTTTTGGCCAAGTTATGGCTAAAACGCCGATTGAATATATCCGATTTTTTTTACAATTTTTTTTTCGATTTTTTTATACAAAATAATCAGTATTTCGTTGATAGCATTAAAAATAATTGTCCAAAAGTGGAATGCCATACCTCGTTGAATTCGTAACAAAATTCCCTATCGATCCATGTGCATATATTGAAATTCTAATTTTTGGCCATTTTTCGCAAATTTTAATGATGGTACCCCTTATCGAAAATGCCAAAAATGTGTCAAAATTTTTTTTTCGAAAATAAGAAAAGTAGGGATGGACATAGTTAGCTATGTTTATTAGCAGCACAAAACAGTCTTTATTTTAGCTGTGCTCCCATTTTTGGCCAAGTTATGGCTAAAACGCCGATTGAATATATCCGATTTTTTTACAATTTTTTTTTCGATTTTTTATACAAAATAATCAGTATTTCTTTGATAGCATTAAAAATAATTGTCCAAAAGTGGAATGCCATACCTCGTTGAATTCGTAACAAAATTCCCTATCGATCCATGTGCATATATTGAAATTCTAATTTTTGGCCATTTTTCGCAAATTTTAATGATGGTACCCCTTATCGAAAATGCAAAAAATGTGTCAAAATTTTTTTTTCGAAAATAAAAAAAGTAGGGATGGACATAGTTAGCTATGTTTATTAGCAGCACAAAACAGTCTTTATTTTAGCTGTGCTCCCATTTTTGGCCAAGTTATGGCTAAAACGCCGATTGAATATATCCGATTTTTTTTACAATTTTTTTTTCGATTTTTTTATACAAAATAATCAGTATTTCGTTGATAGCATTAAAAATAATTGTCCAAAAGTGGAATGCCATACCTCGTTGAATTCGTAACAAAATTCCCTATCGATCCATGTGCATATATTGAAATTCTAATTTTTGGCCATTTTTCGCAAATTTTAATGATGATACCCCTTATCGAAAATGCAAAAAATGTGTCAAAATTTTTTTTTCGAAAATAAAAAAAGTAGGGATGGACATAGTTAGCTATGTTTATTAGCAGCACAAAACAGTCTTTATTTTAGCTGTGCTCCCATTTTTGGCCAAGTTATGGCTAAAACGCCGATTGAATATATCCGTTTTTTTTACAATTTTTTTTTCGATTTTTTTATACAAAATAATCAGTATTTCTTTGATAGCATTAAAAATAATTGCCCAAAAGTGGAATGCCATACCTCGTTGAATTCGTAACAAAATTCCCTATCGATCCATGTGCATATATTGAAATTCTAATTTTTGGCCATTTTTCGCAAATTTTAATGATGGTACCCCTTATCGAAAATGCAAAAAATGTGTCAAAATTTTTTTTTCGAAAATAAGAAAAGTAGGGATGGACATAGTTAGCTATGTTTATTAGCAAAATACAGTACAAAATAAATACAAAATAATCAGTATTTCTTTGATAGCATTAAAAATAATTGTCCAAAAGTGGAATGCCATACCTCGTTGAATTCGTAACAAAATTCCCTATCGATCCATGTGCATATATTGAAATTCTAATTTTTGGCCATTTTTCGCAAATTTTAATGATGGTACCCCTTATCGAAAATGCAAAAAATGTGTCAAAATTTTTTTTTCGAAAATAAGAAAAGTAGGGATGGACATAGTTAGCTATGTTTATTAGCAGCACAAAACAGTCTTTATTTTAGCTGTGCTCCCATTTTTGGCCAAGTTATGGCTAAAACGCCGATTGAATATATCCGATTTTTTTACAATTTTTTTTTCGATTTTTGTATACAAAATAATCAGTATTTCGTTGATAGCATTAAAAATAATTGTCCAAAAGTGGAATGCCATACCTCGTTGAATTCGTAACAAAATTCCCTATCAATCCATGTGCATATATTGAAATTCTAATTTTTGGCCATTTTTTGCAAATTTTAATGATGGTACCCCTTATCGAAAATGCAAAAAATGTGTCAAAATTTTTTTTTCGAAAATAAGAAAAGTAGGGATGGACATAGTTAGCTATGTTTATTAGCAGCACAAAACAGTCTTTATTTTAGCTGTGCTCCCATTTTTGGCCAAGTTATGGCTAAAACGCCGATTGAATATATCCGATTTTTTTTACAATTTTTTTTTCGATTTTTTTATACAAAATAATCAGTATTTCTTTGATAGCATTAAAAATAATTGCCCAAAAGTGGAATGCCATACCTCGTTGAATTCGTAACAAAATTCCCTATCGATCCATGTGCATATATTGAAATTCTAATTTTTGGCCATTTTTCGCAAATTTTAATGATGGTACCCCTTATCGAAAATGAAAAAATGTGTCAACATTTTTTTTCGAAAATAAGAAAAGTAGGGATGGACATAGTTAGCTATGTTTATTAGCAGCACAAAACAGTCTTTATTTTAGCTGTGCTCCCATTTTTGGCCAAGTTATGGCTAAAACGCCGATTGAATATATCCGATTTTTTTTACAATTTTTTTTTCGATTTTTTTATACAAAATAATCAGTATTTCGTTGATAGCATTAAAAATAATTGTCCAAAAGTGGAATGCCATACCTCGTTGAATTCGTAACAAAATTCCCTATCGATCCATGTGCATATATTGAAATTCTAATTTTTGGCCATTTTTCGCAAATTTTAATGATGGTACCCCTTATCGAAAATGCAAAAAATGTGTCAAAATTTTTTTTTCGAAAATAAAAAAAAGTAGGGATGGACATAGTTAGCTATGTTTATTAGCAGCACAAAACAGTCTTTATTTTAGCTGTGCTCCCATTTTTGGCCAAGTTATGGCTAAAACGCCGATTGAATATATCCGATTTTTTTACAATTTTTTTTTCGATTTTTTTATACAAAATAATCAGTATTTCTTTGATAGCATTAAAAATAATTGTCCAAAAGTGGAATGCCATACCTCGTTGAATTCGTAACAAAATTCCCTATCGATCCATGTGCATATATTGAAATTCTAATTTTTGGCCATTTTTCGCAAATTTTAATGATGGTACCCCTTATCGAAAATGCAAAAAATGTGTCAAAATTTTTTTTTCGAAAATAAAAAAAGTAGGGATGGACATAGTTAGCTATGTTTATTAGCAGCACAAAACAGTCTTTATTTTAGCTGTGCTCCCATTTTTGGCCAAGTTATGGCTAAAACGCCGATTGAATATATCCGATTTTTTTTACAATTTTTTTTTCGATTTTTTTATACAAAATAATCAGTATTTCTTTGATAGCATTAAAAATAATTGTCCAAAAGTGGAATGCCATACCTCGTTGAATTCGTAACAAAATTCCCTATCGATCCATGTGCATATATTGAAATTCTAATTTTTGGCCATTTTTCGCAAATTTTAATGATGGTACCCCTTATCGAAAATGCAAAAAATGTGTCAAAATTTTTTTTTCGAAAATAAGAAAAGTAGGGATGGACATAGTTAGCTATGTTTATTAGCAGCACAAAACAGTCTTTATTTTAGCTGTGCTCCCATTTTTGGCCAAGTTATGGCTAAAACGCCGATTGAATATATCCGATTTTTTTACAATTTTTTTTTCGATTTTTTTATACAAAATAATCAGTATTTCTTTGATAGCATTAAAAATAATTGTCCAAAAGTGGAATGCCATACCTCGTTGAATTCGTAACAAAATTCCCTATCGATCCATGTGCATATATTGAAATTCTAATTTTTGGCCATTTTTCGCAAATTTTAATGATGGTACCCCTTATCGAAAATGCAAAAAATGTGTCAAAATTTTTTTTTCGAAAATAAGAAAAGTAGGGATGGACATAGTTAGCTATGTTTATTAGCAGCACAAAACAGTCTTTATTTTAGCTGTGCTCCCATTTTTGGCCAAGTTATGGCTAAAACGCCGATTGAATATATCAGATTTTTTTACGATTTTTTTTTCGATTTTTTTATACAAAATAATCAGTATTTCTTTGATAGCATTAAAAATAATTGTCCAAAAGTGGAATGCCATACCTCGTTGAATTCGTAACAAAATTCCCTATCGATCCATGTGCATATATTGAAATTCTAATTTTTGGCCATTTTTCGCAAATTTTAATGATGGTACCCCTTATCGAAAATGCAAAAAATGTGTCAAAATTTTTTTTTCGAAAATAAGAAAAGTAGGGATGGACATAGTTAGCTATGTTTATTAGCAGCACAAAACAGTCTTTATTTTAGCTGTGCTCCCATTTTTGGCCAAGTTATGGCTAAAACGCCGATTGAATATATCCGATTTTTTTACAATTTTTTTTTCGATTTTTTATACAAAATAATCAGTATTTCTTTGATAGCATTAAAAATAATTGTCCAAAAGTGGAATGCCATACCTCGTTGAATTCGTAACAAAATTCCCTATCGATCCATGTGCATATATTGAAATTCTAATTTTTGGCCATTTTTCGCAAATTTTAATGATGGTACCCCTTATCGAAAATGCAAAAAATGTGTCAAAATTTTTTTTGCGAAAATCAAAAAAGTAGGGATACACATAGTTAGCTATGTTTATTAGCAGCACAAAACAGTCTTTATTTTAGCTGTGCTCCCATTTTTGGCCAAGTTATGGCTAAAACGCCGATTGAATATATCCGATTTTTTTACAATTTTTTTTTCGATTTTTTTATACAAAATAATCAGTATTTCGTTGATAGCATTAAAAATAATTGTCCAAAAGTGGAATGCCATACCTCGTTGAATTCGTAACAAAATTCCCTATCGATCCATGTGCATATATTGAAATTCTAATTTTTGGCCATTTTTCGCAAATTTTAATGATGGTACCCCTTATCGAAAATGCCAAAAATGTGTCAAAATTTTTTTTTCGAAAATAAGAAAAGTAGGGATGGACATAGTTAGCTATGTTTATTAGCAGCACAAAACAGTCTTTATTTTAGCTGTGCTCCCATTTTTGGCCAAGTTATGGCTAAAACGCCGATTGAATATATCCGATTTTTTTACAATTTTTTTTTCGATTTTTTATACAAAATAATCAGTATTTCTTTGATAGCATTAAAAATAATTGTCCAAAAGTGGAATGCCATACCTCGTTGAATTCGTAACAAAATTCCCTATCGATCCATGTGCATATATTGAAATTCTAATTTTTGGCCATTTTTCGCAAATTTTAATGATGGTACCCCTTATCGAAAATGCCAAAAATGTGCCAAAATTTTTTTTTCGAAAATAAGAAAAGTGGGGATGGACATAGTTAGCTATGTTTATTAGCAGCACAAAACAGTCTTTATTTTAGCTGTGCTCCCATTTTTGGCCAAGTTATGGCTAAAACGCCGATTGAATATATCCGATTTTTTTTTAAATTTTTTTTTCGATTTTTTTATACAAAATAATCAGTATTTCTTTGATAGCATTAAAAATAATTGTCCAAAAGTGGAATGCCATACCTCGTTGAATTCGTAACAAAATTCCCTATCGATCCATGTGCATATATTGAAATTCTAATTTTTGGCCATTTTTCGCAAATTTTAATGATGGTACCCCTTATCGAAAATGCCAAAAATGTGTCAAAATTTTTTTTTCGAAAATAAGAAAAGTAGGGATGGACATAGTTAGCTATGTTTATTAGCAGCACAAAACAGTCTTTATTTTAGCTGTGCTCCCATTTTTGGCCAAGTTATGGCTAAAACGCCGATTGAATATATCCGATTTTTTTTTAAATTTTTTTTTCGATTTTTTTATACAAAATAATCAGTATTTCTTTGATAGCATTAAAAATAATTGTCCAAAAGTGGAATGCCATACCTCGTTGAATTCGTAACAAAATTCCCTATCGATCCATGTGCATATATTGAAATTCTAATTTTTGGCCATTTTTCGCAAATTTTAATGATGGTACCCCTTATCGAAAATGCCAAAAATGTGTCAAAATTTTTTTTTCGAAAATAAGAAAAGTAGGGATGGACATAGTTAGCTATGTTTATTAGCAGCACAAAACAGTCTTTATTTTAGCTGTGCTCCCATTTTTGGCCAAGTTATGGCTAAAACGCCGATTGAATATATCCGATTTTTTCCAATTTTTTTTTCGATTTTTTTATACAAAATAATCAGTATTTCTTCGATAACAATAAAAGTAGTTGTCCAAAAGTGGAATGCCATATCTCGTTGAATTCGTAACAAAATTCCCTATCGATCCATGTGCATATATTGAAATTCTAATTTTTGGCCATTTTTCGCAAATTTTAATGATGGTACCCCTTATCGAAAATGCAAAAAATGTGTCAAAATTTTTTTTTCGAAAATAAAAAAAGTAGGGATGGGCATAGTTAGCTATGTTTATTAGCAGCACAAAACAGTCTTTATTTTAGCTGTGCTCCCATTTTTGGCCAAGTTATGGCTAAAACGCCTATTGAATATATCCGATTTTTTCCAATTTTTTTTTCGATTTTTTTATACGAAATAATCAGTATTTCTTCGATAACAATAAAAGTAGTTGTCCAAAAGTGGAATGCCATATCTCGTTGAATTCGTAACAAAATTCCCTATCGATCCATGTGCATATATTGAAATTCTAATTTTTGGCCATTTTTCGCAAATTTTGATGATGGTACCCCTTATCGAAAATGCAAAAAATGTGTCAAAATTTTTTTTTCGAAAATAAGAAAAGTAGGGATGGACATAGTTAGCTATGTTTATTAGCAGCACAAAACAGTCTTTATTTTAGCTGTGCTCCCATTTTTGGCCAAGTTATGGCTAAAACGCCGATAGCATTAAAAATAATTGTCCAAAAGTGGAATGCCATACCTCGTTGAATTCGTAACAAAATTCCCTATCGATCCATGTGCATATATTGAAATTCTAATTTTTGGCCATTTTTCGCAAATTTTAATGATGGTACCCCTTATCGAAAATGCAAAAAATGTGTCAAAATTTTTTTTTCGAAAATAAGAAAAGTAGGGATGGACATAGTTAGCTATGTTTATTAGCAGCACAAAACAGTCTTTATTTTAGCTGTGCTCCCATTTTTGGCCAAGTTATGGCTAAAACGCCGATTGAATATATCCGATTTTTTTACAATTTTTTTTTCGATTTTTTTATACAAAATAATCAGTATTTCTTTGATAGCATTAAAAATAATTGTCCAAAAGTGGAATGCCATACCTCGTTGAATTCGTAACAAAATTCCCTATCGATCCATGTGCATATATTGAAATTCTAATTTTTGGCCATTTTTCGCAAATTTTAATGATGGTACCCCTTATCGAAAATGCAAAAAATGTGTCAAAATTTTTTTTTCGAAAATAAGAAAAGTAGGGATGGACATAGTTAGCTATGTTTATTAGCAGCACAAAACAGTCTTTATTTTAGCTGTGCTCCCATTTTTGGCCAAGTTATGGCTAAAACGCCGATTGAATATATCCGATTTTTTTACAATTTTTTTTTCGATTTTTTTATACAAAATAATCAGTATTTCTTTGATAGCATTAAAAATAATTGTCCAAAAGTGGAATGCCATACCTCGTTGAATTCGTAACAAAATTCCCTATCGATCCATGTGCATATATTGAAATTCTAATTTTTGGCCATTTTTCGCAAATTTTAATGATGGTACCCCTTATCGAAAATGCAAAAAATGTGTCAAAATTTTTTTTTCGAAAATAAAAAAAGTAGGGATGGACATAGTTAGCTATGTTTATTAGCAGCACAAAACAGTCTTTATTTTAGCTGTGCTCCCATTTTTGGCCAAGTTATGGCTAAAACGCCGATTGAATATATCCGATTTTTTTTACAATTTTTTTTTCGATTTTTTTATACAAAATAATCAGTATTTCTTTGATAGCATTAAAAATAATTGTCCAAAAGTGGAATGCCATACCTCGTTGAATTCGTAACAAAATTCCCTATCGATCCATGTGCATATATTGAAATTCTAATTTTTGGCCATTTTTCGCAAATTTTAATGATGGTACCCCTTATCGAAAATGCAAAAAATGTGTCAAAATTTTTTTTTCGAAAATAAGAAAAGTAGGGATGGACATAGTTAGCTATGTTTATTAGCAGCACAAAACAGTCTTTATTTTAGCTGTGCTCCCATTTTTGGCCAAGTTATGGCTAAAACGCCGATTGAATATATCAGATTTTTTTACGATTTTTTTTTCGATTTTTTTATACAAAATAATCAGTATTTCTTTGATAGCATTAAAAATAATTGTCCAAAAGTGGAATGCCATACCTCGTTGAATTCGTAACAAAATTCCCTATCGATCCATGTGCATATATTGAAATTCTAATTTTTGGCCATTTTTCGCAAATTTTAATGATGGTACCCCTTATCGAAAATGCAAAAAATGTGTCAAAATTTTTTTTTCGAAAATAAGAAAAGTAGGGATGGACATAGTTAGCTATGTTTATTAGCAGCACAAAACAGTCTTTATTTTAGCTGTGCTCCCATTTTTGGCCAAGTTATGGCTAAAACGCCGATTGAATATATCCGATTTTTTTACAATTTTTTTTTCGATTTTTTTATACAAAATAATCAGTATTTCTTTGATAGCATTAAAAATAATTGTCCAAAAGTGGAATGCCATACCTCGTTGAATTCGTAACAAAATTCCCTATCGATCCATGTGCATATATTGAAATTCTAATTTTTGGCCATTTTTCGCAAATTTTAATGATGGTACCCCTTATCGAAAATGCAAAAAATGTGTCAAAATTTTTTTTTCGAAAATAAGAAAAGTAGGGATGGACATAGTTAGCTATGTTTATTAGCAGCACAAAACAGTCTTTATTTTAGCTGTGCTCCCATTTTTGGCCAAGTTATGGCTAAAACGCCGATTGAATATATCCGATTTTTTTACGATTTTTTTTTCGATTTTTTTATACAAAATAATCAGTATTTCTTTGATAGCATTAAAAATAATTGTCCAAAAGTGGAATGCCATACCTCGTTGAATTCGTAACAAAATTCCCTATCGATCCATGTGCATATATTGAAATTCTAATTTTTGGCCATTTTTCGCAAATTTTAATGATGGTACCCCTTATCGAAAATGCAAAAAATGTGTCAAAATTTTTTTTTCGAAAATAAGAAAAGTAGGGATGGACATAGTTAGCTATGTTTATTAGCAGCACAAAACAGTCAAATTTTAATGATGGTACCCCTTATCAAAAATGCAAAAATGTGTCAAAATTTTTTTTTCGAAAATAAAAAAAGTAGGGATGGACATAGTTAGCTATGTTTATTAGCAGCACAAAACAGTCTTTATTTTAGCTGTGCTCCCATTTTTGGCCAAGTTATGGCTAAAACGCCGATTGAATATATCCGATTTTTTAAACAATTTTTTTTTCGATTTTTTTATACTAAATAATCAGTATTTCTTTGATAGCATTAAAAATAATTGTCCAAAAGTGGAATGCCATACCTCGTTGAATTCGTAACAAAATTCCCTATCGATCCATGTGCATATATTGAAATTCTAATTTTTGGCCATTTTTCGCAAATTTTAATGATGGTACCCCTTATCGAAAATGCAAAAAATGTGTCAAATTTTTTTTTTCGAAAATAAGAAAAGTAGGGATGGACATAGTTAGCTATGTTTATTAGCAGCACAAAACAGTCTTTATTTTAGCTGTGCTCCCATTTTTGGCCAAGTTATGGCTAAAACGCCGATTGAATATATCCGATTTTTTTACAATTTTTTTTTCGATTTTTTTATACAAAATAATCAGTATTTCTTTGATAGCATTAAAAATAATTGTCCAAAAGTGGAATGCCATACCTCGTTGAATTCGTAACAAAATTCCCTATCGATCCATGTGCATATATTGAAATTCTAATTTTTGGCCATTTTTCGCAAATTTTAATGATGGTACCCCTTATCGAAAATGCAAAAAATGTGTCAAAATTTTTTTTTCGAAAATAAGAAAAGTAGGGATGGACATAGTTAGCTATGTTTATTAGCAGCACAAAACAGTCTTTATTTTAGCTGTGCTCCCATTTTTGGCCAAGTTATGGCTAAAACGCCGATTGAATATATCCGATTTTTTTACGATTTTTTTTTCGATTTTTTTATACAAAATAATCAGTATTTCTTTGATAGCATTAAAAATAATTGTCCAAAAGTGGAATGCCATACCTCGTTGAATTCGTAACAAAATTCCCTATCGATCCATGTGCATATATTGAAATTCTAATTTTTGGCCATTTTTCGCAAATTTTAATGATGGTACCCCTTATCGAAAATGCAAAAAATGTGTCAAAATTTTTTTTTCGAAAATAAGAAAAGTAGGGATGGACATAGTTAGCTATGTTTATTAGCAGCACAAAACAGTCAAATTTTAATGATGGTACCCCTTATCAAAAATGCAAAAATGTGTCAAAATTTTTTTTTCGAAAATAAAAAAAGTAGGGATGGACATAGTTAGCTATGTTTATTAGCAGCACAAAACAGTCTTTATTTTAGCTGTGCTCCCATTTTTGGCCAAGTTATGGCTAAAACGCCGATTGAATATATCCGATTTGTTTTACAATTTTTTTTTCGATTTTTTTATACAAAATAATCAGTATTTCTTTGATAGCATTAAAAATAATTGTCCAAAAGTGGAATGCCATACCTCGTTGAATTCGTAACAAAATTCCCTATCGATCCATGTGCATATATTGAAATTCTAATTTTTGGCCATTTTTCGCAAATTTTAATGATGGTACCCCTTATCGAAAATGCAAAAAATGTGTCAACATTTTTTTTTCGAAAATAAGAAAAGTAGGGATGGACATAGTTAGCTATGTTTATTAGCAGCACAAAACAGTCTTTATTTTAGCTGTGCTCCCATTTTTGGCCAAGTTATGGCTAAAACGCCGATTGAATATATCCGATTTTTTTACAATTTTTTTTTCGATTTTTTTATACAAAATAATCAGTATTTCTTTGATAGCATTAAAAATAATTGTCCAAAAGTGGAATGCCATACCTCGTTGAATTCGTAACAAAATTCCCTATCGATCCATGTGCATATATTGAAATTCTAATTTTTGGCCATTTTTCGCAAATTTTAATGATGGTACCCCTTATCGAAAATGCAAAAAATTTGTTAAAATTTTTTTTTCGAAAATAAAAAAAGTAGGGATGGACATAGTTAGCTATGTTTATTAGCAGCACAAAACAGTCTTTATTTTAGCTGTGCTCCCATTTTTGGCCAAGTTATGGCTAAAACGCCGATTGAATATATCCGATTTGTTTTACAATTTTTTTTTCGATTTTTTTATACAAAATAATCAGTATTTCTTTGATAGCATTAAAAATAATTGTCCAAAAGTGGAATGCCATACCTCGTTGAATTCGTAACAAAATTCCCTATCGATCCATGTGCATATATTGAAATTCTAATTTTTGGCCATTTTTCGCAAATTTTAATGATGGTACCCCTTATCGAAAATGCAAAAAATGTGTCAAAATTTTTTTTTCGAAAATAAGAAAAGTAGGGATGGACATAGTTAGCTATGTTTATTAGCAGCACAAAACAGTCTTTATTTTAGCTGTGCTCCCATTTTTGGCCAAGTTATGGCTAAAACGCCGATTGAATATATCCGATTTTTTAAACAATTTTTTTTTCGATTTTTTTATACTAAATAATCAGTATTTCTTTGATAGCATTAAAAATAATTGTCCAAAAGTGGAATGCCATACCTCGTTGAATTCGTAACAAAATTCCCTATCGATCCATGTGCATATATTGAAATTCTAATTTTTGGCCATTTTTCGCAAATTTTAATGATGGTACCCCTTATCGAAAATGCAAAAAATGTGTCAAATTTTTTTTTTCGAAAATAAGAAAAGTAGGGATGGACATAGTTAGCTATGTTTATTAGCAGCACAAAACAGTCTTTATTTTAGCTGTGCTCCCATTTTTGGCCAAGTTATGGCTAAAACGCCGATTGAATATATCCGATTTTTTTACAATTTTTTTTTCGATTTTTTTATACAAAATAATCAGTATTTCTTTGATAGCATTAAAAATAATTGTCCAAAAGTGGAATGCCATACCTCGTTGAATTCGTAACAAAATTCCCTATCGATCCATGTGCATATATTGAAATTCTAATTTTTGGCCATTTTTCGCAAATTTTAATGATGGTACCCCTTATCGAAAATGCAAAAAATGTGTCAAAATTTTTTTTTCGAAAATAAGAAAAGTAGGGATCGACATAGTTAGCTATGTTTATTAGCAGCACAAAACAGTCTTTATTTTAGCTGTGCTCCCATTTTTGGCCAAGTTATGGCTAAAACGCCGATTGAATATATCCGATTTTTTTACGATTTTTTTTTCGATTTTTTTATACAAAATAATCAGTATTTCTTTGATAGCATTAAAAATAATTGTCCAAAAGTGGAATGCCATACCTAGTTGAATTCGTAACAAAATTCCCTATCGATCCATGTGCATATATTGAAATTCTAATTTTTGGCAATTTTTCGCAAATTTTAATGATGGTACCCCTTATCGAAAATGAAAAAAATGTGTCAAAATTTTTTTTTCGAAAATAAGAAAAGTAGGGATGGACATAGTTAGCTATGTTTATTAGCAGCACAAAACAGTCAAATTTTAATGATGGTACCCCTTATCAAAAATGCAAAAAATGTGTCAAAATTTTTTTTTCGAAAATAAAAAAAGTAGGGATGGACATAGTTAGCTATGTTTATTAGCAGCACAAAACAGTCTTTATTTTAGCTGTGCTCCCATTTTTGGCCAAGTTATGGCTAAAACGCCGATTGAATATATCCGATTTTTTTTACAATTTTTTTTTCGATTTTTTTATACAAAATAATCAGTATTTCGTTGATAGCATTAAAAATAATTGTCCAGAAGTGGAATGCCATACCTCGTTGAATTCGTAACAAAATTCCCTATCGATCCATGTGCATATATTGAAATTCTAATTTTTGGCCATTTTTCGCAAATTTTAATGATGGTACCCCTTATCGAAAATGCAAAAAATGTGTCAAAATTTTTTTTTCGAAAATAAAAAAAGTAGGGATGGACATAGTTAGCTATGTTTATTAGCAGCACAAAACAGTCTTTATTTTAGCTGTGCTCCCATTTTTGGCCAAGTTATGGCTAAAACGCCGATTGAATATATCCGATTTTTTTACGATTTTTTTTTCGATTTTTTTATACAAAATAATCAGTATTTCTTTGATAGCATTAAAAATAATTGTCCAAAAGTGGAATGCCATACCTAGTTGAATTCGTAACAAAATTCCCTATCGATCCATGTGCATATATTGAAATTCTAATTTTTGGCAATTTTTCGCAAATTTTAATGATGGTACCCCTTATCGAAAATGAAAAAAATGTGTCAAAATTTTTTTTTCGAAAATAAGAAAAGTAGGGATGGACATAGTTAGCTATGTTTATTAGCAGCACAAAACAGTCAAATTTTAATGATGGTACCCCTTATCAAAAATGCAAAAAATGTGTCAAAATTTTTTTTTCGAAAATAAAAAAAGTAGGGATGGACATAGTTAGCTATGTTTATTAGCAGCACAAAACAGTCTTTATTTTAGCTGTGCTCCCATTTTTGGCCAAGTTATGGCTAAAACGCCGATTGAATATATCCGATTTTTTTTACAATTTTTTTTTCGATTTTTTTATACAAAATAATCAGTATTTCGTTGATAGCATTAAAAATAATTGTCCAGAAGTGGAATGCCATACCTCGTTGAATTCGTAACAAAATTCCCTATCGATCCATGTGCATATATTGAAATTCTAATTTTTGGCCATTTTTCGCAAATTTTAATGATGGTACCCCTTATCGAAAATGCAAAAAATGTGTCAAAATTTTTTTTTCGAAAATAAAAAAAGTAGGGATGGACATAGTTAGCTATGTTTATTAGCAGCACAAAACAGTCTTTATTTTAGCTGTGCTCCCATTTTTGGCCAAGTTATGGCTAAAACGCCGATTGAATATATCCGATTTTTTTTACAATTTTTTTTTCGATTTTTTTATACAAAATAATCAGTATTTCTTTGATGGCATTAAAAATAATTGTCCAAAAGTGGAATGCCATACCTCGTTGAATTCGTAACAAAATTCCCTATCGATCCATGTGCATATATTGAAATTCTAATTTTTGGCCATTTTTCGCAAATTTTAATGATGGTACCCCTTATCGAAAATGCAAAAAATGTGTCAAAATTTTTTTTTCGAAAATAAGAAAAGTAGGGATGGACATAGTTAGCTATGTTTATTAGCAGCACAAAACAGTCTTTATTTTAGCTGTGCTCCCATTTTTGGCCAAGTTATGGCTAAAACGCCGATTGAATATATCCGATTTTTTAAACAATTTTTTTTTCGATTTTTTTATACTAAATAATCAGTATTTCTTTGATAGCATTAAAAATAATTGTTCAAAAGTGGAATGCCATACCTCGTTAAATTCGTAACAAAATTCCCTATCGATCCATGTGCATATATTGAAATTCTAATTTTTGGCCATTTTTCGCAAATTTTAATGATGGTACCCCTTATCGAAAATGCAAAAAATGTGTCAAATTTTTTTTTTCGAAAATAAGAAAAGTAGGGATGGACATAGTTAGCTATGTTTATTAGCAGCACAAAACAGTCTTTATTTTAGCTGTGCTCCCATTTTTGGCCAAGTTATGGCTAAAACGCCGATTGAATATATCCGATTTTTTTACAATTTTTTTTTCGATTTTTTTATACAAAATAATCAGTATTTCTTTGATAGCATTAAAAATAATTGTCCAAAAGTGGAATGCCATACCTCGTTGAATTCGTAACAAAATTCCCTATCGATCCATGTGCATATATTGAAATTCTAATTTTTGGCCATTTTTCGCAAATTTTAATGATGGTACCCCTTATCGAAAATGAAAAAAATGTGTCAAAATTTTTTTTTCGAAAATAAGAAAAGTAGGGATGGACATAGTTAGCTATGTTTATTAGCAGCACAAAACAGTCTTTATTTTAGCTGTGCTCCCATTTTTGGCCAAGTTATGGCTAAAGAGCGTCGAGTGAAATAGGTGGAAACTTGATCAAGCGCACTGCCTTCACATGTGCATGCGGGTCGATTGGTGTCCAAGAGCAAGTGGCAGTTAGTCCACATGGAATAACTCGATATAACTAGATATAACCAAGCCGAATATGGATGTTAATCGGGTGACGAAACGTTATACTCTAGTCCAACAGGCATTATATAATTTCATAACAACTAGATTTATTTAACAAGTAACGCCGGCTTATATATAGATATTATGATTGTTAGTCCCAGGCCTCCTTGATCTTCAGCTGGTTCAGCCGCTCCTCAATGGTAACGTGTGGCTTCATCTTGCGCAGTGTCTGCTCGTCCGTCCACTTGGCCAC
This sequence comes from Drosophila teissieri, assembly GCF_016746235.2. Lineage (NCBI taxonomy): Eukaryota > Metazoa > Arthropoda > Insecta > Diptera > Drosophilidae > Drosophila > Drosophila teissieri. Next base: position 6,697,725 of record NC_053034.1, on the reverse strand, counting down.
CAGCTTATCGCGCTTGTGTAGCTCCTTGGCGTGACCGGAAGATTGCTCCTGAGGGCGGACAGTGGACAGTGTGGTATTAGGTCGTGTGGTATTAGGTACGCGTATAGCGAGCAAGACTTACCAGGGTGAGATACGGGTGCCGGAGGAGCAGCATGACCTGCTCCTGGCGCTCGTACTCGCGGGTCAGGGTGTCCATTGCTCGCTGGCTGACCGGCTTCACCAGGCGCCGCTTGCCCCGGAATATGTGACCAGGCACGGTCTTCTTGAACAAATTGATCAGCGTCAGGTGCATTTTGTTAGCTTAGCTGCATTAGTTAAAAACTAAACTGTTTATTTTATAACAACTTATTATTTGTATTTTGCCCGAATTACGGTGTGACCAGGTTTCGTAAGAGGAGAACCCCCACCGATTACCGTAATCACTGTTCGATACGCCAAAGCAAATCACGCTTTCAAGTATCGATAAGAAACTACCGCTTATTTCCGGTTGAATTTATAAATAATAGTAATGCAATATCAACATTTTCACGTACTATAACACCAGCCTGCATTTCGACCTGATTACAACATGGGAGACGCTGTGGAAGCCCTCTTCATCAGCACGAGCAGCGAGGACAACACGACATGCAGCGTGCAGGATTTGCGGACTGGCACCGACCTGATGCGTTACAAGGGAGGCGGATGCGCCCAGCACCACAGCCTGGACATGATCCACCTTAACTACGTGATGGCGGCGAACTCAGCGAAGCCACTGCTCCACGTGTGGCCCATCAACAAGCAGGAGCAGATGGCCGGATTGCGGTTCGTGGTGCCCGGCAAAGTCAACGCCTTGGCCCTGACGCCGGATGGGAACTTTTTGGTAGCCGCCATCCAGGAGAACATCTACCTGTGGCACATGAACTCCGGCCGTATGCTTAACACCCTCTCGAAGCACTACCAGGCGATCACTTGCCTGCGCTTCACGGACAACGGCGAGCACTTCATTAGCGGCGGCAAGGACGGAGCTGTGCTGGTCTGGGATCTCACATTCTCCGCCGCCCCACTGGACACGGGCGGGGGCAAGGATAGCACGGAACCGCTGTACAGCTTTAATGATCACGGTCTGGCGGTCACCGATTTATACTCGGGCATCGGAGGCATCCGCTCATATCTGTACACGGTGTCGCTGGATCGCTGCTGCAAGGTGTACGACCTGTGCGGGGGCGTCTTGCTGCTGAGTGTGGTGTTCCCAGTGGCTCTGCACAGCGTGATCGTCAACAAGATGGAGACCAAGGTGTATGTGGGCTCCGGTGACGGCAAGGTATTTGTCTTTCACATGGAAAATGCGCCACGCATGAAGGTGAGTCCAGATATCGTTTATCCACTGCTTCGCCAACTAATTCCTTTACTTACTCAGGAATACCACCTGGAGGAGGAGGAAATACAGGCCTTTGTGGGCCACACACCCGGCAAGGCCATCACCTGTCTGGCACTTAATTTGAGCGCTTCCACGCTGGTCTCCGGGGGCGAGGACAATCAAGTATGCGTCTGGGACGTGGGCAGCCGGCAGCTTATCAAGAGTCTTTCGCAAAAAGGCTCGGTAACCAACCTGCGCATCCGGCTGCTCAGTCCAGCCATCTTTCTGCCGGAGCACAAGCAGCCGCAGCTATTCGCCGACAGTCTAAAGCGGATGATCAGTCCGCCGGATGAGAATGACGGTATCGAGCTGTTTATGGAGGAAGACGACTCCAGTGGACGCAAAACACCAGAACTGGACTACACCCTAAGTTACCCGGGTACGGATGAGGAGATAATACTCAAGCTTATAGCGTCCATGAGTACCGGAAAGAATAAGGAGAACGAGGACGAGGACGAAGAAGTTGAAGCTGAAGCTGAATCCGAAGCTATAGATGGCGAGTCCGCAGCAGAGGACGGGGACTCGGAGGTCGAAGAAGTAGAATCCGAAGCCGAGGGAATGGAAACCGCCACCAAGGAAGCGGAGTCCGAAGAATCGGATGCAGAAGATACGCCAGGCTCACCACAGACAAACGACGTCAACGTGCAAAAGCTGCTGGCCGAGAACGCCCGCCTCAAGGAGGAATCAAAGCGCATGTTCGAGATCATGTTCAAGTATATTGCCAGCGATGCCGCTGTCCAGGGTGAAATCGCAGAAAAGCCAAAGCGCAAGAAAGCGCGCCAGACCTAGTGAACCTTAAGTTTGCCTTCCTTCAATTACGTTTACTTAGGATTTAGAACAAAAATACATGATAATAGAAAGAAACAGCACTCAGTGTGCCTAAAAACGATTAGGGTGAATAAAACAATAACTGCTCGTAGACGGATCTACTTGGATGCGTCTTCGCTGCCCGACTGCCCGTCCATGTTGTCGTCTCCCGGTTCAGGAGCGTTGTCATGTTCCTCCGCAAGCAGACGACGGATCTCCCGGTTGGAGTTCAGCAGCTCCCGCAGTTGGGACATGATGTCGTCCGTGCGCTGCTCCACGGCGTCCAGGGCACAGCTGAGAGCGTCCAAGCTGTTGTTCACGTCCTCCATCTCTGCAGGGGTCATTCCATTAGAGCCAATCCCGACCAGAAACGAGGCGCTGCCAAAACTCACCTTGGAGGTCCGCCTCCTGGACATTGCTGTTGCCAGAGTCGCCGGACGACGAGGGATCGTGATTGTTTTTGGGTGACATTTTCCCCGGAATTCTCACCGGATTTTCACCGTTTGTTTTTTCCAGTTGGGTTTATTGTCACGGGATAGCTATAAACGCTAGAGGTGGTTTGCAGAGACCGATAGTTCACGTTTCCAATTCGATACAAATATTATTAATAATCGTAGATAATAGGGGAATTCATTATATACGTTTTTCTTTTTATTGATTATAAATATAAATTCACGAACAAGTTTCTTATAAAAAAAACCTGGTTTTATATTCACGAACCATTGTAATAATTGTGGTCTATCACTTGTCGTGCTAAATCGTGTCACGAACAAAGAAACAAATGGTTTTCGCATCTCTAAGCGTTGCCTAGCCTTAAACCAACGGTTCTTTCCCATAATGCTTACTGCTGATTGGCCAAAGTATACCCCTTCAAAAAGATAGCTGATTATGAACAGCTGATTGAGTTCGCAAAGCAATCAGCTGTCGTCCAACTACGTTTTCTGTTTGCCTGGTGCCTGAAGTCGGTCATCTTACCCATTTTAATTGAAAAATAATTTCGCGGCAACAAATTTCGACAGCAAATCGGTAGATTTCTTGCTTCAAACACCAGGCGAGCATAATCCGCAGTAAGTGAACAAGCCGCCGTTTTTACCTAGTTTTCAGAGGTGCTCCCGTGTCTCGTTTTATTTTCACGATACAAGCAAATTGCTAGTGAGAGTGGTATTTTTTCGTGTCTGACGTGCCAATTGCGTGTCACGGACAAAAAAACAAATGGTTTTCGCATCTCTGCTCTTGCTTAAGCTTTGATCTAACTGTTCATTTTCAAAGGGATGCATTCCTATTGGTTCAACGGCTATTTTATTGTCGACTGGGCGGCCATTTTGGAAAAAACAAACTGTTGTTTGATTATTTCGAAATGTACCAGCTGGCTACTGGCTACGGATTCTGCTCCCCTGGTATCTGAACTCCAGAAATTCAGTCGAGAATCGCATTCGAATGCCCACAATGTTTGTTGGCATCCATATTTAGGCTGTTACCTAGCGTCACAGTCGGCCACACTGGACCTCACACATAACATAACCGAAAAATGAACAAATGTTTTAGGTGCCAGCCCCGGATATTGCTTTTCCAGTTCAGCGTGAGTCCACGATTATGTCGCCATACAGGATTTGGATTTTCAATACCTAGTTTACACAGCTACCGCGATGCTATGCCGCAGTGCAGCCGGGATGTCCACCGCCACAGGAAAAACCCGTAGTCGGTTTGGCACACAAACCCGATCCCAAGACGGTGAAGTGTGACTACATAGGACCGCCGGACGCGCAATCGAACCTACGTCCGTACGTACGGCACTACGGCGATGAGGAGACGCGGCTGGCGAGGAGCTTGCGCCTGAAGCGGATCGAGGTGGAGGCGTGGAACACGGACTTCTGGACCAGACACAATAAGCGCTTCTATGAGGTACAACCACGGCCACTGTGCCATCTCTTTCTAATGCGCTAACTCCGTCTCTTTCGGTTTGGCTCGGTTCACAGGAAAAGGAGGACTTCATTCGGCTGCACAAGGAGAGCGGAACTAGCGAGGTTTCAGCGGACCAGATGAGCCACTTCTACAAAGCGTTCCTGGACAAGAACTGGCGCATCCACATAATGTACAACATCTCCTGGTACCTGAAGAACTTCGATATTCTCACCCTGGCCGCCGCTGTCCAGCTCCAGAGGCTTCTAGCGCTGGCCAAGCGGAGAACCTAAAGTTAAAGCTGCAATATCTGTCGGCCCCATTTCGTTATTTCCCAGTTAGCCATTTGCCGTTTGCCTTTTGCCATAAGTTGAAATAAAAGATCGTGTGCGTAAAATGGTGGCATAAAATTTACTTAGCTACTATTTAAGGGGATGAAAAATACACGTTGCTTGGAGTTAGTTAATGTACTTAAAAGTAATCGCAAAACTATTAAAATAAAATAGAAATAGGTGTTTATATCCTTATCAGTGTATATATTCAAAGAAGGTTGTGCACGATACATGTAGGATAACGATAACGAAGGATCGCTCCCCATGTAAAGTTGCCGAATATTGAAAGATAACCGCTACAATTATGATAATAATAATAATGGTAAACAGAGGGGAAGGCACACACGCATAAAGTCAAGTTTTGGGTTGGCCATCGGGGCGGTCAGTTTGCTCGCGATTATTGCAATGGTGGTAGTGATGGTAGTGATGAATGTGGAGATGGTGCTAAAACAAATAAAATTAGGTGCTCCAGCGACTGTGTGAGGGGAGGGGGTCCGAAATACATTACAGGGGTGGTCGTGTCCTAGCAGTAACATTTATGTATATTCTTTCTATATGGAAACGATAGCAATCATTCAATTTAAACTATGAAGACACTCTCCACTCCCTCCACTTTTGCACTTAAGAGCGATATAAAGGATACGAATTGGCTACAGTGGGCACATATACATAACTTACAAGGTTATATGCTCTCCACGAGCATATACGCATATCTGCATTTAGCATATATATATAATTGTATATATGTACACGAACTATACTGCTTAGCGAATCTATCTATTTGATCAGATACAACAAGTCCTTTTCCTGTTCCTGTTACTGTTCCTGTTCACTGGGAGCGACGTGCACGCCGCCGCTTCTTGCGCTTCCTTTGGTCCTCCGCCAGAGGCTCCTCCCGACTCTAGTTCATCCACTTGCGGCAGTTGGGCGCTCCACAGGCACACGGTATCTTGTGCGACTCGTCCTCAATGTCAAACTTGTAGTCGTACGAGAGCTAAAGCAAACGATTTCAGAAATATTATAATTCCAGTTACATGCGTATCACTCTTCCAGTTGCGGAACCCACCTCCTCGCCGCGATAGATCTTCCGCTTGGCGAATATTATGATCCGCACGTCGCGATCGACCTCCACTATCTCGGTAACACAGTTGGGATTGCACGAATGGTTGATGTAGCGCGCCAACCCGCCGCTTAGAGTGGCGTCCACCACGCGATCCTCATCCAGCCGGAACATGTAAATGCCACGGTTCTGAGGATGCAGAGATCAGAGATTAGTCAAGGTCACGAAGGTCAACCTAGTCACAAAACCCACCTTCGACTCGTACTGCTTCTCGCGTATCTCGGAGACTTCGGTGCGGATAACCTCGCCAATGTATTCGATTATCATGGTGTGTTTCTCAATGTCCCGAGCTGCATACAAGCCAAGACCCTGGATCTTAGACCTAGAAAATGTGGGCTTTAGCAATCAGTGGTTTATGAATAGATCCTAAAATCTCACCTCGCCAAGTAGACGTTGTTACGCCACTCCTGCTTCATCTTTTTGTACTGGGAGCTCTTCGAGTGTACAAACTGCTTGCTGTAGGGGCAGGCCACCTCACCGGCGATCGCAGCCGAGTTGGCCATCCGCTGGGTGCTGCAGCTGCCAGCCGTGCGTTGCGTATGTGGCTTCCTCCAGACGAGCAGCTGGCGTTGCTTAGGTTCCGTACGTGCCGCTCCCGACGGATTGATGGCTAGCGGGAACTCGAGCAGCGGATTGCGTCCATACTTGAAGCGGTAGTCAGTGAGAGTCTCAATGCCAGGGAGGCTTTCCAGGATTCGCACTATGGCCGGTTCCGTTAGGCCAAATAGGTCCTCACCACTGATGTGCTGGGGGAAGAGCTGTAACCACTTGTGGACCTTACGCAGTCGCGTGATTGGCTGCAGGATCTGCTGCCAGACAGCCGAGGGCGAACTGTCCCGGAACTCGCGCTCCGGCTCCTTGTCGCCGGCGTCCTGCACCAGGATGCGAAACTCGGGCTTGCATCCGGCCTCCGCGATACTGCAAATGTATCGACACCTACGATTGGGTCGTCGCACGCACCAGTAGTAGCGACTCTGTGGGTGGAGGAGGAGAGGGATTGAAGATTACCTTTATCAACACACCGGAATTCGATTCGATTCAAATTGGGCCGAACGTGTACTTACCACCTTATAGCCAATGGGGTAGATGTAGTGGGGTGTGTGGAAGGCCTCCAGCTGATGCGGCAGCAACTGACCCACGTTCAGGAACGTCATGTTGCCCACACGGAGCAGGTTGCTCAACTCTGAATAGTGCATGACGGTGGCCACCTGGCGGTTTTCATCCCGATCGACAAAAACTCTGCGGTGAACAACCAGAGAGCCCAGTTCATTGTCTGCCACAGACCCTCCCACTCCGGCGCCAGTCGTGTTGCCTGCTCCTGCTCCCATGGCGATGCCGGCATGAGCATGACCATGAACGCTGCAGTGCACGGACTTGTTCTTGTAGAAGACGCACTCCTCGCGAATGGCGCATGGCAGGTGGTACAGACTGTTGCATCGCGACTTGAAGCACTTGATGGTGGCGCCCAGTTGGTGACATGCGCTGCACGCCTGGTTCAGTCCCGCTTGCAGAGCTGTCTGGAAGTTCATCAGCGCCCCAGACACCGTCTCGTACACGCCGTTGGACCACAGGGCACAGTTAAGGTGAACCTGAATGCGAAAGGGTACATTAAGCTGCGATGCAATCATTGTGGTTAGCATGTCCACTTACCCATTTATCCACATCGAAGTTGAGCAGTCGCGAGGGTCCATCCGCCTGGCCGTCACCACGCTGATTGCAGAAGACGCACTGCCGTGTGTCCTCCAACTGCAGCCCACTAGTCTCTGTTTCCCACACAGTATTATTAACCGGTCCAGTCCCAGTTCCCGCGCCCGCAGTTCCGTCGAACTCCAGCTCGGTTGGCGTCGAGTCCGTGGAGAAGCAATCAGCACTGAAACACTTCACGATGCACTTGCGCTGCACGGGGATGTTTGTGGGGGTGCCAGGTACGCCCGGCGTTTTCTCAGCCTCGTCCTCCGGCTCTTGTTTGACTACCATTTCCGCTGGGACTGTTGAGCTGGTGCCGAAGCTGCCGGGCGAGTCTCCGTTGGATGATTTCGCAGTAGAGCCGCCCGCTGGCTGAAGCAACAGACTAGCCGCCTCCGCCTGTCCATCCTTTCCGTTCCACTTGAATCTCGCGAAGCAGGCGCGATCGCAGAAGTACACAAAAGGAGGGGGAACTGCTTTCCTCGGCAACATGTCCATTAGTTGAGCCAACCGGGGAAGTTGCTCTTCTAGTGCAGGAACACTGTGCCGAGGAACCCGCAGCCCAGTGGCATGAACCATATTTCCGCAGCTGCGGCACAGCTTACGGCGTCCGTTAAGAATCTTCCTCAGATGACCGTGACTCACTTGGCTTAATGGCCGCTTAAAGTCGATGTGCTTGTCATCGTCCTGATTCATAAACTGGTCCTCCAACTTGTTGCCAATCTTGTCCTCGATGATCTTGCAGGTAAGGGCGGGTGCCAGGTGCAGTAGATTGGCCAGATCCCGCAGCACGCCGGCTATGTTCTCCGAGGCCGAGGCGGGCAGTGCGAGTATCACATTCTGGTTCTTCTGCTGGTAGTTGTTATTATTATTATTGCCCAGCGGTCCCATTCCGAGCTCCATCTGCTGTGTCTTGCGTAGCTCCTCGCCGCAGGATCGAAGCAGTGGAGACACGGGAACGCGCATGGTCAGCGGATCCTCCGGCAGCGCGACCGGCGACATCCGCCCATGGCAGCGGCTGTTTCCATTGAGCAGTATTAATCCCGGATAGCGGGTAAGTCGCGGAAAAGCCGCCCACGCAGCTACGCCCTCGCTCTCCACTAGGTCTACGGTCTCTAAATTGCAATCCTTGACGGCTCCAATGTGTCGTACCAGGCGTTCCCTAGGATTACGCTCCATATGCGTGGAGAACTCCTGGTCATAAAAATCGTTTTGGATGCTAGACATTGGTATCATCTTTTCTGCTCCCGCAGAATCTGCTGGCGAGGGTGAACGGGTTCCCGCAGAGCCACCAACTAGACCTCTACTTCCGCCGAAGCGTTCGCTATCGTACAACGAGGGTATACCCGGCAGATGTACTCGTCCATAACGGCCGAGAATGGCGCCATCACAGTCCTCCAGACCTTCCAAATGCCTGCTCAGTGGCCAGCCTCGAGATCCTCCCTTAAGTTTACCTCCTCCAGCCGAAGATGATCCGGCAGAAGCTGTAGAGCTCATCGAGGCGGGCGAACCAGCTCCAGAAGTCTCGTTACTCCCGATAAGAAAGTGAAAGTTGCGATTAAGGTGCGGCTCCAGAACTTGAAGGGGCTGCATTTGACGGATGTGCGTCAGCAACTTCTCGGTAAATGCATCGTGATCCTCCTCCACCTTGGAAAACTTGCGCACTCGCTTCTTGAGCATGGGCGAGGAACCGGCTCCAGTACTGGCTCCTACTCCTCCCAGAGAAACTCCTTGTCCGGTACTGGTGATCACATGACCAGTCCCCGATGCCGCGCCTTGTATGTACTGTGTCCCCGGCGGCATTCCTGCCAGTTGGACCATTGCACCTGCCGGTAGTGGACCTGTTAGATCCTTGAGAGCTCCAGCCGCTTGGCCGGCGTTCAGATTCGTGCGCCTTGGCTTCTGAACCTCACGTTTGCGGCGCTTTCTTTGGTCACCCGCCTTGGGTTCCATGGTGGGCCCGGGGATGGGCACTGCACCCTGTCCACCAACTGGAACGGGAAGCGACGCATTCTGTTGTTGGTTCTGGTGCAGTTGCTGCTGCTGTGGATGCACGGCCATATGGAGCTGATGCTGTACTTGCAAATGCATTTGAGCGGGTATCTGCCCAGCAGCGTGTCCGGAGATTTGGCCGGGAATCTGCCCAGACAGGTGTCCTTGCATCGTCGCCTGCATTTGCGCCTGCATCTGTGCTTGCCCTTGGCTCTGGCTCTGAATGGGTTGTGCCTCGTTGGGTCCACCGGATTTCTTCACATAACTGGCAATCGCTGAGATGAGCTGTACTTTGTCCGGAGTACCTTGTCCAGTCGGAGTTGTTGGCAGAGAGGAGCTAATGGGAATCTCTGCCTGTTGCTGGAGCTGCTTTTCGTCCAGTTGTGGGTGCATGGGGAGCTTGCGTTTTTGGGGCTCTCCAGGCTTGAAAGGTATCTTTGTGGTGGCTGCACCACCTTCTATATGGTTATTGGTCCATTGCGCAGACACAAGCGAACCTCCGGAGTGAGGTGCAACGCCCGCTACAGTGGCTCCCTGTTCCGAATGAGGCGGCGGTTCCGCTTGCTCCGGCAGCGACTCTTCGCCCTGCTCCATGGGTAGTGACATAGCAACCGCCTTGGGCTTCATCTGCAGTTCCTTTGGCGCCGCTTGCTTGGTGGATATGGATATGGTGACGTTCGATATTGGAGCAGTGGCCATTTCGTAGGGCGGCGGAGGTAGCAGTTCAGCCGACTTCGATGTGGCTTCCGTCACCAGTGTTTTAGCTGCAACTGGTCCTGAGATGAACGACGTCTCCTTGGACACAATCTGCACAGTCTGCTTGACTTGGTGGGGTGACGGTTGCAGCTGCTGCGGCTGGTGAAGTTGCTGCTGCTGCTGTTGCTGCTGCTGCTGCGGAGGCGGTGGTGGTGGAGGCGCCTGGTTCTGATTCTGATTCTGCATAATTGCTGCGGGCTGATCGGATTTCTGCTCCAGCTTTGGCTCTCCTCCCACACCTGGTGTGGTAACTGCGACAGCGGTAACCGGTATAGCAGTCGCTGAGGCGGTGGCTACCTGTTGGCTGCTTCCTCCACTGGCTACCGTTGTGGTGGTGGTGGACGTGGGCACAGCTCCACCGCTACTGCTGCTACTACCTGCCGCCTGCGTGGCAGTGGGCACCGGCGGAATCACCGGACGCGCCAGTTGGTCCTCCAAACTTCTGACCTTTCCCATGCTGGGCGCCCGTACATTGATAACCTTGCGGGCGGAAAGAGGTGCCGTTGTGGAGGCGGAACCAACGTGAGCCGACGTGATGCTTATCTGGTTGAGGCTATGACTGCTGCTGTTGTTTTGGAGCAGCTGCTTTAGAAGTGCATTGTCCTCCGCTGCCGAGCGCTGGTTGTTCAGAGGCGTGGCACTCACTGTAGGATTGGGTGTGCTGGGATTCGAAGCAGTTGAGGTAGATGTGGCCATTTGAATTTGATTGGCAGACTGATTCTGCACCTGGTTAATGGGCGTCATTGTGGCATTTGCGTTCAAACGCTTCTCCGGCGTACTGATCTCCTCGACTCGCTCCTGCTCACTGGACGGAGTCCCAGTGCTATCCTTAACAACCGTCTCCTGTTTGACCAGTAGCTTTGCCTTAGATTCGGTGCCAACTTCCTCCAGCTTGACCACGTCCGGGGCCAGACTAACGCTGAGTTTGGTGGGCGCATTGGCGGCCGTTAACTTCAGCTGCATCGAAGCTCCCGAGGTAGCAGATCCAGAGGTTGCAGTAGATCCCGCCTTGTCTGCACTCGAATCCTGAACCAAAGCATGATGCATCTGCAGCGCCGCCTGGCTGGCCAACGTGGTTGTGGTTATCATCTTCGGTTTCTGCTGGGCCATGGTCGTCTTGGACAGCACCAGGGATATGTTCTTGTTCTGAATGGAGATTATCGGCCGCGTACCCATCATCGGACTATTTATGCAGATAGTTCCCGCCGAAACGGAAACGGTGGAGGTGGTGGCCAGATCTGAGGCACTCCCCGATGCCATGGTAAACGTCACGGGTGTACCTGCTCCACTGCCTACCGCGGAGATTGATTGGCTTTGAGCAGCCTGTGAGTGCTGCTGCTGCTTAAAGATGTTAAAGCTGGGCGGACAATTGAGTGTATTCTTGTCGAGCGGCTTTATCACCACGCTGTTAATGTTGGCGAACTCCTCCGGAGCTCCAGTCGTGTCCTGGGACTTGCTCTTGTTAAGAATTTTTTGAAGGTTCTCGGAGTAGGCAGTAATCTTTCGAGGCGCCGGCGCATCTTCTTCCGAATGGGATGCAGCTCCCACTGTCGCAGAGTCCTGAACCATTGCGTACGTTTGGCTGGGATTGGTGGTGGTGATAGTCACTATGCTGCCTGTGGGCGGAGCAAGGCCTCCACCGCTGGTCACCTGCAGCTGCTGAATCTGCTGCTGCTGTTGGATCTGTTGTTGGTGCTGCTGAAGCTGCAGCATCTTCTTGCTTACCACCTTGGTGGCCACAATTTTGGTGTTCGCCGGCTTGATCTGTAGTCCCGAGAATGAGACAATAGTGCCGCTATTTTTTGGACCCCGTTTGATAAGTTTGGTGAAGTTGTGATGTCCATGCGTATGGACGTGTGGATGCACCTGCTGACCCCCGCTCGGCTGCGCAGCACTCATTACGGTGGTCACCTGACCTCCCGGCTGCAACAGTTGCTTGCTCTCTACAATCGTCGCTCCTCCGGCAGTGGCCGCTCCACTAGCGCTCATCAGCGGCTTGAGCAGCGGCACCGATATTGTTTTGTTGCCAATTGACACTTTGGCCGTGGTTTGCGTAACTTCCGATAGCTTCTTGGCGTTAACCACCAGCTGGGTTTTCATCTTGGGGTGCAGATTCACCCGGTTCAACAATGTTGTGGTGGGCGTTTGGCTGCCAGTAGCCGTGGTATTAAAGATGTTGTAGTTCGTGTGGCCGGATTTCTGGGTGAGAATTGTAGTAGTGCCGGCTCCACTGGTTCCTGCCGTCCCGTTGTTAGCGTTCAAAATAATAGTGGAGGTGGCTCCAATAGGCGTTCCTGATGGGGTTCCTGTTCCGGTGGAGTTGACCACGGTCGCAGTGCTATCCGCGCCGCTGGCTGGCATAAGCACGTAGTCGAGGTCCTCCGATTTGCCGGAGTTTTCAGCATGATCCTGCCCCGAGCCACTGGGCTCGATGGAAATGACGGACGCGGTGGACGAGGATGACGATGCCGACGAGGAGGCGCCCTCCTTTTTGGTAAAGCTGGTAAAGGCTGTGTTTCGGTGTGGAAAAGGATTAGATTGACTGTTCCTTGGAGTGCTGATTCTGTACTCACTCTGCTTGTCAGCGTCCTCCGCCTTGATGGCACCCATCTCAGTGCCGGAGCCGAAGTTGCACACTATGATCTGCTGATCGCGGGCGTCCCAGACGCCGTCCGTCGACTCAACATCCTGCGGCTCTGACGCAGCTTTTACCTGAACCTTAGCCTGCTGGCCACTCCGCTGAAAGAGGAGCTGCTGCGGTGCGGTGGTCGACGCTTTGGCGGGCAAACTGGGCGCTGGCGTTCCAGTTCCGAGGAGCAGCTCCGTCTTGGCCTTCTTGCGCGTGGGATCCTCCGCCGGAGTGGCGGTGTCGTCGCCGCTGCGCTTCTGCAGGCTGACCGCATTGAAGGCAGCGGCGGCCACGGATGCTACTCTTTCGGGTTTCGCCTTTTCGGCGGCACCAAGCGATGTTGTCACCTTCGGTATATTCATAACAAACACACAAGTGGAAACGCGGAACGCGGGATGCGATGCGCTGCGTTTCGTGGGACGGGAAGGGCGGCGGTCTAGCTAGCTAGGGCTCGCGCGGCCTGCTTTTTTTTTTACCGAGCGAAAACATGCACGATTTGTCAAAAAAATTTTATTTTCGTGTATGCAGAGCAGTGTTACCAGATGGTAAAACGGCCTTTTCCCCTGAAACGTTCACACCCAGCCCTGGTTTTCCATTTGGAAACCCACCACTCTTCCCTTCCCATTTAAATATATCGCCATAGCGATTACAATCGGAACAAGTTTCGACAGAGTTAATTTTCCCTTCACTGCAGTAGTTTTCAATAACAACAATAGGTTTTAAATATTATAATGTGTTCTAAATACAAAATTGCACTTCTTTGCACATTTTGTTAACAGCAAGACTGAAGCATAGTCTGGACAGGGCCGTCCGCTCATTTGACCAAACGTTTTCTATCGTTTTTTTAGTACCACATTTATTAGCTGGATCTGGCAACGCTGGCCGTTGATGCAACACATCGTAACATATAAAAATATTATAAATAAATGATATATTGTGACATAAACCCGCCATGCTCTCACTAAAAACAGTCTCCCAGCTCTTTAAGCAAACCCTTGCGTGTAAGTTGCAGGCGCGCTTCCTGCTCAGATCCATCCAATCCGTGGACAGTTGACATCGAACCACCTAAACTTTCCTTCATTTGCAGCGGGCAACATAGCAATTGTCAACACAGCCGGTCTTAAGTATTTCGCCCCGCCCATCAAATACAAGAGTAAGTAGCTGCATTCAAGTCTGCACAAGAAGATTAGAGCAATGACCACTTACTTGGAACCCCCAGATGTGGAGCAGCCGGAGAGACCCAAGCTGAGGATCATGGAACGCCAGCCTCAGCTGCCGCCAAACATCCGTCCGCCGAAGATGCAGAAACGCTTGCGATACATGCGCGGTCCGGAGATGGTGCACAACACCCTGCTCCACAAGCAGTACGCAATCGTGGCCACTGGCGGAGGGCGCCTGCGCTGGGGTCACTACGAAATGATGCGTCTGACCATCGGACGCAAGATGAACGTCAACACTATGTTCGCCACATGGCGCATTCCCGCTCCCTGGCAGCCGATCACCAAGAAGGGCCAGGGCCAGCGGATGGGCGGCGGAAAGGGAGCCATCGACCACTACGTGACTCCCATCAAGGCCGGTCGCGTCATTGTCGAAATCGCCGGCAAGTGCGAGTTTGTTGAGGTCAAGCAGTTCCTGCAGCAGGTGGCCAACCAGCTGCCCTTCCAGGCCACCGTCGTTTCCCAGGAGATGCTCGACGAACAGAGCGCCGCCGAGGAGGAGCACGCTCGCCAGAATGAGAACCCATTTACCATGAAGTACGTAATCCAGAACAACCTCAACGGCTGCCACCGTTGGCTCTCGCCCGTGGACCACAAGTGGTTTGGCAAACACCTGTAGACGTACAGGTACAGGTTCAATAAATAAAGAAATCCTTTGTTAATCTGTTATGAAACTGTTTAGTGTTCCGCAAAGTTACTGCCGGGCTTGGGTCAATTAAAAAACTGGCAATATAGAGGCTCGGTCTTACAAACCGCGATCCAGCAGCACCCAATTGTAGAGGAAATAAGAAAAACGCCATGTGAAGGGAAATGTACGAGTTCTATTGCAAACATTTGTTTAATTTTCCATTTCGTTTACGTGGGTAATATGTAATGCATCATATAATATGTTTTGCTTGCCGTTTCGTTCGCATTATAATAAATGTATAATATTATGCATGTATGCGTGTGTGTATGCTTGGTCGCGGGGTGTGGTGTGTGAGCAATAGCCTTCTCCCACGGGCTTCAGTTCTGAAAGCAGAACCTTGACCGGCCGCAGCTAATCCTCGTCTTTGTCAAGTAAAATCAACACCTTCGTTGATCTAGTCAAGTTCGGGTGATCGGGAATCCGTGATTCGGCATCCGGGATGGAATCAAAGCCGGTGGAAGAGGGCTATAGTGCTGGGATGGGGATTCGTGTGTTTTGTGTTTTATGTTCTTGGGGTCGAATGGATGCTCGACCCTTACCCTTAGCTCGGCTCGTCTAACAGTCGGTATCGTACCAGGCAGCCAGGTTGTTGTTGTCATTGGGTGGCGTCGGCATGGCGTCCAAGTCAAAGTTCAATGCACCGGCATCAATCTCGCCGACGTCCATGTCCATGGAATAGGGCGATGTGGGTGCGCCGCTTGGCGGAATGGCGCCGATGTTGCCACCGCCGCCGCCAGCTCCACCATTGCCGGGAGCACCGCCAGCACCGCCGCCGCCCACCGGGCTGCTGATCTCCAGACCTTGCATCGAATCTATTGGTAGAGTATCATATCCTGCGAACAAACGAGATTGGCAAAGAGTGATGGGGAATACTGTGATTAGTAAAGTGGATTCACAATCTCCGCCAGCCATCAACTGGCAGATGGTGTGACACCTTGAGTCCTGCAAAAGTGGATGCATTGCTGTTCGCTGTAATCGGGAACACATTTAAAAAGGTAACTTTTACATCACCCCTATTGGGTCTTCCCCGATTCAAACGAAATGCAGACTCCACTCGTACAGGACGATCCTTGTACATTAACCTAATGTATCAAACAACAAAAATCGGTCGTTGAATGCTGGTTAAAAAAAAACTAAAATACGACACGACATGGACGCGTTATTGTCAATTGGAATTCGTCCTCTTAAATTTGCATGCACACACGGCTTACAAACTATATATAGATATATACACGATAAGATATATGGATTGTGGGTGCCTAAAACTATGCGATTATCGCAGGCTACGTGACATGCAATATGAACCGAACTAAAGTTTATTACTTCTTCTTCGTTGATGTAAAACTTTTAAGATAAAAGCAGTCTAATTGAACTAAACAAAAGAGATTTATACAAAACAATAAATTTGCGAAATTATTAAAGAAACGTACGTGTTTCTTTACCATTTCCGATCCTCTTTCGTAAGGTTGCACTTTGTGGTAATTTGTGGTTGATCGGTGTTCGTGTGTGTGTTTGTGTGTAGTGCAAAAATCTTCAAGCTACGTGTAAAGTCCGGAGAGACTGAGATTCTTTTCCAAATGAGAGAGCAGAGGGAAAAAATCCTTCAAAACACTGACGTTGATCGTTTTTTGTGTCATTTTAACGCAGACATTGTTAGAGAGGAAGAAGCTGATAGATGTAATTGGCGCCTAACGTGGGGCCTCAGTTGTATAAGATTTGGATTTATCGACCAATGTGTGTGCACCGCAATTGGAAACGGGCGGGGGTATGGTTATATTCACTTCCTTCGCATGCAGCCGTGGAGTTCAAGGGTTAACGATATTAGGGGGTAACGAGCAAGGACACAGAGATATTGAGATCGAGCGAGGAAGCTGGGTGGATGGGGGTTTCGCTCACACTGAAGAAATTAAAGTGAGCTTAACGTCTTAGCTTCGATTAACGAGTGCATATTTGAATGATGAACAGACATGATAACGATTAAATGGATGCGGGGTTTTGGGGCGGGGCCCGAGGGTTTTTCGAATTGTCTGAACCTGTAAACGTTTCCGTTGGTCTACTTTTTAGTGGGGTTATGCGGGATTCTTCTTCTTGGGGTGTGGCTCGTGGGGTACGATGGGTACGAGGGTCTCTTCTTACGCATATGACATACATACCTTGCTGATGGAATGCGCGACCTCCGTGCGAACTGTGCACGCTGGGCGGACCTTGTCCGTACAGGCCCTCATATGCTTCTTCTGGTCCAAGCATATCCTGTGATCGATCGAATTCGTGTTTGTTTATCGGTTTATCGGTCGGTTTGCGTGGTATGTGCGTGATCGTACGTGTGTGGTTGTGTGGTGGATGTATTTTTTACAGTTTCGTTTTCATTTATTTGTTGTTGGGATGGATCAGAAGTGAAAAGTTGTTAGGAAAGAAGAAGACACGCGCAAACGCCAGTTTGCAAGTGAATGTGAGCGAGAGGGAAAGAGAGTGGAGTGGGGTGGGGTGGAGTGGTTGTGGTATCGGGGCGGTGAGAGTGAGACAGAGAGTGAGAGTCGCGTTGTTTGATTGTTGTTGTTGGTGAGATTTTGGTGCAGTGATTATCCGTCATTTCGGTTGTTGTTGCGGTTCATTTACCGTTGCAGTTGTGTTTATAGTGATTTTGTTGTTTGGTTTTGTTTTGGTTTTACACACACAAAGTAAACATAAAGGAAAAAAAGAAAAGAACAAAAGTAAAACAAACGTGAATTAATTACAAAATCAAAATTAAACATAAACAAAGATCGCGATGTCGCAGCGAGTATACAAATTGAAATTCATGTAAGTATGTTTCTGGTCGGGTTGTTTTCGGGGGATAAGTGGAGAGGGGAGGGGTTGGGGTGTGTGGTTTGGGGAGGGTATCAAATATGATCAGAACTAATCGGAATCCGTATTTGTAATCGGCGTTCATCTACAGCTACCTACTTATCGACTAACATATACGGTCTATCGATTGGTGGTTTACAAGAAAAGCAAAAAACGGAACGAAATAAACCCAAATAAAATGTAAATTCAAAAATAGGTTATCGAAATCGTAAGCAAGCGATATATAGGTCGATACTTAATATGGATACCATTATATAATGCTTGACTAAAGTAGGTTCTCTACAAATTTACAATTTTATGTACAGATTTCGCTTCTCGCGCTGCATTTCAAATCATATTCAATAGAACACAAGAGGGGCATTTAAAAAGCCGGAATCCCGGAGACGTCGAATTTGCTTAGCCTACTTAGCACGCACCTGCAGATCGGGACCCATGCCCAGGTCGGCACTGGCCCATATGTTGTTGTCCTCGCGCAGCAGCGAGTTGGTCAGCTCTATGGATAGCCGCTTCTTGTAGTCCTGCGGCTTGTCCTCACTCATTCGGAAGAGAACGGCGGCGGCGTATGTGGCCACGCCTTCATTGCGCGAATGCAGTAGATCGGTCAGCGGCCCAGTGGCGCCCTCCTGCTCGATAATCTCGGCGCCCTCCTTGTCAGCGGCGAGCTCACAAAGAACACCAGCAGCCACGCGCTAAAGTACAAAGGTATAGTTTCATCATAGCATACATAAATGCCAACAAAATAAACTTCAATCCCACCTGTATGTTCTCGATTTCGTTGAACAGCAATCGAACAAAGATCGGTATTACCGACTGCTGGCGTATGAGTGCCCGGTTGTGGGACTCACGGGCCAGGATATGTAGCGCCCCCACCGTGCCCTCGACAATCTCTTCCATACGAACGCCGTCAGCGTATGCGGACGGCTGCTGTGAGCCTGTGGTGGCTATCGAGGAACGTTGCTGCAAGGGTAATGGTATATTGGGATTATTTATATTCGAACCAAATATTACTTTTACTACTGCTACTACTCACCCTCTCTGTGTCTTGGAAGGCGCGCATTAGCAGCCGCACCAGATGGTGGATGGCCCCGTGCTCCCGCAACGGGGCGTGATTGGCCGGACAGAGGGCCAAATTGCGTATGAGCCCAATGACGGCCTTGATCAAGGGCCAGCGTGATGGTGGATGCAGAAGCTTCACAATCACCGATAGCCCGTAGTTAAGACGCACGGCATTCTGGGCCAGCTCCGAGTCCACATGACGCGAGGTCAAGTGACGCAGGGCACAAACGGCCGGCTCGGTAATCTCTTCGCGATCTCCGGCATTGATAATAGTACGGACGAGGGCGTCCACACCGCCCACCTGGCAAACGGTGGCCTTGTTGCGCTGATTGTTGCACGTCAGATTTGAGAGGATACCGGCGGCACAGGTGACCACGTTGACATCGGTCGAGCCCAGAACCTGGACGAGAGATTGGAGCAAAGCTTCGAGGCCCTCCACCTTAGTGGCTGCATCCGACAGATTGCGGAGCGTCCACAAACAGTTTTGCACAAGGCGCGGCGACATGTTACCCAAGTGCATAGCCAGCGCCTGCATTCCACCGGCATCCACGATGGCCGGCTTGTTGCTGGAGCAAACGGAAAGCACTTTCAGTACACGCGAAGTGGTCCACAGTAGCTTCTCGTAGTCGTAGGAGCGCATGATGCGCACCAGTTCGTTCGGCCCGCCGGAGGCAAGGATTATTAACTTGCTCTCCTGGTTACCATAGGCCAGAATTTGCAGGCAATCTGTGACGATAGCCAGAAACTTGACGTTGTTTCGTTGCAGCAGCGTAACCATCTTCTGAAGCCCACCGGCCAGGCGCACAGCCATCTTGGATCCATCCTGGTGGAGCAGCAGATTGTGCAGCGTGGTAATTGCATAGAACAGCACACTCTCCACTGGCGAGGAGAGCAACTTGACAAGAGCCGGAATGCCGCCACTCTTGAAGATGGCCAGCAGACCCTGGCGATGGTGTGATAAGTTGTGCAGCGTTCCTACCGCTGCCTTGGTGCTCTCCAGATCGTTGCTGTTAGAGATGGCACGCACCAAAGCGGCCACCATCTGTGGGCTGTTCATTATGGCGTGGCGCGAGGCCTCCTTCTTGGACAGCTGGTGGACCATCATGGCGGCCTGGGAAACTACCACCTGATCCTCATCGTTCAGCAGCTTGATTAACTCGGGTATGGCCCTGGTTGCCAGTTCAGCATCGTCCTGGTAGTTGATCAGATTGACCACCGCGTGCTTCAGCATTTGCGACGGCTCCGAAAGACGTTGCACGGCCGTCGGCTGTTGTGGATCAAACTGAGTGGAGGGAATCTCGATGCCCTCCTCCAGGGTTTCCGGAAACATGGCAGCACGGACACGTTGGGAGCGAGTCTGGCTGAGCTGCTGGTTCATATCGTCCACTTGGTCTTGTGTGAAATTCTGCGGGAAACCGGTGTCCAGGTCGAACATGAGCGGATCTCCCTCCATCTCCTCGTCCTCCTTGCCAGACAGCGATGGCACCTGGGTCACGGCACCCGAGTGGATGCCGGAGTCGCCCAAGTATGAGTTCTGCTGCCACATTAGGGTCTGCTCCTTGGCGGACACCATCGGCGGCAGATCAGGTGGATTGTATTGATTATTATGCGACACTGCAAAAAGTTGATTGAGAAATGTTTTAGAGCGGATGGGCAAAAAAATATACAGTCGAGCTTTGCTAACTCGAATCACCGTTGCGTTTCCATCTAACCATTTGCAGCCCAACATAATCGTGTTAAAAGACCCCAAAAAAGCGGAAATTAAGTGTAAGAATAATCCTTGTGTGTTCTTTTTAAACCTGTTTACATCTGTCTATACATTCATGATAACTTTCCTTTCTTAAAACCTTTTGAAGTGGAAAAATGGCACAGGAGAATGGAAAACTGAGTGCAGCACAGCATCCACATATAATGCATCGAATTCGGATGCGGGGATGCACACGCTTTAACCCTCTGCAACCCATTTGCATGCCTTCTCCTTAAAGGATGGCCAAATGGGAAACGACAGCGACTGACAGCAAAGTGAGCAGCATCCCAACAGCCGCCGCAAAAAATGCAAAGAGGAAAACTTTGAAGCGTGACAAATTGAACGCTGCAGGATATTCCCACAAAGTTCAGGGCGCTGGGCAGAATGGGTTTCGTGCGGGGGTCAGATCCTCACACATGAGAGGGTACTGGCAAAGGGATTTGTGGGCGTTTTGTTTGCCACTTCAGTCTTAATTATGCCGTTCCAGGCCCAGCTTTTCGCCTTTGTTGTTTTACTTATGCGCGGACACAGCACGGCCACGCCCCTTCTGTATTCTGCATTCGTAATTTCAAACTTCACTGCTCTTCGCCAACCACTCTTTAATACTACAGTCAAATCTCAATAGATCGAACAAGGTGCTGACTGATTAATGTGACTCCCTTAAATGGAATTACTGAACATCAGCAATAAAACACACTGCTAACCTATGGACCAGCTTCTTCAATAAGATGTGTTCACCAAAAAGGTTTAGCAACGCAGTTTATGAACCTTGTTCGCTATACGCACATGCGACTGTAATCCCATTTCGTTTCATTTCCCAAATCGATTAAGCGCTTTTTCTTCGCAGTATCCCTCGAGTGGGCCACGCACTTGAATGGAGTGCTGCTGAAATGGAGGGAGCGGGGGCGCTGAGCCTTTAATTGCAAGTTGCCGCTTACTAATTAAATTGTGCACAGCAGCAGCGCCAGAAAAAAGCAAAGGCAAAAGCATAAGCCAAGGAAAATGTGCAGCCAACTCGAGTGCGAGTTCGGAAGACGGAGAACGAGAACAAGGTCCTGCAGAAGAGCAAGGAGCGAGGGAGAGTGGGTATGGCATGGGTTGGAGTGCCACGTGCAAGTACACGAGTCCTCGAATGTGTGTGTGCGTAAGTGGGTGGATGAGGGAGGGAATGGAGTTTCAAAGGATTGCGAGCAGCGGCCTACGAAAGGGGATTTCGGGGTTGTATAGTAATTAGTTGGAAACTAAATGAACTGAATATTTAATAGTGGTTGAATTGAAAGGCCACTTCCTAAATGGCTTTGAACTGTGCACTACTGCAGTACTAGTATGAGTATATTGACATTCCTCGACTTTCTTTGGCAAAAGTGATGGGAATTCAATGAATCAGCAAGACAAAATTCATTTGCTAGGTCCTCCCCTTCGATGAAGTCCTTTCCTGCGCCTCTGAGTTCCTCACCAACGCACCCTGCAAATCAAGTGGCAAAACGGAGTGCGGCGGCGGGAGTCAACACAGAATCTTCTTTCCCACTCAGTTTGCTGCGTCAACGAAAAATTGTAAATTTCAAACTCCCAAGGAGATGGAAACGCTATTTCTGATGACTCGGATAAGAGCACAGCGTGCTGGTGGTTGATAGCCCAACAGAAAAAAGATCATCAAGCATTACAAGTATGTTGATGTACACAAATTATTCGTCTGGGGTGGATGAATATAGTTGTTACCCTATATACCGCCGAGAGCTAACGAAGGGAGCATCACAAACAAATGGCAAAAGCAAATACTTTATGTCACATTTGCCAAATTTGTCAAAAACAAGCATCGCTTCCTCAATTATCTTTGGAGAGGGGTTGTTATTGTATTGCGATACGGGTGTAATTGTTTTTCAGGAACAATGCGCTGTTGCATCCCCTTCATAGGGCCATGTATTTTGACTATTTATCCCAAATGTTATAGACTCCAAAGCTTCCATGACGTAAATGCGTCTATTGAAACGGCATATCATCTCTAATTTTATGAAATCGGATCCTGTATTCAACTGAATTTGTATAGGGTATGCAAAGAGCCCAAACTGGAACACGCTGATACACAGTTTACTTGGATGCTTTTTGAATACGCCCTGGAAGCTGGGAACGGGAAGAGTACCGCTGCTGGAAATACTTACTGGTTCGATTCTGGGCTGGCATGTAACTCATCTTGGTGATTGAGGCGCTTTACACCACACCTGCAAGAAAGAGACGGAAAGTATATGAGTAATGTGCTGGACAGTTAACATGGAGTTCGTGTGTGTTGCGGATGGAGACCACGAAACTACAGTAAATTGGGGGGCTCGAAAAGAAGGGCTTCGTGTGTTTGCAGACTGCTCCACAGACGCTGGTATCGCCTGCTAGTCACTTATTCTAGTTGTTGTTTTTTCTTAAACTCATTTCCGCTTTGAGATGCCGCAGCATAATACGAAATATGCTGCGTATACCAAACAAACGCACTAACACACTCTCAAGCAGGTAGAACGGGTATTTGTGAGTGTGTGAGCGTGTGTGTCTACCTGCCGAAGACTTTGGCCACGAACCTTGAGTTATTTAATTACTTTGTTTAGCACTCTTTCAAATCTCATGCACTCAAACAAAAAGGATTTTTCACTTCTCTTGAAAAAGGCGCAGCGGAAAATACGACCGACCAGCACGCTCGTTTAAACGGAACAGAATCGAGATGCCGAGAGCGCAAAGCAAAGCAAAGCACTTGCAACACGACGCGTGCGGAGAGCGGGAAAGGGACTGGGAGAGGGAGAGAAAGTAAAGGGCCGCGGCAGTGCAGCATACAAATGCAGTGCTGCGCAGAGTTGCCACACATCCGAATAATTGTGCATACACACACACACACTCGCGGAGGCAGCTCAGAAAGAATCCCAACTCCATTTCAGTTGTCGATTAGATAAAACACCTAACGATAAGCCTGCCTTTAGTTTCGAGGAAAACGATTTCCTGTCTGCGGCATTGTTTACATTCCAGCGAGCAACAAAACAAGCGCCCGATTTACGGGGGAGAATACATAAAAATGCCGTTTGTGTGTATCCAGCTCTCACACACACAAGCGCACATCCAGCAAACCCCTGCCCGCCCCCGCGCCTACTTGTTTGCCCTGGCTTTCCAGCTTTCATATTACACAGAAAATTCGTATTTCCAAACAGATCCACTGCCGACTTTCAGTACTCACCGCGTCCAAGGAATTTAAGTCTGCTTTAGAGCAGGATTTATTTATTTAAAACGCTATGAGAAACAAAATAACAACGAATTGTCTGCTCAAGAAAAACTGTGTATATGGCGACGAAACCCAACTAGCGATGGCCTGCTGCTGCCCCGATAACTCGATATTCGCTGTTCGATAGACCAAAGGAATGTTTCAAATTTTTTTACTTCTAAGAACACAGAAATCTCGAAATATTTGTATGGTATTTTATCCATACGAAATCCAATACAGAATATTTTTTATGCGAATTTTTTTTTGACAATGCGAATGTATTTTTTGTCCAGCCTCATCCTTATTATCTCGAACTCACTGTTTATCTTGTATAAACATTTACCAACACAAGCACCTGATTGTA
This sequence comes from Drosophila teissieri, assembly GCF_016746235.2. Taxonomy (NCBI): domain Eukaryota; kingdom Metazoa; phylum Arthropoda; class Insecta; order Diptera; family Drosophilidae; genus Drosophila; species Drosophila teissieri. The sequence continues at coordinate 6,673,960 of NC_053034.1, read as the reverse complement.
CATGTGGGTGTATGACAACACAGGTAAATGCAAAAACTATTGTTTCTCAGCGTCGAATTGTAAAAATGTGTATTACTTCAATATTACTCACCGCGTCAGAAGTAAATTTGGCTGCTCAAAGGCAGGATCACGCACTTTTAACGCACTTAAATATTTAAATACGACAAAATCCCCCGACTACGAAAACTGTGTATATGAGCGAAGAACAGATAACCGATAACTTCTCTACCGCCGGTGGCTGCCAACTCGTTTAAAAATAGAACATGGCGCACTTTTTGAATTTTCAAAAGTATTCAAACACTGGTCTTTAATCTGTTAATACCTATATTAGTTGGGCAAGTAATATTGGCTTATGTAGTCGTAGAAGTAGGTTCATTGGTTATGGTCAGAGAGGATGGCGGAGGATCGACGGCCTTCCGTTGATCCCTAAAGAATTTGACCCATGCGTTCTTGTTGAGCTCCATTCCATCACAAAGCCCATACACCTGGGTAAAGCCAAAATAAGCAGCAACAGCTGCGACACCGAAGAGGGGAACCATTATAGCTAGTCCTCCCAGGCAGGCGAAGAACACCATGGACACGATGGTTAAGAGTGTGCCTGAAAAAAGGCTATTAGAGCGTGATCTCAAGCTAATACTACCAAACGCACCTTCTAGTACTAGCAAACCAGTAAATGTCATAACCATGGTGGCTATTCCAAAGCCAAATATTATGAGGAAGGGCAGCATGAATACAAGACCACCAGCTAGCAGGCAGATGGCAACATGGGGATTCCGGGTGCACCAGGCCGCAATGGCCTCCAGGAAATCATTTCCACCTAGCTCGGACATCACAAATTCTGCCAGGCGGCGCAATTGAAGCCCTACAAGATGGAAACATTATGAGAAAGACAATTTGAAAGCATTAACTTAAATCATAACAGTCTGAGGTACTCTCAAAATTAGCGGTGTGATACACAAACAGGTTTACAACCGTACAAAGCAGTTACATATAACTGATTTTGGCAATTAGCAATTAAGCGCTTTTACAGATGGTACTTTAACTGCGGGACATACATGACCTGTAGAGAGTCTGGAGCAAGCTCTCTAGGAACTGGTCGCCAGTGAGGATTCCTGCCCCAAGATCGTCTGGGCCTTGTACCTTTGCGTGCTCCGGTTTGCTCTCAGTTCCTGATCCCGCAGACTTCTTGGCGTTTGCTTCCTTGGCTGCTTTGCGAGCCTTATTCGAGTGAGCCTGCAAAGTCGATCAAATCAGATCAATAATTAATATTACGTGACGTAAAGAACATTAGTGATTAGGTGCCGGCTGGCGCTGAGTCCGTGAAACGCGACCTTTGACTTGCGATGCCGATTCCGGCCGAATTCTACGGATTCTACGGATTCCGCCGAAGCCGCCGGAACTCCAACTTCACACACACACACACCCACACCCACCATGTTGCGTGGCTACTGCGAAAATCTCAGGCGGCTGCTGTGCTCATTACCGGAGAAGGAGTCTGCTCCAGGTTCATTCGCCTGGTTGAAGCAACAGTAAATGAAAACAATATAAATAAACAAAAAATAATCGACGTCGCAGCCCTCAAAACAAAATCATCGAGGCAGAGTTGCCATCCTTTTCACTAAATTCGAATTAGACAAAATGCGTTTTTTCAATAACGATCTAAAGTGGTTGAAATGTGCATTTTAATCATAATTGAATTGTTGTAAGCAAATATAAACACTAAACTGCACTCATATTAAAAAAAAGTTTGGAAATTTATAATGTCGGTCAGCGTAGGACATTTTTTAGGCGCAAGATTAGTGAAGCAGGAATCTGAGTCCGTTAAAAGGAGGTCGCGCCGTAATCCTCTCCGCGATCAAGCGCTCCCCGTGAACAGTCATGCCGCAGCGCAGTTTCTTTGCATGCAGGAAGTTCAGATCAGCGGCCCGCTCTCCAGTTTTGAGCGGCAACCATCCGTACACCTGCGATTCCAGGAGGGGAACCGCCTTTGCGAGCTGCCTTTGACGCTCCACATGCTTCTCGGGCCATGTGTGTCGTAGGTACCTTAAGGTATCCGCCGGCTGGCGTTGCTCGTACTGGGCGTAAAACTTCCGGGTCAGCGGATAAACTGGAAGTCAGGAAAAGATCTCATCATTTGGGGCATTGCCAGAGCTCGAAGACCAAGCGGTAGTGAAACAAAATTTAAAAATAAAGATTCACTTGAAATATGATATACCAACTTAACCATACCTTGACCCACTGGAACAAAGTTTTCGTAAAGCCGGATGGATCTGTTGGATCTTTGGATCAGCTCCTTTTCGAAGTCATAGGGCAGCGGTCGGGGATCGCCCTCGCGATGATCCTGTGCGTCGCCATTCTCCTCGCCCTCGTCGGTGGTTTCGAGTCCCGGTTTCATGCTCCCCCACGTTTACTTTCCTGCTCCCCGAAGGAGAGCTCTGTTTACGGAATTCCAGGCAATCCGTCCGCAACGCGTGGCGTGCTCGCTTCGTTTGACTGGCTGCGGACTACGCTGCAGCAAGGACACCTGTCCGTCCGCCCGACAATCCGTTTGCCTGCCGCCTTCTGCCTGCTGACTGCCTGGCTGTCTTTTCGTTTTGGCAGCAACTTGTACTCATTAAAGTTTTCCCATTGTTGCTGCATGGCAGGCAACGTTACCAATACTGTACACGCATCCCCACGACGCAACCCACGGAGCCCAAGGAGCCCGAGCTTCTGCTCCCAACTTCCAACCTTCCAACTCCCGGGGGTGTCGATGGTGTAGTGGTGTGACCCACAATCACAGTTTTGCCAACGTCAGAGGCGCCTGTCGGGCGGATTTCCCCTGCAGTTGCTGTGGGCTGTCCACGATGTGTGCGATTGGGTCAGGAGAAAGTGAAAGGAAGTCAGCCAGTGATGAGACGGTGCACGGGTACTATTCAAGATTCCACTGGGTTGAAGTATATCCAATAACCAAGAGTACCGAAGATGAAAGTCGCTAGTTTCTCCACACACCAAAGTTCAGCGATTGAGAATTATTTGGGATTGGGAATTATCTCGCTACGATATGGGCTTACTATGCCTTCGCATCACTGCTTCCAACACCCAAAGGTTGGCTCCATTCATGTCGTTGGCGTAATTTGGTACAAGCCCGAAACCCGAATCCTTGAAGTAAACACCAATATCCCAAAATAAACCCATTCGAGCGATTGCCTTTGCGTGTCCAAACAATCGCAGCCACAAAATTATCTAGAGGTGGAGGAGGAGTTGGCCACCACATCCGGCACTTGGCCGCCGCAATTCTCAACGTTCGTTTCGGGTTGTGCAACTCTCTCGATGTCGTCAATTTCAGCCTAATCGAATCTAATTGAATGCATAAATACGGAAATAAATCAATTTAATTACAATACAGCCAACAACAGTCAACAGTCATCGCAAATAGTTTACACGCACACAAACAGTCGAACCATAAATACGATTATTATAGTATATAAATTTCTTTAAGCCTTGGTAATGTATTGAGAAAACCTCAAAAAGTTGTCGGTTTATATGCTAAATAAATTAATTGCCGGGCACAAGTAGAACCACTTGAGCTTTGGCACGCTAGAGGGGTATTCGCACTTGATCGTAAACTTTAATTTCTGAGGTGGGTACTCTTAGGTAGTCCTATGCTAACTAAGCTATTACACATCGCTGCTAAGATTTGGAATAACATGATTGTTCAAGAAGTTTAACTCACAGAGAATGGTATGCTGGTATGGTATGGTATTTGTATTTAGACTACAATTCAAACAAAAATGCAAGTCCAGTTGTAAATCGTAAAAAAAAAAACTAAGAGTTATGTCCAGCACTACAAATATCATGATCGGTAACATTCTAGAGAACCGTATGAGATGATGGTTCTCCAAGTGAATTGAGGTAAATTTGTTGCAAGACCCATTTTTCAATGGCCAATGATTGTGACCTAGAAATCATCGGAAGTAGTGCAATTGAAAATAAAATAAAATCCGCGTAAGACTTATCTACATACATATACGGTTGCCCAGTCACCAGAGCGAATACCCCTAAGTAACTAAATACATATCTACAGATCAGTCGTGTTTAGCTTTAGTGAGGTGCTTGCAAAGCTACAGTGCTTCCGGATAAAAGTCCCGATAAGCGAATCCCTCAATGTACTCCGGCCGGTGGCAGGCGAACAGATGGTGGGGCAACTCCTTGTGGGCGTGCTTCTCCAGTGCCTTGCGCGTCTTTTCCAGCAGCACGGCCTCGTCAAACTTGACCCGCTGCACGGTGGTCTTCCGCAGGATGGTCTGCACAAACTGCGACCACACGGAGCCCGACTCCTCTTGTACCAATCCAGAGCCGTTTTCGGCAAGCTTTCCTTTTTGAATTTGTGTCGACTGCTTCGCTTCCTGGCTCGGCTCCTGCTGCTGTGCCTTCGCCGCTATCTGGGCTTGGGTTTGAGCGTAAACTGTGGACGCATCTGCTTTGGGGGTCTGAGAGTCCGCAGTGGCTTCTGTCTTCTTGGGTGGCGGAATGTCCTGCATGAGCGTCTGCAATCGGTCCACTGTCTCCGCCATTCGTTTCCGAAAGTCCACTATTCGACGGGCGTAGCTGAAGAGGGCTCGCTCCTCCGCCAACTTAAGTGGCCTTTTCCGTGCTTCCTGACTTAGTTCGGCGGCTTCCAACAGTGGGTGAATGCGTACGCCGGCCTCCGAAGTGCCACTGAGGTAGATTCGGATAGCGAATTCCTGCATGGCCGTAGTATTGACCATGGCTATGGCATAAGCATTACGTGCTTTCAGAATAACCTCTCGTATATTAGCCAACTGGGGCGAGGAGGCATTGGACACATTAGTTTCAAGATCTTGCGGATTCATATGCTCCAAGTGAGCCGACTTATCCAGGCTGTCCAGCACCTCAGTCAAATGACTGGGTATCCGGGCACTGTCCGCCTGGAATGTTAGCAAGCCCAATCCTTGAATCAGTCGGATGTTGGCCGCATATTGCTGCTCCAGTTCGTACAGCTGCCAAAGGGACCTCATTCGAGACTCATACTCTTTCTGGGCACCTATGCCCAGTACACTACTCATATTAGTATCGTACATTTGCAGGCCCCGTATAAAGGCCACATCCATGGTATAGTTGGCCATGAAGGTCCTTACATAGTTAAGCGCTTCGGAGGAGCTTGCAAAATTCTCCCGTCGCTGCGCAAAGAATTCATCCAGATCGCTGACGGTCAACTGGTTTCGTGCCACCACGTTTCTGTGCAGACTCTCGTTTAGCTCCCGCTCCTCGCGTATCTGCTCGAAGTTGCTCACCAGCAGATCGCCGGCGGGCTGTTGAAACTCGTCGAACACCTCGATATCTACGGCCATAGTAGTGCTTGTGCCGGATTGGTCGCGTCCCTGCTCTTTTCCAGATTCCTGCGCCTGCTCATTCTCCTGCTCCTTGTTATAAAAGTCGTGGTTCTCTGCGTGACACTGGGGCACCCACTGTTCCTGAGCAGCTACCTGACGCTTTTTGCTCCTCTCCAATATTGCCCGTGGACTAAAGCGCTGTAGATCCAGGGAGGTGTAAATGTCCTCGTTGTGGGCGTGGCAACAGTGGAGGGCTGACATGTCCATGGGATGAGCCTCGGTGTTGAATATGTAAGCCCCAGCCTGAACCACGCACACATCATCCTCGGTGGACAGCAGCTCGCCCCCAGACCCATCGTTGTGCAGGAAGTTTTCCTCGTCAAACAGCAGATAAAGATACTTGCTTGTTTCCGCCAGGAAGAATGACTCCATGCGATTCTCCTTTTCATGGGTGACAACATTGCGAATCTGGAAAATGAAGCAACAAGAATTACAGTTTAAAATCCTTGGATAGCTTGTTCACAAAACTTCTTACCGTTGCATATCCGCATTTGGTTTTAGCACTGAACTCCAAGGTCTCTAGCATGTGCTCACCAAACTCCAGGAGATACTCATTGCCTGTGGCTCGGTAGAGATACATAGCTGACTCGATCAGCTCCGGTCGCAGGGGGTACACCTCCCGATTCGGCGATGCCTCTCCAGCAGCGATGTTATAAAACTCTGGCAGGAAGCCGTACTTCTTCCAGACGCCAATGTACCTTGAGATGGTGCGCAAGGCCGGCTCCGTGTCGCCAATTATGCTCAGGATGCCGGGCCAAAACGCCTCCAGGGACTGAAAGACGGGAAGGGTGACGTGGCCTTTGTTCATGCCTACCCACACGTACCAGTCCTCCTTGCGCATGTACTTATCAATAGCCGCACGAGCCTCGTGAAATAGCTCCAATAGTTCCGGCCTATTGAGCAGGACAGATGCCTTTACCAGGTATTCAAAAAGCGAATCCACGCCTGCTCCGATTCCAGAGTCTAAGGCGGTCCAACGACCGCTCTGCACGTCGATGTGATTGCCAAAGAGCCCAATGGGCGAGCGATATGCCCATAGAGCATGCACCGCCTGCATAGCAACCTCCTCGTAAATGCTGTTCCCGGTTAACCGGCTCAGGGTGCCAAATTCGATAAGGAATGTCCCCACGCCGGCAGTACACGTTACGGAGGTCTCCCCCTTGGGCACGCCATAGCGCAGGTTGACCGTGCCATAGGGCATCCCCGTGTTCGTGACAAAGGCTGGCAGCAAACGTCGGGCCACATCCTCCGCCAGTCGGAGCAGAGGTCCCTTGCAGGGCCATCCTTGCTCTAGCTCTACGCCAGCCCGCTTGGAGAGCAGATGCGCGGACAGCAGTCCGCCCACGATGCGGATGTTCGTCTCGAACACGGACACGTTGATGTCCCGGTCGAAATCCATCTTCTCCTCGAGCAGTCGGGCCGCGCGCCGGAATTCCGTGAAATTACCCATTGTGGCCAGCGTGTCCAGGGCGTCGATCAGGGTCAGGGAGTAGCTGCCCCAAGTGTCGTGGCCGTCGCAGGTCAGGGGACGGAGCTCATCGTAGTTGGAGGCGTGGCGCAAGTAACCATCGTAGGCGTGCTGGAACATGCGGCGCACATCCTCCCTGCAAATTGCAGCGCTCGTTAGGATTAGTATGTCCGAGTGAAGCTCGAGACAAGACCCACCTCAGTTCCAACTTTCTTGCCTTCGAATACTGCTTCTGGCCGCTGACACCGCCGGTGGACAGCAGGAGGAGGAGTCCCGCGCAGATGAGGGTGCATTTATAGCCGGTGTTTCGGGTTTGCTGCTGCATCGTGGGACCGTCAATTAATCAGGGCCGCTAATTCAATTATGGGCATGGTCAGTGTTCCATAGCCAGCGTGGATGTGGGATGTGTGGAAGTCAAATGCGGCTACGTTGTCGCAAAATCACAACAAGGGCTGTTTCGGAGGTGGCTTCGACCGGCGAATACCCTTCGCATTGCCTTTTGTTGAGTGCTTTTTACGGAAGGTCTAGAGAAGCAAACGGGCAAAAGAGCACAAGCCAAAGTGCTTTTTTAAGCTAACATCGAAAAACGAATATGTTAGCAAACACTGTGTTCTACGCCCGTACTTAAGTACGTAAATTTCACCCACAAGCCGCCAACAATCGGATATGCCGTGCCGTAGAGTGCAATCAGCTGTTGCCGATCGAAGAACTATCGGAAGGGTGGTCAGATCGCATTTGGATGGTGGCCACCGCTTGTAAAGGAATACAACAGTAAAGAACTGCCAGAAAAATAGCGCGGCAGTATTGAAAGCGGGCTTAAACCATTAAACGCCAATCAATATAAGATATCATCAAGTCTGTGCTGAAAAATATACCGATTGTTGGTGGCTGCTTTGCGCGGCACGCGCGCCTTTTATTCTTTTATTCGCGCCGAGTTGGCAGCACGAATCAGTGTTTTTTTTTTGGCCATTCAAAAGTGTGTGTTTGTACGGGTGAAAGGTGTTTTAAATTCAAAATATCCAGCGAAACGGCCGCCTGCAATAGAAGCAACTGTACCCAGTGGTAAGTAAATGCCTAATGCATCTGTTTTACACCCGGACATCTTCCGGATGAGCTGACCAAGCAAGTCGCAGCCTTTGTTACGGCTCCCACTGCGGATTGCCGTTCTGCCGATGGGCAGCGATGGTTTCTGTTTCGGTTTCGAAACATGCTCCGCGGGGGAAAACCCTGAAAGGAGGTCCATTATTTCCTCGCGGGGTCAGTGCATCACGGCCAATGTGCCTTTTGTACCCGGTGAAAGGCGTCCCTGTTAATGTAATCGCGTATGGTTAATTGTCCGTTGGGCGAAAAGTAACAACATTGTGGGACAAAACGTGCGTGATTGCTTCTGGATGAGCAGAAACCATATCGAAACCGTCCCTTTGATCAGTAGACATTAGCGTGTGCCATTTGGCGTCTTTAAATCGTGTTTCCACCCAGTTATTTGCAAATATATAAACAATTAAGGGAAAATATTAAATTTTTTGGCCAGGGCTGTCGCTCCTCGCATGGCATCGATATCATAGCGCCCGTAGCTGCGGTTGCAACCCTGTCCGCTCACGCAAACCTATCGAAAATTTTTACCCCACGGTCGATAAAATATTTTCGTTGCTTTTTTTCACAGTCGTGTACAAAAAAAAAATAATAGGAAATAGCAAGTAAATTGAAAATACAGTGAAGTGTTTTGATCCCGTGGAGTGCAGGTTCCAGCGGAAAGTGTGTGCAACAAATATGAGCAGTACGCAAAAGTGGCCAGCAAAAGCAATAACAAAGTAGCAACAGCAACGCAACGTGTGTGTGTTGTAAGCAATCTGTACAGCGGAAAGGTGTTTGTGTGTTGGTGTGCTCGGGGGGTGGTGTGCGTTTCGCCCGTCCCGTGTCCATAAATTAGAATCGAATCGAAATCGACATTGAAGTCCGCTGCTCCGCCACCGCGATGTCCGTCGACCAGGATCAATAAGCACCGTCACCACCAGTAGCTGACCATCATAAAGTTCTCCATATCGAGAGCAGACTGACTCGGGACTCGGAATCGAATTCGGAATTGGACTTGGAATCGGAATCGGAATCTATAGCGGAGGAATCACGCGCGGCAGCCAGCCCAATACGGAAAACTGCTGAAAAATGTTAGCTAAATGCCCAGTTATCTGCAATTATTGTGGCTCTTCCCTGTGTGCGTGCCCAGTGTGAGGGTGTGTGTGTGTGCGTGCGATAGCTGAGGCAAAATCCGCTCAAATTGCGATGCCAAATTGTCGCCCAATTAATTGATCTTTCAATTGGCGACAGCGGGCGCCTTCGCATATTCCCTGCGCCGCACGAAACCCGATATACATGTGTATATCCGTGGATCGCTTCTCTGGTTTTGCCACTGTCGCCCACCGCACATATTGTATAACCCTTGTTTATCTTTGGACATTCCAATTTCGAGGTGGAGTGGAGTACAGTGGAGGCTGCCCAAGGTGGACACACGTGCAGATAAGGTGCCGGGGGCGGGAACGAGAACGAGAACGGGAACGGGAACGAGTGTCACTTGTGAGGCGGCCTTATCTTAAGAGTGCTTTGCAGGTCACACCGACCGACATATTCACTTACGAACTAGAAGGGGAAAGCCCAGTGAAGAATTCATCAACACGATAAAGTCAGATTTCTAGAAGATTGACACATTTATAACACGCATAAATCACTATCAGGCCAGATAACTTGCTCGCAAGATTCCAGACGCTAGCCTTACCACATAATCTATCCATAAAAATAGGAAGTTCTTATCTTATCGTTTGCTCTAAGAGAAGTCTTAAGATGGATCTTTATAAATACTTTTGTATTTACAAACCAATTTAATGTTTTCAGTTGCCAACAATTTGCAGCTAATCATAGAATTATAGACATCAAAAGTCTCGCCAAGGGTAGAATTTGTTTTCCATTTAATCTTTCTTATAGTGTTTACACATTGCATAAGTTGTAAATGTAAACCTCGCTTAGTTAGATTTCGCTTCTTGCCAAGAATCTGTTTAAACATTTAACAGGAAATGAGAAACGGAGCTTGTTCAATAAACATTAGGTAACATTACCCCTTTGGGATTCTTCCTTTCCAATAAGAATGCCATATACGTTCTGTTTTCAGTTCATATTGGATAGGTGTGGGTTGTAGATATAGCTGCTAATAGCTGCTTGGAAACCAAGTAAAATAAAATGATGGTGAGAAATGAAAAGTTTAGAAAGACCTTGGGTGAGTCACTGATTAGCAGCTTTCACTGTACCACTGTATCCACGCACTCAAACCCGATCCAAACTGGAGTACTTACGCACACAGGGGCCGCCACACATAATCCACATCCACTAGCTGGACGTGAGCAAATGTTTACTCAATAACAATTCTTACAGAGCCCGCAGTAGCAGCAGAACCACGATCACCAGCGGCACGAGCAGGGAGCAGAAGGAAGCCGACGGAGGAGGAGACGAAGAAGGAGGAGAAGGAGAGCCACCACAAAGATTGGGTAAAGCGCACCACCATGGTGAGTACCAATCTGGTGGTGCCGGTGGTGCTGTGGGGACCCACGGCGCCCACGCACTGCATCTCTAGCGTGTTCCTCTCGGACGATCAGTTCACCCTGGTCACTGGCTGCTACGATGGACAGATCTGCCTTTGGCAAGTGGAGCCCACCACCCTCAAGATGTCGCCGCGCTGCCTATTGGTGGGCCATTCGGCGCCCGTATTGTGCTTAGTGCGTGCCTCGCTTCTGCCCGAGAACAACTTCCTTGTCAGCTCGTCTGAGAACGGAGAGATGTGCACCTGGGATCTTACGGACGGCAAGTGCATGGAGGCGGTCAAGCTGCCGCAGGTGCACACCCAAATCCAGAGCTACCACACCGCCAACAGCGAGGATGTGCGCCTCTTCTGCATTGGCTACTATGCCGAAATCATGGTCATGGACCCGTTTAGTCTAGAGGTGATCTACGTGCTCAGCTCGAAAGTCAAACCGGATTGGATATCCGCCATTCACGTACTGCGGCCCATGCGTCGCAAGGATGATGTAGTGTTGGCCATCACCACCACCGGAACCGTGAAGGTCTGGACTCTGACGGGTAACGAAAACAAACACGCGGAGCCCATCTACGAGAACGAATCCAAGGAGATACGCTGCCTGAATGCCATCACCATGAATTGCTGCGCCCAGAACCAGCGCACAGTGCTCCTAGTGTGTACTAAATACTGGCAGATCTATGATGCCGGCGACTTCACCGTACTCTGCTCCGTAATAGCACCGGCAAGGGAGCGTTGGCAGGGCGGCGACTTCATTACCTCCGATCGGGTAATGCTCTGGACAGATGAGGGAAAGGGCTACTTGTATAAGCTGCCCGCAAACTGCATTCCCGACAACAAGGAGTTCCACTCAAAGAGTGTCGTCAGAGATGCACCATATCTCTACTACGTGTTGCAACACGCTGGCGATAAGGTGCTGTCGTGCCCCCCGGCCATGAAGTTGCTTCAGGGCGCCGGTGGTCAGCACAATCTTCTGCGCGGCGACTCCGAGGGATACATCTCTGTTTGGAATGTGCCGGAGGTGCCGTTAGACAATATTAGCATACTGCAGGCCAAACAGATGCCGCCCCGAGTCCTTAAGCCGCACGTGTGCACTTCGCTGGTCGAGGCGTGGTCCATAATGGATCCACCACCCGTGGGCATTCTGGACCAGCTGTCCCGCATCACAGAGTCGCCGGTGAAGCTAACCTCGAGTATCTATCTGCCACAGCAGAGTCGCCTGGTGATCGGACGCGAGGATGGCAGCATTGTCATAGTGCCAGCCACCCAGACAGTGATGATGCAGCTGCTGGTGGGCATCAAGCAGAACTTCAGCGATTGGCCCTCGCATCAGATCCTCTACGGTCATCGAGGAAGGGTCAACTGCCTGCTGTGCCCCTCGATGATTCACTCGCGGTACGAGAAGTCGCATCTACTCTCCGGTGGCATCGATTTCGCCGTGTGTCTGTGGGATCTGTACAGCGGCAGCTTGCTGCATCGGTTTTGCGTGCATGCGGGAGAGATCACACAACTGTTGGTGCCGCCAGAGAGCTGCAGTCCAAGAATCCTGAAGTGCATATGCTCGGTGGCCTCGGACCATTCCGTTACGCTAGTGTCCCTTCAGGAGCGCAAATGTGTGACCCTGGCGAGCAGACATCTGTTTCCGGTGGTCACCATTAAGTGGCGTCCCCTGGACGACTTTCTAATCGTAGGCTGCTCCGATGGCAGCGTGTACGTGTGGCAAATGGAAACGGGTCATCTCGATCGAGTGCTGCACGGGATGCTGGCAGAGGAAGTGCTTTCAGCTTGCGATGAACAGGCGGAGGATGGCGGCTCGGGAGGTGGCGGCGGCGGTTCGAATGGTGCATCTGCCAGCGAGATGGGCATGGCCAATCCTGCAGTGCACTTCTTCCGTGGCCTGAAGTCGCGCAACATGAACGCAATCCGGCATGCTACCCAGCGTGGGATTACACAACTCCAGCAACTTCAGGGCCATAATCAAGGAAACTTCGATTTCCTCATGAAGCACCGCAGTAATCCTCTAGTGATCCAGGGTCTTCGCACAAATCCCAAGGATGCGGAGAGCCACATCCTTTTCTTTGACATCGAGGGACTGATCTTCGAATTGCACAGCGAGGAATACGCACAGATGACACCAGCTACTTTGGAATCACTCGGTGTCCACCTGCAGAATCCCAAAGATGGCAAGTCGATGCATTTGGATGCCAGCAAGAAGATCGGTGACTTCTTCAACAAGGTGAAGAACAAGGCCGTGGATGTGGAGAAGATCCTGAAGGACAAAGACAAACATGGACTGGTGCAGAAGTTCAAGGAGAAAACTGAGATTGTCGAGAAAAAAGTACAGGCCAAGGTGGAGAGCCTGCAAAAGGCAGTGGAGCCGCACGAGGAGCAGCAGGATCTGAAAAGCAAAATCGCTTCCAAGATGGAGGTTACGCACGTTATGGAGGTAGCCCAGCTACTGCTTTCGCTGCTCCATTCTTGGGGCCTGGATCCACACCTAGACAAGATGTGCGAGACGCGTTTGGGCCTGCTTAGACCCATTGTGCCCATCTCATACGGAGTGCTTTCCAAGGCCGGCTATATGTCTCTGCTGCTGCCCACATGGCAGAACAACTATGCCATACCGCCGGGCATACAGCTTCCCTCCAGCTCCAAGAAGCGCCCGCTGCCCGAGGAGTTGCAGCGCCTGGAGCATCTCACGGCTGTTTTTACATCCCGTCTGCATTGGGAGCTCAGCACTACGTTGACCACCAATCATATTCTCGCTCTGGTGGCCATGTCCAACACGCTGCTATCGATGAGCGCGGCCTCCTTTCTGCCGGACAGCGAGAAGCACAAGAAGCTGCAGCGCTTGGCTCAGCGCACGGACTCCACATTGAGCAACGAGGAGGAGCGCGAGGAGCTGGTGGCGCATCACATCTCCCAGATCAAGCACGCCTGGAGCCTGCTTGCTACCCACCATTGCTTCCTGTTGCCGGATAAGATTGAGGCCCTGGAGCCGAAGAAATTCAAGCGCCCGCAGGTGGAAATGATGGTCAAGCGCTGGCAGCATCACTGCATAGAGATCAGGGAGGCGGCACAGCAGATCCTCCTGGGCGAGCTCACCCGGATGGGCAAGAAGGGCCGCAAGCAGCTAGTCGAGAGCTGGGCACAGTATCTGCCCCTCTACACGCACACGGAGCCCATAGTGGGTGCCCAACAGCAGTTGGCCCTGATAAGTCAGCCGGCGGGCGGAGGAGCTGGTTCGGGATCGGGTGGCAATGGAGGGGTGGGTGTTGGAGGCTCCGGCGGCGGCGGTGCCGGGAATGGTAGCGGAGCAGGTGGCAGTGTTCCAGGCGGAGATGCCCACCAAGATGAAGACTACGAAGAGGAGGAAGAGGAGATTATACGCAAACCATCCAGCTTGTCGGAGCTGAAGCGCAAGCAAACAACGGCCGTAATCCTATTAGGCGTGATAGGAGCAGAATTTGGACAGGATATATCCCAGGAGTCGCCAAATCACCGTGGAAGTATTAGCTTGGCCACAGGAGCCAATCTAACCAGTGGAGTTGCTGGCGGGGAGCGCCGGAAATCCAGCGTGGTGGAGGGTTTCGGCATAGCCAACAATCTAGCCCGTCTCACCTCAATGGCCCTGGCCCACCTACTGTACGCGCCACCGTCTCCCAAGCTACCACAATACACGCCACTGCGCCGCGCCGCCATTGATCTGTTGGGTCGCGGTTTCACCGTGTGGGAACCCTACCTGGATGTGTCCAAGGTGCTGCTCGGCCTGCTGGAGATATCGTGCGAGGGCAAGGCAGTGCCAAATCTGAACTACAAACTCCCACTTACCCCGCAAGCCGATGCCTGCCGCACCGCCAGGCACGCTCTGCGGCTGATAGCCACCGCTCGGCCGGCGGCGTTCATCACAACGATGGCGCGCGAGGTAGCCAGGTACAATACGATGCAGCAGAACGCGCAGTCCATCAACACGCCGCTCACCCAGTCCGTGCTGCACAAGGCCAAGGGCGAGATACTGCAGTGCGTTGAGATGCTGATCGACAAGATGCAGTCGGAGATCGCCGGCCTTCTGGTGGAGGTGATGGACATCACCCTGCACTGCGTGGACGGCAACGAGCTGAAGAGCCGCGGCCTGGCGGAGCTGTGTCCCGCCATCTGCAAGTTTAACCAGATCTCGCACTGCGCCCAAACACGGCGCATCGCCGTGGGCGCCAACAGTGGCAACCTGGCCATCTACGAGCTGCGGCAGAACAAGTGCCAGATGATACCGGCCCACACGCACCCGATCACCTCGCTGGCCTTCTCGCCGGACGGCAAGTACCTGGTCTCGTACTCCTGCGCGGAGAACCGCCTCTCCTTCTGGCAGACCTCGACGGGGATGTTCGGATTGGGCCAGTCGCAGACGCGCTGTACGAAGGGCTACTCCACGGCCCCCATTCCGGATGTGTCGCGCCTGAATCCGATGCGCCTGGCCAAGCTGGTGTGGATCAACAATCGCACGGTTACACTCATGCTGGCCGACGGCTCCGAGACGCGATTTAATGTCTAAGCGATGACGATGGAGGAGTCCTGCGGGATGTATACCCTGTTAATTGGCAATCAGTGCGGCCTTCAGCGCAGCGCTTCGGAGGAGCAGAACGAGGATAACGAGGAGGACGAGTCGGCGGTGGAGCAGGAGGAGGAGCTGGGGAAGCAGAAACGACAAAACAATAATTATTCGAAAATAAAAGTGCGGTAATGTACGGCGTTTCGTTGAATAGTTAAGGCAATGGAAACGAAGAAAAGCTTAGCAACATTAAGTCGAAACGAAAAAGAAAACAAAGCTGGGGCAAACGAGAAGCTAAGCGAAGTTGGTTCGAGCGAAAATTCACAACACATTTTGTTATTTATTTATATACTTACCCTATATATCTGTATCTGTATCTGTATCTATCTGTATCTAATCCGTATCTGTATGTATTTTAATGTATTACACGATTTTAATATGCCCCTTATTCCCCCCTTTCTGCGTCCATTTTAAATTTTAGTGCCTAACTTTTACCCATACTCTTAGAACACGTGTTTCTGTTTCCGTTTCTGTTTCCGTTTCTGTTTGTCGTTAATTTCCCATGCGGAAAAAAGAAAAACTAAATCCAAATATTAACAAAGTAAACAACAATTAACCACATGCAAGCAAACAACAACTACACGAGAAAAACAAAGGAAATGAAAAACGAAAAAAAAACAAAGAATGAAAAGCTGTTATTATGATTACACAACTATTATTATTACAATTGTATGCTACTATTATTATTATTATTATTGATATTTGTTATGCCTAATGTATTGTTATATATATATATCTAAAATAAACCTAAACAAATGTATTGAGCAAAGTAACGAAGCGAAAGCCAAGCAACCAGAGCAAAAAACAAAAAACGAGGAGTAAATAACTAGTGAGCGAAGAGTTTTTTTTTTACACTACATTATAAACATTGTAACTCCCATATATCTTATTCTTTCGATGTTATATTTCTGCTAAAGCCTGTGTAAAAAGTCTTATTGTCCTGTGAGGTTGCACGGGCATTCTGTTCATGATGCTGACACAGTTCAGTTGCAGCGTAAATGTGCATCGAGAGGATCGCAGAACGTGGAGCCTAGGAAGCCACCTGGTCAACTAGCAAACTGGTCAACTGGGAACCTGGTAACCTGGTTACGGAAATGCCTACAGCTGTACGGGAGGGCTACTTATCCTAACTATAGATATAATGCATACTTATATATATATACCCAACTGAATTTGCAATATGTGTTCGTTTACGTATCCAATACAACACAGCAAACACACGTGTACTATGTGAGAGAGTTAATTGAATTTGTGCTTCATTTCAATTGCGAATTATATATATATATATATATATATTATGTGGGGACACGAGCATACTTATATACGAGATCCTTCAATCAAAGTATTACACAAACAAAAGAAACGAAGCAACTACAACAATTATGTACGGAGTATACAACAAATAAAGTCAAAGAAACATCCGCAAATCCCTGTTCCCTGTGCTTTCCATTGGTGGGGGCAACGCTTCTGCCGGAGCGCATCTGGCATTGTGGCGGAGCAGTCATGTTCTCGACCTTATATTACGTGGTTATAGTCGCCTAGATTCTCACCTCATAAACTGTGCTCCTTGAATTTCAGCTCTCCGGTCGTCCAGTGAGAATGTCCGTCGCCGTAGCCCACAAAGGACGGGGCAGGAAGGCAGCATCTGCCGTATCCGCCTCTGCAATCCGGAGGCAGTCCGCCCTCAGCGAGGAGGATGAGGCCATTGACGTCCGGCCGATGGAGCACGACGATGAGATCAATCGCGATGATCTCGATATCGACGACGGCGACGAAGAGGAGGAAGAGGAGGAGGAGGAGCACGTCGACGAAGAGGACGACGACGAGGAGCCGGACAGCAACGAGACCAGCGAACCCGAGGAGCAGGTAGAGCCACCGGCCTTCAGCCTAGCGACGCTGGGACTCCAACGCGTGGGCAGCGCCCCGCCGCCCAAGCCCAAAGTCCAGAAGGCACCCATCCTGACCCTAAACGCCCGCGGAATGCCCGCTCGCATACGTAAGAGAAATCGTCTCTTCTACGACGAGAACATCATCAACGATGACAAGCCGCTGCGCATGAGCTTGGCACCCAAGAAAATGCCCGGCCGACCACCGCTGTCCGCCGGCGGAGGCTCTGCCCAGAAGATCCCGCTCACCCCATCGAAGGTGCTGAAGAAGCGCAAGGGCGTGGTCTCCCGCTACATGCGTTCCAGCGAGCAGGCATCCAACTCCAATTCGGGCAGCAGTCAGCAGCAGCAGCAGCAGTTGGGCAAGAACAAGAAGACGCCATCGAAGAGTCAGTCGGTAGGCAGCAAGCTGGGCTCCGGAGGACTGAAAACGGGGCGGGGTGCCCATTTCATTGGAAAGGGTTCCGCTGCAGCTGCGGCTGCAGCAGCGGCCGCCGAGGAGGAAGCCAGCCAAGCGGAGGCTGCAGCGCTGGCGAACAAGCGATTGGGCCAGTCCATTGGCCTGAGGCTGCGCAATCTCCTCAAGCTGCCCAAGGCGCACAAATGGGCCATTGCCGAGTGGTTCTACTCGTACATTGACAAGCCACTTTTCGAATGCCGCGACGAGTTCATGAACCATGTTAACGAGCTGGCGCCCAGGCTGGGCACCCGCAGCCTCAATCGCCACGAGTGGGTGAATATCAGGCGGAGGATGGGCAGGCCGCGGCGCTGTTCCGCCAACTTTTTCAGTGAGGAGCGCAAGGAGCTGGACCGCAAACGCCAGCTGATCCGGACGCTGCAGTCGCGGAAGCCAGGCGAGTTCAAGGACTCTATGTTGCTGTCGGACATGCCGGAGAAGATACCCATGCCACTGCCGCTGGGCACCAAGGTCACTGCCAGATTAAGAACTCCCCAGGACGGGATCTTTGCGGGCACAGTGGCCGCCTACGACTCACTGAACGCCATGTACCGAGTGACCTTCGAACGGCCCGGCTTGGGCACCCATGCCATCCCAGACTACGAGATTGTGTCGGAGAACTTTCACGAGATGCTGCCGCTGCACAGCTTCACCAAAGACTTCCGGCCGAACCTGATGAGCATCTATCAAACTAACAATCTCGGCTTCACCACCAATCTGGGCTTCACGGCCAATCTTACCAACAACTATCTGCAGAAGAAGGACAAGGGCGTCGGCGGTGCAGGAGCGGCAGCGGCAGCGGGATCGTACTACTCCAAACCGCAGAAGCACCTGGCCAGCAATAATGCGGCTGCGCGAAATGCGCTCAGCATGAAGCTGAACAAGAGCGATCCCCTGCTGGGACAGGATTCGGTGGGCGAGAGTCCCATACGGCAGCAGTTGGCGCGGCATCACGCCTACTCCAGCTCGCTGCTGGAGCATCTGGTGCGCCTGGAGAAGTACATTGCGGTGAAGGCGGATCGAATCCAGCGGCTGAACAAAATGAACGCCACCGCCGAGCTGGCCATGGGCGAGATGATAAGCCAGGACGAGAATGGTGATCGCCATCGCCGACAGATTGCAGACAACTTTCAGCGGCAGTATGCCTTCAATATCGTGTCCATCGAGCGCATCAACGGCGAGCTGATGTTCGAGCTCACCAAGGTGCAGGAGATGTCCTCCAGCCTGACACGCAATCCCAATGTCCAGGCCATGATCTCGCCAACATATTTGCGCGAAGAGTGCCGCGCCAAGGCGTCGCAAACGGTCGACGACATCAACAAGGGGATGGTAAAGAATACGCGGATGATAAAGCTGCTGAAGAACCTCACCACACTGCTGATCGTGACCCAGAATCTCGGCGGCGACTGCGACGTGAGCGAGGTTAACAAGGTGCTCGAAGGCTGCCTCGAGGAAGTGCGCAGCAATCTATTCTGCAGCGAGAACAGCGAGGTGTTCCAGAAGAGTGTTCAGGTGCGACTGGAGTACATAGCCATGGATATCAGCAGAAGCTTGGAGGAGAGCAGCTTGAATCGCCTGGCGGATGGCAACGATGACATGAAATCGCTGAAGTCCGAGGAGGAGATGGATGAGGACCATGTGCAGGATCACAAGCACGGGGAGGATGAGGAGCCCGCCGCAGACACCTCCAAGACGAAAGCGAAAGCCAGGCCAAAACCGGCTGAAGCGAAGGATCACAGCGACGTTGACAAGAAGGGCCTGAATAACCAGCACATGGACACAGACACGGAGAAGGATGAGAAGCTGGAATCCGACGGGTCGGAAAATGCAGAGTATGTGAACCAGCAGCGGCCAGACGATGATCAGGACACAGAGGAGCAGCACCTGGACCACGAGGAGCAGTCACTCAATCCGGCTGTCACCGAGGACACGCAGATCACCATCGAGTCGATGAAGGAATCCGATGAGGAGTTTCTATCGGCTGCCGAAACCGAGGAGGACGACATGGTCGGCTTGGAGCCCCTGATCATGGAAGGAGAGGAGGAAGAGGAGTTTGCGTACGAGAAGCAGCTGTAGAGGATTACCTGATGGCAAACACCCGCATCTTTCTGGATGGACGTTACCCTAGGAACAGGATTAAGTGAAAAGTTTTGAATAACGCGTTGCAATAGGAAATGTAACAAAACAATCCGCATAGCTTTCTGACTCTATCGTTTTTTTTTTAATTATTGCGACCTTGTAAGAAAGTGTATTTACGAATTCAAAGAAAGCATTGGTACTTTGAAATGTTTTAAAGTATGGCATTGACTTAGTGAGAAAGTTTAATAACAAATTTATAGAAAGTCTTCAATAAACAGGACAAAAAAATGACGCTTTTTGACTGGTTTTTGGGCAAATCCCTCTTTTTTTAGGACTGGAATTTAACAGTTAATTTAAAGGCTTTTTAATCATAACATTCTTGAAAATCGCCACACAAACAGAATAAGTACTGTTTTGGTCATCAAATTAACCCGCCTAATTATCCCTATAAAATTGTTGCTGATTTTGAAAAAAAAAATGTTTTACAAAATTTGCCATTTTTTGTAAGGGGTACCATAATCATTTTTTGCCAAAAAGGGCAAAAAATCAACATTTCCAGCCTGGGACGCCGCCATTCGATTGGAAATTTTTTTGCGAGTTCAACGATATATGACATTCCATATTTAGACGCTTTCTTCAAATTTTGTAAACAAAAGACTAATAATTTTTGAGCAGAAAATGAGGAATAGGCAAAAATAAATATTTTTCGGAGGGGTTTTCATCATAACTTTCTTGAAAATCATCACACAACCATAAAAATTAGTGTTTTGTACAGCTAATGATCCCAGCTAATAACCCCTATTACTTTTTTGAAGATTTAAAAAAAAAATTTTTTTTTCCTAAATTTCACTTTTTTGTAAGGGGTACCATCATCATTTTTTGCGAAAAATGGCCAAAATGCAACATTTTAATCTGTGAACGCCATCCGATGGGGAATTTTATTACGAGTTTAACGAGGTACGACATTCCATATTCAGATCAATATTTTGAATGCTGTGAACAAAAAACTGATTTTTTGGGTGGAAAAAATCAGGCTTATAGAAAAACTATGTTCATTACGGAGATTTTACATCATAACTTGGCCAAAAAACTTTACACAGCCATAAAAATTACTATTTTTTACAGCTAATGATCCCAACAAACGATCCCTATCAAATTTTTGCTGATTTTGAAAAAAAAAAAATTTACAAAATTTCTCATTTTTTTAAGGGGTACCATCATCATTTTTTGCGAAAAATGTCCAAAATGTAACATTTTTATCTGTGAATGCCATCCGATGGGGAATTTAATTGCGAGTTCAACGATCTATAACATTCTATATTCAGACAGTTCCTTCTATTTTTATTAACTAAAAACCGATAATTTTTGGGCAGAAAATCGTGATTGGCCAAAACTAGTTTCTTAACTGGGATTTTGTATCATAACTTTCTATTAAATCGTCACAAAGCAATATAAAATACTGTTCTGTGTTGCTTACGAACCCAACTAACGATCCATAAAACTACTTTCCTGCTTATTTGTTAAAATAAATAATTTGTTGAATTTCCCCCTTTTTGTAAGGGGTAAAACCACGATTTTAGCAAAAAAAATTTGAAAAGTTAAAAGTTTTCAGGCTCGAATGCCAATCCATTTGGATTTTAATTACAAGCTCAACGATGCATCCGACTTCATATTTCGACCATTATCTCCAATGTTGTGGCCAAAAAACTAGCAGTTCTCGGACGCAAAATCGGGATTTGGCAAAAATGTGAGTCTGTGATTTTTCTATCGACCTTAGAATTATTTTCCATTTCTTTGCTCGGTCTCGGGCATTAGGATAAGCAAGGAAATTACTTAACTAAAATGGGAATAAGAAATGGAGGCCAAGTCTTTGATTAGTCATCGTCCTCCTCGTCGTCGTCGTCATCATCTTCCTCGCTGGACTGATCCAGCCAGGCCACGAGCTTTGCGAGGCTTTGGCGCAGGTGTGCATGCTCCTCCTCGTCCAACTGCTCGAACCAGGCCTGGATGGCACTCTCGGACACAAAGTCCTTGTCGTACAGATAGTGCACGATCTGCGAGATCTTCTCCCTCACCAAATGATTCTCCTCGTACACATCCTGCGGGAAAAGGGGATTGGTTGGTAAATGGGGTTTTTTGTGAAAATGATGGGGACATTCACCTCCAGCGCCTTGAGACAATCCATCATGGCATCCTCGCTTTTAATGTAGTTGGATACCACAGGTCCCAATTGCTTGAAGGCGGCGTTTATGGCGACTAGTACGTTGTTGTTGGCCGGTTCCACGATGCTCTGCATGCCGAAAACGGCCTTCACCACGTTGAAGTTAACTTCCTTGAGGGACATGTTGTACGCATAGCGCGAGGAGTTGATTTCGAGGACAAGGAAGTCAGGATTGGACTTCTCCCGGAAGCCCCGTGTCAAGGAATCGATTACTTCTCCCAGGAAAACTACGGTTCGCGAATTGGTAAAACATGATTAGAATGGATTTCAATTGCACACGCAGACAGCACTCACTGTTTGTGTCATCGGGCAGCGGCGTCACTGCTCGCGAGCCGTCCTCGTCGTCCTCGCTGAAATCGCTGCAGTAGCTGATCTCGTCCAGCGGCGCCAGCAAGTCTCCCATTTTAGGTATACAGAGCGGTTGCTGCGGCAACAAGTCCTCGCCATCCGAGTCTTCGGGATCACCCGTCGTCAAATCGCTGACAATGTAGGCATTCGGACCGATGCTCTTCAGCTCCACTGCAACCTCATCCTCGCTGCGCCGTCTGCTGGGCGAGCTGGTGATGAGGGTCTTCGCCAACGTTGTCTTGGCAGGCAGCACGCTTTTAGCGCCGAGCACACAGCCCGCGCTTACGTCGCAATCCACGTTGATGAAGGCGCCATCGCCCACCACGCAGTGTTCCAGTTTGCAGTTGTCCATGACGGTGACACCGGCCATGAGGTACGCATTGGTCAGTCGACAGTTCTTGCCAATCCGGCAATTGGCGCCAATCACGCTGTCACTAATCACGGTCCCACTGTCGACGTGACTGCCAGCTTGGATGACCACGTTCTGCAGCAAAGCCACTTTCGAGACATGCGCCTCGGGGCTCTTGTAGATGTTGTCCTTGTGGAAGACGTACTGCTGCTGCAGCTTGTAAAGGCCAATGTCCGGTACGAATGGGTAGGCCCACCGGTTGATGATGTCCCGGCTGACCAGCTGGTAGGCCGGCCAGTTGTTCACCTTGTGCGCGTACTGGGCTGCCGGCAGCATGGCCACATATATCCTGCTGTCCAGCAGCTCTTCGTTTATCAGCAGACCGCGGACGAAGTCATCACGCGTCTGAAAGTCAAAGTTGTCGTTGAACAGCGACAGCATTGAGGGCGAGCCAATGGCAATCTGCGGATCCAAGAGGTTGTGGTGCAGCGCCACACACGAGTTGCCCAGGAAGACGTCCAGGGGTATTTGGTAGCGTGACTCCTTGTGGTGCATCCGCAGCCGCTGGTGGTAGTGCAGCCGGTCGTTGCGGCGGTCCACGGCGATCAGCAGCTCGTTGCCAGTGCGCACATTGTTGGCACACTCCTTGAACACCAGCGTGGCGGCGGTGCCCTTGTCGAACTTGGCCTGCCGCTTGTGCTGCTCCAGCACCGGGCGCAGATCGGCATTGGTCACCGTATCGGCGCCAAGCAGTATAAAGTTGCCACGGATCAGCGCCTTGTTGTCCAGATCCCGCATGGCATCGCCAAAGCAGCGACAGCCCTCGTCGCCGATCACATGGACGGTCATCTTGAAGGACCACGCTGCGTCCGTGGCAATGCCGGCCCTGCAATGTAGCGAAAATCGAGCGAATATCAGCAGCCGCAACATTGCATCATCCCATTATCCCATTATCCCATGATTCCGGCAGCCACTGCAACTTGACCCACACCCACCTGATGTGCTCCCGTATGCTCGACCGGTAGAGGCTGGTGTACACGAACACCTCCTCCACGCCGCTGCGATTCAGCGCCATGAGCGCATAGTCCAGCATCCGCACGTTGACCAGGGGCAGCAGAGCCTGTAAAGAATCGCATCGAATTGAATCGAATCGCAACGAATTGAATGGAAACGGACGCAGCCAGTGGGCTGCTACTCACCGTGGAGCCCTCGTCGGAGAGGGGCTTGAAGTTCCACACATTGTTGTCGGCGATCAGCACCGCCTGCACGATCTCCTTCTCGAATTGGGCCATATTTTTGGTATTGCGGGCGCTAGTTTCGCCACAAAACTGGACAATTGCTTTGCTGGCCACTGGTGCGTTTGCGATTGCGGCATGCCCATGCCGAGCACTTGCAGCCTGGTCACACCGCCAGCCGGTTTAGCCGGGTCACCAACCATTTCTGATTGGACCAATGTCAACGCCAAGTGTAATGGCATTTTGGCGCATTGCCACGCTGGTCACACCTCGAAAACGGCTGCAAAAGTCGCCCGGAAAATAAGTGCTAATAAATATAATGATCACAGCGGCGTAATAAGCACGCGTGCCACTCTGTCTGTGCTGTGTTCCCACCGCACCGCCTACCCCGCGCCGCAGCAGCCACTGGAGACGCGCAAGATCGCGCTGGATTGTCAATAATTGTCATCACATTACCGATGAATAAGTGCCTCTGTGCGCGACTGTGTGCGAGTGTGTGTGCGTGCGTGTGCGTTACACCCACCTTGAGGGAAACAACAACAAAGCGGGGCGAGAAAACAAACAAACGGCTGCGATAAGCGCCGAACCCGATTCCACAACTCGGATTCCGCCACGGTCGCGTTGCCCAAGAGCAGGGTCACCCGGCCAGTTGCAGTGACTCGCCCTCGTCATTAGAAACCAGCTACCATCAGCCAGCTACCAGTCACAGTCCAGCAGAAAATCGAAGAGTTCCCCATTCTCAGCCGACGAACACCCGCAGCAGACGAACAAAAATCGCGCTGGGCGTTCGCGCCAACTATAAATAGAAAAGAGCAACGACGCAGCGAACTGTCCATACTGCCCGTATCCATATCTGCATACATTTATCGACGCAGCAGAAGAAACCGCTCGAGTATTACCCTTCATTCCGAGATTAGCGCAGCGATCTCTTGGCAAACAGGCGGCCCAGCAGGATCCAGCTGGGCAGGGAAAACAGAGGCGCACTAGAAACGTTATCAGCAAGCAGGAGCCGGGGGAAATGGACACGTTGAGCGAAGCAGTGGCCAATGGAGCCGCTACTGCGGCCACCAGGACGATCAAGGACATTGTGAAGGAGCGCTTCAAGGAGGACGAAACAATAGAATACGTAAGCAATCATCCGCCATCTATCATCCGATAACTGCTGCTATTAAAACATCCTTTGCCTACAGATATTCGAGGCGTATCAGATCAAAGGTCCTGAGTACTCCAATCGCCTTCTGGCACTGGTCACATCGCAGTCGGGCGGCACGTTCGCCATCATCGCCTTCTCCTACTTGCGCACTCCGCTGACCGCTGCGAACGAGCTGATCGTCAACAAGGTGTTCGCCATCGACCACAATTTCCAGTTGCGACAGGGTGAGCAGGGTGCATGCACCGCCAGGCAGCCTAACGTTGTTAGCTAAACAACAAATTGCACAGTGACTGTTTGTCAAGCCGTCACAAAACCAATAAGTTTGCACTTCTTATGGCCACATGTCAGAATAACTATGCATTTACCTACGATTATATCGGCATTCAGCTGTGATGAAAGCAAACTAATTAGTGAAAGCACCCTCGAAGTTTGCACGTCTTTATCATAATTTTGTAATATATTGTTGCAGACAGCAAGACCTCGATCACCTCGCAACAGTTTGACCTGTCCACAGCCGAGGATGGGCCCATCAAGTACTACTACTACGCCACGGAGAGCGACCACTACGAGGAGTTTGTGGCCAAGGTGATTTCCTTCAAGAGCACCATGGCACAGCATGATCCCGAGACGGTGCTTAACTTCAGGTGGCTGAACGACTACCGGCAAATCGGAGAGGTGAAGCAGGAGCTGAAGAAGCGGGAGAGCGAGTACATTGTCTACAAGGACATCATGTGAGTTGGAACATGCCCTGTCAAGCGAGAGTCACCTCACCAACGGGTTTCTTTCTTGCAGAATCTACTGCGCCACTTGGAATGTGAACAACAAGACCTGCAACGACAGCAACAATCCGCTGCGAGCCTGGCTGGCATGCAGTGAAAAGCCGCCGGACATCTACGCGATTGGACTGCAGGAGCTGGACACTCCCACAAAGGCTATGTTGAACTCCACCCAGATGCAGGCCCTCGAGAAGCAGTGGATGTGAGTGTGTGCCACATATGTTGTATAGGCTCGCGCCTAATTGGTTCTTACTTGTGCAGCGATAATATGATGGGGAGCGTCCACCCAGACGTGGAGTACGAGATCCTAATGTCGCACCGCCTGGTGGCCACTATGTTGACGGTCATTGTGCGCAAGCAGCTGCGACAGCACATCATCCGTTGCCGGCCCAAGTCGGTGGCCCGCGGCATCTTCAATACGCTTGGCAACAAGGGCGGCGTCGCCATCAGCCTGCAGCTCAACGAGGGCAACATCTGCTTTGTGAACTCCCACCTGGCGGCCCACATGGGCAACGTGGAGGAGCGGAATCAGGACTACAATGCCATCGTGGAGGGCATACGCTTCGACGACGGACGAACAATCAGTGACCATGAGTAAGATTGGGCAAAAAGTGCATTGATGAGTATTATTTCACTCCATATCTTTCTTTCTTTTTTCAGTCACATCTTCTGGCTGGGCGATTTGAATTACCGCATCCAGGAGCCGCCTGGCCAACAGCGACCAGGACCACTGAGCGATGCCCAGACCTACGAGCTGCTCCTGCAGTACGACCAGCTGCGTCAGGAGATGCTGCGTGGAAAGTGCTTCGAGGGCTACACCGAGGGCGAGATCAAGTTCCGGCCGACGTACAAGTATGATCCGGGCACGGACACCTACGACAGCAGCGAGAAGCAGCGTGCGCCGGCCTACTGCGATCGAGTGCTCTGGAAGGGCACGCGCATCGAGCAGCTGGTCTACAACAGCATCATGGAGATTCGCCAGAGCGATCACAAGCCCGTGTACGCCGTGTTTCAGGTGAAGGTCAAGACGCGCGACGAGATCAAGTACAAACGGGTCCAGGAGGAGGTGCTGAAAGCAGTGGATAAACGGGAGAACGACAACCAGCCGCAGATCAATGTCGAGAAGACGGTCATCGATTTCGGAACAGTGCGTTTCAACGAGCCGAGCACGCGGGACTTCAACGTCTATAACAACTGCCCACTACCTGTGGACTTCAGTTTCAAAGAGAAGGACATACACGCCATCTGCGAGCCATGGCTGCACGTCGATCCGCGCCAAGACTCGCTGCTGATCGACTCCGCCCGAAGCATTCGGCTGAAAATGAACGCCAATGTGCGGACCATTGCCGGATTGCTGCGCAAGATCCGCGCCAGCGACAACTTCGATATTCTCATCCTCCACGTGGAGAACGGGCGGGACATCTTCATCACGGTTACCGGCGACTATCAGCCCAGTTGCTTTGGCCTTTCCATGGAGACGATGTGCCGCACCGATCGACCACTAAGCGAGTACTCTCAAGATCAGATTAAGCAGCTGGTGAGTTCCCTGAATTTTCTTCATTTCTGCAATATTCATTTCGAATAATTATGAATCACGTTTCGTTGCAGATGAATGACGAATCACCGGAATACCGTGTGACGATGCCCCGGGAATTCTTTCTGCTGATCGACTACCTGTACAGGCAGGGCTCCAAGCAGGTGGGGGCCTTCCCGTCCTATGACTCGCGTCTCTCCCTCGGTGCTCAGTTTAATTCGGTGCGCGACTGGTTGGACACCTGGTCGGATGATCCGTTCCGTAAGTGGACTTTGTGTGTTTGTCCCCATACTAGTTCTGAATATTCCTGTACGATCTGCAGCTGCCAACGCCGAGACGGCTGCGCAGGCGCTGCTGCTTTTGCTGGATCTGCCGGAGCAAGCGCTGCTGGAGCCGGTGGTCGAGAACCTGCTGGAGTGCACCAACAAGTCGCAGGCCATGGACTACATTTCGCTGTTGAGCCCTCCGAAGCGCAATGTTTTCATGCACCTGTGTATGTTCCTGCGCGCGGGCATCGAGAGTCAGTTCTACGATCTGCATCAAGTCGGTGGGTAGAGAAGATACGCAAGCATTGTACAACCATCGTAACGCCTTTCCGCCTCTCCACACAGCCTCCACCTTTGGCCGCATTCTGTTGCGCAGCACCGAGCGTGCCGCGTGGATGGACTACCACAGCCGCTGCAATCAGTTCATGAGGCTCTTCATCGACACCGACGTCGAGGCGATGGGCAACGGCAATGAGGGCGCCGGAACTGGAACAGGCTCCGGATCCGGGAACCGGGCCGGTCTGCAGGCATAGAACCGGAAGCGAGCGATAGATGTACTCTGTTGATAGTTACGCATAGTGTTAGGCTATTTATTTTACTTGTTGGTACTTTGTTGGCACTTAGCATTTATGTTTTCTCTGTTTTAACTGTTAATTGTTTGTGCCCGCCCTCCGTTCATTCCAACTCGGTTGTCCCCGCCTGCATCACAAAGCCACGGAGACACGGAACCAGCAACGCAAAGATAAATGAATTGTGTAAATAAGTTATTCGAAGTGTGCTGCACACGCGTTATGTCGATGTTTCGTTCAGCACGATTGCTTGTTAATTTAGATTAATGAAGTGACCCTCTTACATCCCCGTTTCAGTTGCAACTGAAAAATAAATGAACACCGTTACATACAGTATCAATGTATCAATATGCTGAACTTATTTTTCCTGCGTCCTCCACATACTGGGCCACGCCTTCTAAAGTTTCAAAAATTTAAAAAGCGCGCTTCGCGCATGCTGAGCATGGATGATATCGATTAAATTCCCAAAGTCATCGACATGCTGTAGTGTGACCAGAGCATGGTTGCCGTATTCAGTTTGACACAGACGACAACATAATGCAAAGGCAACAGATTACTGCAGGATACAACTAGCTTAGATTATCGTAGAAACCGCTGCCGACGCGCCCTGATGAGCTCCATGGACTGCGCCACGTTCCCGATGCATCCCAAAATGGACGAGCAGCTGGCCCGGGCGTTCGCCGCCAACGAGGAGGAGGAGGAGAAGCACATTCAGAAGGTCCAGAACGCCTTCCTTTACTATGGGTAATTGTTATTGTTTTTGCGCTCCGCTCTGGAGCACATGCTCCAAAGGGACGCCTGCCGACCAAATGTGGAGCGGCGGGGTGGGGCCGTGCGGTGCGGTGCGGGAGCAGCGACATGTGCAGACAAGCTGCCGACAAACTCCCGTTTCGTTTGCCGCCAGTGCTGGCGGTGCGGGTGTATTCACGCCAAATCTGGCTAGCGTCTTTAAATGGCCTACCGCTCCATAGAAGTCGCCCATCCTTAAACGTATCCCATCCAGTCAAATCAACACGAAGTATTTTTTATAAGAGTGCTTTAATTCAGATGAAACATATCTAATTACCAAGAGATCACATTATATGACGTATAAGATGGCCTATGCAAAGTTTGTAAACAATCGAGGGTGTCATCACTGGTGATAAGCGTGCTTGCTGATAATGAAAATCAATTAACTTCTCCCATGCAGGCCATATGCGTGCCAGCGGCTAAAGCGCTCCATGGATTACCTGAACAGCCTGTCTGGCGAGGATCAAATCATGCTAGCCAGGTACCGAGGGCATCTGGAGTGCGTGCGCACGTGCATCGATCGCAACCAGGCGGTTATCCGTGAAATACTGCGGGAGCGCGTCCTCTATCCGGCGGAGGAAGCGACTGGGGATCCTTCGGCGGACCGGTGGGAGTTTGACGAGCCGCCGCCAAATGTGAGGCACGGTGACATGGACCAGGTAATCGACCAAAGCTGCGGTTCAATGCGGCACCTAGGAAGCACTCCTTCATCCTCCCTCAAATCCCAATCCCCTATAATTTAGCTATATTACTTTTTACTTTTTCCACCGCTTTGTAGATGGTCAATTGAATTTGTCCCTTTAGAATTGTTAAATTTTACACTTACTATTGGTAAAACAATTTACTTATAAAATGGCCATTTCTGTGTTTAGGATTTATTTATTTATATAACCATACATATATTTGAATTTGCTCTGTTACACCCCAATATCTTCATTTTCTCTTTTTATTATTGATTGGAAATCCAACTTCTTTCGCTTATGTTTCTTTTCCATATCTGTACACGACACCCACACCTTGTATCTCGCACCCGCTCTAATTCAACTCGCAGATTGATATTCCATTCGATGAAGCTGACGTTGAACCTCTAAAAATTTTAAAGGCCCAGTCGACGTTGAAGTTGATTGCGCGCGACTGGAGCACTGAAGGAGCCTTGGAGCGGGAGCAGTCCTATAAACCAATCATCGACAGCATCGTCGAGTACTACAAGCCCAGCGATTTGTGAGTAACAACTGAGCACACTTCACTGCATTTATTGATTTGATATTCATCTGCTTTCTTTCGAACAGCGAGCTGAAGGAGATAAAGATCCTGGTGCCGGGAGCGGGACTGGGACGGCTCACCTACGAGCTTGCATGCTTGGGATACTCGTGCGAGGGCAACGAGTTTTCCTACTTCATGCTGATCGCCTCCAATTTTGTCCTCAACCTGTGAGTTCAGTTCGGTCAGCTCGGTGCATTGCTTTCTAATGCTTTCTAATTGGAACGTATTCTGTTGTCTCTTTCGGCTCTTTCAGCTGCGATTACGAGAACAAGTACGTGCTATACCCGTGGGTGCACCAGTATGTGAATAACTTAAGGCGCGAGGATCAGGTGGCCGCCGTTCGGTTTCCAGACGTCTGCCCGCTTAAAAATCCACCCAAAGGACATTTCGAAATAGCAGCAGGGGACTTTCTGGAGGTCTACAAGACGCCGAACGCCTACAACTGCGTGGCCACGTGCTTCTTCATAGATTGTGCCAATAACGTCATTGACTTCATACGCACAATTTACAAGTGAGTTACACAAATGCATACACATATACCAGCTATGTTGACTTTTACATAATCCTTGCAGAATCCTCGTGCCGGGTGGTATTTGGGTGAATCTCGGACCGCTGCTGTACCATTACAGCGACGTCAGCGGGCAAAACAGCATCGAGCCGACGTTCGAGGACCTATGCATCATCATGGAAAGTGTCGGATTCGTGATCGAGACATCGCGCACCGGCATCCGAACCAAGTACGCCCAGAATCCGTCTTCAATGAAGCAGAGCGAGTACCAGAGCCTCTTCTGGGTTTGCCGCAAGCCGGATACGTTTGAGGAGCAGCGGGGCAAACGCAAGGCCTCCAGGGAGCCACA
Source organism: Drosophila teissieri (assembly GCF_016746235.2). Classification (NCBI taxonomy): domain Eukaryota; kingdom Metazoa; phylum Arthropoda; class Insecta; order Diptera; family Drosophilidae; genus Drosophila; species Drosophila teissieri. The sequence goes on along the minus strand of NC_053034.1, from coordinate 6,643,128 downwards.
CGATCTCATTGTTCGCGAGGACAGCGAGGAGGAGGAGGAGGAGGAGCAACAGCCAGAACAGAATGAAATGGGACAAAAACAGCAACTAAAAACACTGGCCATGGCCAATGGTGATACTGAGATGAAGGCCCAGCCAACGTGATGCAAAACCAAAACCAACACCACATCTAAACACCACAATCAAAACCAAGTGCAAACCCACCTAAAGATGGCATCACATCACCAACATCTTAACTACCACGTCACAGGCAAGACAGGGAACTCGAATCGACACTACATTGCTTCGATGTTATAGATTAACCTTTATACCTCTATTTACTCCTCTATACAGTTTTAATTTTTCGAAAATTGCTAAGTTTAGGAAAATTTCGCGCTCATTATGCTCATCATGCAAACTTAAATGTGGGAAGTGTCCCAACTAGGCCAACCAAATATACCAAAAGAAAAACTTAAAAAATTTAGATAAATAATTTTTATTTGTTCAACTAGTGGCTTTAACTACTACCTTACCAATTCGATAGATGTATTATTAATCGGTTGATAAAAACTCCCATGCTGTATTCTAATCGTTAAACCTAAACTCAAAAATGTAAATACTATTTTTTGTGAATGCTAAACAATTATTTTTGAAGTCTTTTATTAATTATGGATATGTCTATAAAACAATATGTATATCAGTCACTTTCTCAATTTCTGATTCATATGTTAACTTTAAACACCTCCTTTGAAAAATAGACTTGATATCGGTCGGTATTTAGCTAAACATATTGGCCATAACACTGTACACGTCTTTAATAAAAAGATAGGTAAGCATTGACACTGGAACTTTCATCACTAGAATGGCCCAGGACAGCAATCCGTGCCTCGCGAGTTCCAGTACAAATCGCTTCACCCACCTGCATAGTTCTATACCAACCGCATACCCACAATCTGTGGATCAGCTCTCGGCACTGGAAGAGAAGGTGCGCCAATTGTCCGATCGCCACTGACAGCGGGTGTCCAGGTGGCGCAGCTTGATCTCTGCGTAGATCTTCTCGAAATGCGGAGCCCCCTTGCGAGCACTTTCGGCTAGGATCTCAAACCAGATGGCCTCGCTGAGTTCGGTGCTGGTGTGGCACATAGAGATCCGCGTGGATCCGAGGATACGTTCTCGGAACTGACGCACCACTTCGCCGAGGCACGAGTGAAAAGCGGTGGCTTTGTTGCTCCCCACCTCCGGCAGCAGGAAGGTGTTAATGCACCGTGCATCGCCTCTTCCCCGGTAAATGGGCAGACCCGTGGGCCCGTATAGGTACGCCAGCTTTTTGTCCAGTCGCTCCCGCTGCTGTGGCTCGAAGTCTATTCGCTGGGCACGTGTGCGTACGAATACCACCTGCGGCAAGTGATCCCGCACATAGCCTTTGCAGGGAAACGTCGGTCTAAGGCGAAGAGCAGCGTTTATCAGACGCAATTGCTCCACGGCCAAGCCGTCAATGACTAAAATCAATACATGGCATACGCTCAATAGTTGCGCCATGGTCGCCAGAGAGTGCAGATCCTGGTGATCCGGCTCCTTGCCCACAGGCAGCAGCGGTGGTGTGTCCAGCAGTATGTGACGTTCCCGGGTGATGAAAAACTGCAGGGTCTCCGTGCGAGGACGCAATATGCTCTTCTGCCCGTTGTTCGGCTTGACCTTGTGACGCGTGGCAAAGATGCATTCATCCGCCTCGGGAGAGAATAGATGTTGGTAGTAGTCGTAGTCCAGAGACCGCTCTGCGGCCAGGAGATTGAGCAGTGTGCTCTTCCCGGAACTCTGACCACCCAGGACGCCGATGACGGTGAAATCCGTATTGGATTTGTGGAAGAGCTTTCGGGCATTGGCATTAAAAACGCCATTGGCCACGATGAGAGGGGTGGGACGGTTCATGCGTGGCGGCTGCAGCTCCTGGATAGCATTCGGAGCTCCGGACGAGGTGCCAGCTGTTCCGGCACCACCACTGCAGTTACCCTTGTCCCGGCCAGGTGGCGCCGAGCTAGCCAGTGCGGCGCAAACGGAGGGGGATGGCACGCCGGAAAAATGCCCGCTTCCCTGGGCAAGAGCACCTCCGACCAGAGACATCTGGCACCTGTCTGCCGGCCGCACCTCACTCGTGCGATTGATGATGATCGTTTTGAGGGCCGCCGGTGTATCTGGGTAACAACTAGGACTCGACTCCGTCTCCCTGTCCCTCTCCAGCTTCCGGTCCTTGTCCCGCTCTCTGTCCCAGGTCTCTTGGTCCCGATCGCGATCCTTCTTCAGCAGAATTTTCGGCTGTATCATGCGGGCGGCGTCCTCGCGCCGGGCAATGGTCACGGGTGCCAGGAGGCCGGAACAAGGATCATCCCGCTTCTTGTTACGGAAACGGCGACGGGGCTCAGCCATTCGGAAGCCGGTTATTCGGGGTTTATATTTAACTTAATTTAAATCCGCTTGAACACGTTCGTGGGGGTCAACGTCAGTCCATTTCGTTTGCCAACACTGGTCAGCACATAACAAACCCAGATGTCGTGCAAATATAGCTAAAGAGCGAAAACAGCGACATTGAAGAAGAAAAATATTGAATTTCAGAGGCAACCATTGACTGGCCCAACAAATAGGGGTACACAATATTAACAATTTTTTTTATTATAAGTTCCCTTATAAAAGCTGGACTAGTTGCCAAATATTTTTTTAGCATGAGTGGTGAAAAGCTAGCACATAGCTAGATCCAGCTGGAAACCAGCTGGATGCTCAGCTCTCACGCTGCCACTAGTGTTAGTGTTGATAAGCGAGTGCATCGTGGACAGAACGACCAGCACGACTTTGTTTATTTATTATTATTAATTAAGGACCATGCCCATCGTGGTGATTACGGGTCTGCCGGCCAGCGGAAAGAGCACACGTGCCCGCCAGCTGCGCGATCACTTCGTGGAACGCGGCAGGAAGGTGCATCTAATCAGCGAAAATGAGGCAGTGCCCAAGGCGGGCTTTGGCAAGAATTCCCATGCAGGTGATTCTCAGAAGGAGAAGGTGGTGCGCAGCGATCTGAAGTCGGAAGCCTCGCGGCACCTCAACCAGGAGGATCTGGTCATCCTGGACGCCGGGAACTACATCAAGGGTAAGCCTTACCACGGTTCAGCCAAGGCAAGAGGTCATTAAACACAAGTGAAATTCCTTCCAGGCTACCGCTACGAATTGTACTGCATGTCCAAGGTGTCGAGGACCACCCAGTGCACTCTATTTTGCTGCATACCCCAGGAGCAGGCGTGGACCTTCAATGGCCTACGAACGTCGGCGGATGAGCTGCCCGGCGACAGTGAAACGGAGCAGCCGGTGGACAACTCGGATGTCCCCTATACCCGAGAGTCTTTCGATGCTCTGTGCCAGCGCTATGAGGAGCCGCAGAGCAACAACCGTTGGGACAGTCCTCTGGTGGTAGTCCTACCCGAGGACACGCTCGACATGGAGGCCATCTACAAGGCTTTGTACGAGTCCCAGCCACTACCACCCAACCAGAGTACTTATAATGTAAGCATAGAGCCTGGCCAGAGTTCCATTCGAAATATCATAAGTAACTGCTTTGTCTAATTCGCAGGCACCGCTTGGAGCGACCAACTACCTTTTCGAACTGGACAAAATCGTGAAGGAGATCATCAAAGAGATCCTCGGCGCCGTCAAGATCAAGGCCTTCGGCCAGCTGCGCATCCCTGGAAGCAGAAATCCCGTAAAGGTCGCCACTTCGATGAACGCCCTCCAGCTGAACCGCCTGCGCCAGAAGTTCATCACGAGCACGTGTCACGCCAGCCAGACGTCTCCCACTCCGCTGAAGCAGGTGCCGCACCTGTTCGTGCAGTTCATCAATGCCAACACGATCGGCTGCTAGCACTGTGATTGCGGCCGGACAAATGCTGAAGTGAAGTTCCTACTTCGGGCAGCAGGATAATGTTTTTGGGTTGATGCCGAGCCGAAACAATGTTTTGTGGAAAACTAATAAAATATGTAGCTTAAATACTAATATGAAGATCGTTTTTAATTTTTAATTAAGTCACGCTACTGGGACCATGTGGCGCACTTCATTGCCGTGGATTTTCTGCCGTCTTTAATAATTAAAAAAACAATACATTTTTGGCTGTTCAAAATAAATATTGTGATATGAAATCAATTTAAAAATTTAGCTATTTCAATCGTGATATTTTTATATTCAAATTTAGTAAATATTTCCCTTGCCTATGAAATCTACTTTACTTACAGCGAAAAAAAGTTCAGTGAACGAACTTTTCTCTTGCGCAGAGGGCACGAAGAGAATGCTCTCTTGCGCGCCGCTCTTCGGCCGCTCTCTTCTACCGCAGCGCTGCAGCACGAGATTGGGGCAAGTGGAGTGGTGGTGCCAGTCGGTGGTGGATTGTTCAGTGTATCCCACGAGCTAGTCGCGCGCGGAAAGCAAACGCTTCGAAAATCAAACGATATTTCCGTTGTGGGTTCCCAAGAAATAATAACACAAATCGAAATAACTATTTTTTTACGTTTTTTTTGTTGACTCGCCAGGATTTTGTTGACCACCGTAGAGATTGGATATGTGAAACAAATTTTAAGGGCATCCATCGCCCCCACTTTCTCTATCTCGCCCTAGCAGCAAGGTGCACTTTGTGTGTGTTTGTGTGTGTGCGACAATTTGACAAGTGCAACAAGAATAAATGCAAAGGAAAATATTTTTTTAATTGTTGACAACAAGAATTTGCAAGCATCTTTAAAGATCCAACAGAAAATTGGCTTGTTTTTGTTTTGTGTGTGTGTACGTGTGCGTGCGTGCGTGTGTGTGTGCGGCGCAAAAATGAAAAATGCATAACGACACCTTGGCACTGACGTTATTTTTTTAATTCTATTTTTTATGTGTGTGTTCCGTTGCAGTTGACGTTTCCCCCCACCCACCAAAAATAATGCAAATCTAACTAAAGAATCCTGGAAAAAATCAACAGCTGCTCGATCTTGCTGCCTCGATATCTTGAAGTCCTGCAGCAACCAAAAAGCCCCCAAAACAAAACGAATGCAAATACACTAAAGTGAACAACAACAACTACATTGCAAGTGAAATGTTTTAAGCCGCTGTGTGCTGTGCTGTGTGTAACAAAAATAAAAAAGAAAAGAAAAACCAAAACCAAAACCAAAAGAAGAGTGATTCAAAGCAACCGCAAGCAATCAACTTGTAACGGTAGTCGGATACTCGCTTGCCGGCGGAGCATGGATATCGCCCCAGTTCCACCACCACCATTATCGATATCCGTATCGCTCTCGGCTCCAGGATCAACGGTATTCGCAAGCGCTGGCCACTAGGGAAGCGTCAGCCGAATGCTTCAAAGATGCCACCGCTGCAACGGGACCAATTGAAGTGAGTACCAGGAAGGACCCTCCGTAGCATGTAAGCAGTGCCCCCCCTATCCTTGGCCATCTTGTCCATCTTGGCCATCTTGAGCTTCCGCAGCTTCACTAGCTTACGAATTGGTGAATGCCCAAATGCCCTAAATCGATATACATACATATGTACATTTGGCTTGGCTTATCGATAGGACTAGAGCGGTTTCCTATATAAGGTCTAGGTAGATCTTCGTTTTCGGGGCTCTGCCCATAAATACGATAAATACCAATACCCTTAGCTTGTGCCAGAGCATGGGAAATGTCTCCAAATGGCGCAACACTTTAATCACTGGCCAATAATCCGGGTGATGGCATTATAATTGGCCTTCGGCTGCGGGGCTCTACAGCTCTACAGCCCCACAGACCCCAGCCGAGCTTAAGTTCAGCAGTTTAGGGGCGCTTGGGCTTAGTCACCGCGCCTTAAAGTTCACCGAGGGGGTGGGAGGTGGGGCGCAGAGCAGCAGCAGCAGCAGCAGTAGCACATGTTGGCCGGTTCGTTGGCCTGGCCGAGATAACTCGAAATAAAAAAGTTCGAGCTCGAGTTCGCCGCTCTCTGTTTATGAATGAAACGCAACGAGGAAGCGCGCGCAAAACTCAAAGCCAAAGAGAGAGGCGAAGAGAGCCGAGAGAAATGGCCAGAGAAATGGAATTGGGAAATGCGGAACAAAAACAATGAACGTAAATCGTCGCTTGCTCTCTCTCTCTCTATCTCTCTCTTCCTCTCTCTTGCGCTGCCGATGGCGAGTTCATCGACCTTTGCTATTGAAATTTTTGGGAACGCACACACACACACATACACACACAAACACACACAGATACGAAAGACGCACACGCACAGGAACACAAACACGGATACGAGCGCTGCTTATTTACACATTGATAAACAATCGTTGATGCTGAATGTCGATGACTACGATTTTTATGCCGCTAAAAAACCAATTATATGAAAGCCTGGCAGATGCCCTTTCTGGCCAATTTACCAAATTGTATGTCAAATGAAGTTTGAAGTTCGATTTGCGATTAGCCAAACACGCGAAAAACACGACCGCAAATGAAGGGTTGTTTGCGCTTGCTTATCTCATAGATGTTTCTTGTATCATTTTGTTAAATATTTCTAAGTATTTGAAATGCCAACAATCTACAATCTTTTGATTGTGATAAAGGGAACTTCTTCTGCTTTGCTGCATATCGAAATCAAATAGTTTACTCCTGCTCCTGGACTCCTGTTTATGGGAAGAGCATCGAAAGTGCGGCGACATCCGCGCCAAACATTTATTGCCTGGTTTCTTCTTCCTGATTGCCGACGTGTGTGTGTGAGTGTGTGTGTGTGTGGGTGTGTGTGTGTGTGAGTAGCGGGTGGGTTGGCAAACGCACGATAACAACGCCTAGAACTTGGGGACTCTCCGCAGGGTGTGGGAAGCGAGGGGGTGGCGGGGGACTGGGGGCATTGGGCATTGTTTTGTTTCTGCTCCCTGCTTCTTCGCATTACGACTGCCGCTTGTTACCAAGTCCCAAATGGCTCTACATTGCTATATGTACATGTGTGCTGGGCGCAGGGGAGTAGGCGGCAGTTAATTAAGGGGGTTTCAGATCCCAACACGAGTCCTCGCAGCTCGGACATTCTCGGGCATAGGGCATAGGGAATAGTTATGGCAACAAACGTGCCAAACTTCAAAGAATTCTTGTGGATTCGGGGGCACCTTCGCCTTTTGGGCTTTCTGGGTTTTCTGGACTTTCTGGGCTTTCAGCACCCAAAACTTGAATCCCCTCTGCACGCCACTGGCCTTCTTGCGCGAGTGCTGTATCTGTGTGTGTGTGCGTGCGAGGTCAATGACCAAAAATGTAGTGACAAGGGCGTCAGAGAGATTCCAAAATTTGTGTATATTTCGCCATTACAGCGAAGAAACGAGGAAGAGCCCGTAAAAAAGGGGCAACGCTTCATTCTGGTTTTGTGTCTGTTTTTTCGTCGTCGCTCTGTTGATGTTCTTTTCATTTTCGGGTATTTCTGGCGAAGCAGTAGAACTTACCCTGTCCAGAGACACAAACGTTGAAGTTGAAACCTTCAAAATCGGTTTCAATGTCATGTAACCCCCGTTTTACATGGCTTACCCGTGCGCGAAAGAGATGGAGATGGCACGGGGTGGTAATTTGGGAGGCAGAGGTTTTGGGCAACGCAAACGCAAACGCAAACACAAACACACGTACGTTGGGTGCCCAATTATGGGAGGATATTAGGAAATGCTCATGCAGGCAGGAATCCGGAAACCAATCCAATGGCTTTCAATCCTGCATCCCGAATTCTGGCAGCTGTCAAATGGCGAAAAGCGTCTTAAACGCCACACTTGCGGTCCAAAGAAGACTTGAGTTTTGGTGTTTGTCTTTAGCTGTTGGAAATATTCAGGGTTTGTCGCAGTGTACGCAATGTGAAGTATAAAAATCGCATCTTATAATTAAAAGGAAACGCTGTTTCAAACTTTTGCTCGTTTTGCAAAAACTTTTGTTGCATATACACAAGTGAATACGTGAGCGAGCGAGCGGCTATCGCATTTGTTTCATTTCATTTTGTTTCGATGCTTTCGATGCGATGCCTTCGGTTCCATTTCGTTTCGCCTTGCGTTTTAATCAATGCCAATGAACTTGAAGTTTATTTAGCGCGTACTCAATATCTCCCCTGGGATAAGGTGCATTGGCATTGCCCACATGAGAACTCCACCAACCTGGGAAGTCCAAGTTCCTACGTAAGCGTAAACAAGCCTATCAGTTCGATTACCATCCGTTCCGCTGGCTCGCCCATTGGGTTGTTCCATTCCACGTGGCCCGTGGCCCAATACCACTCGGTTCGCAGCTGCTTGATCCCCATCGAATCTCGGGCTAGGTTGCAAGGAATGAAGAGGAATTTGCCTTATCTCTAGTTTGCCGCTGACATTTTCCTTTTGCCATTTGATAGCTGTGACAATATTATGCACAGTGGAAGGGGAAGGGGCAGCGGAATAGGGGAGTCGGTGCTAGCCATGCACATATGCACATACATATGTATGTACATACGTAACTTATAAATCACCCAGGGGTCAGTGGCTCGATAAAGTTCTTATTGTCTCCGTATCGCACTCTTTTCTGCTTTCTCCCTCTTTGTCACGCGCCTTTCTATCCTTAGTCATGATTACTAATTATGTGCCATTGGATTGATTGTGTTCGTGTTCAGCCGCCTCCCTCATTGCGAAAATTCAAAGTTAAGAGCTTGATAAATGCTAGATGCAAAGTGCTAGTTCAATAATACCAAGTATTATTATACCATCTGGTATAATTTCATGATGTGCCATATTAAAACCGCAATCATTCGAAAGTTACGAAACGCCTTGAGCGTGTGTTCTTTGGAATTTTAAATCGACTTCCGCGTGGATTGCACTTTCCCAATCCGCGATGAATCATCCTGTTCGGGGTCACAATTGGACACCTTTTGTTCCAAGCTGGGTTGGCAACTTTTCATCGCTTCGTCTTTTCGTCTTTTTAGCGACGCTTGCAGTTTTGGCCGCTTTCTTTAGCCATCAGAAGCGACGGAACGATCACGTTGCGACCTTTGGACTCACGACCTGGCGATCTGTCAGTCGAGTCCTGACTAATAAACTACGCCGGGGAATGCGTAATATCTGGCCAGATGCGATCCAATCCAATCCAATCCAATCCAATTCCAAACCGAACACAAGCAATCTGATGGATGCGATCTTTCGCCGCTGCCTCTTTCCCTTTGGGCCAGTTCGCCATTTTACCATTTTACCATTTCACCATTTCACTTCCACATACTTCATCGCTCAAATTTCTCCACTCGGTTGTTGACTTGTTCGAGTGCGGAATACGAAGAGCCATTACTCAGTTTGCCCTTTCCTAGCGCAGAAGCTTATTGGCTGTGGTTACAGTGAGCAGTATTTTGAATTTCTTTCGAGGGGCTAAGTACTTCTGGTTCGCTCGGTACTTTTGGCAAATTTTGAGCTTGAATTTTAAACTATGGATTCGTAGATGGAGCAATAAATGCCTTGAGTGTGTGCATTATCTTCACTCATTTTATTTTATATTGTAACACAAAATTTACACGAACCGATAAGCCATGTTTGTCGTTTGTCCCGGACTTTGAGGGATATGCCTTCACCTAAGGTAAGGTGCGTTCTAATCACATATGTACTACATACCTATGTATGTACCTACATATTATATGTTGTATACCTTTTGCTAATAGAGTATTTGCCATTTCTTTGCGACTGCTATCGGAAGTTCGGGTTTCTCTTTTAATTTGTTGACTTTGTGCACATTCGTACGTACATATGTACGTATTCGTATGTTATTTTGTAACTGGCGAATAGTAATAACAATAGTAATAACAATACGGATACAATTGTATGGATGTGTGTGTGTGAATAGCGAAAATAGGTACAATGTTCGTTCAATGACCTTTACTTTTACACTACTCCCATTACCATTCCGCCCTCTCGCGCTTTGCGGTGTGTGTAAGAGAGTGTGTGTGTGTGTGTGTGTGTGTGCGTTTTCGCCCATGCTTTCCCCCTCGAGTGCTGTCTCTTTCGCTCGCCGGTATTCGAGCTGATACGGTTAAATTAGTCGGTTTTTGCGGAATTGCGTAATCCGTTCAATAATGACGTCAATTCCAATGGACCCAGCTCAAATGCAAATTGCACTGCATACAAAAGAGAACAGGCGGCCGTCTTGCCTCTCGCTCTCTCTCTCTCGCACGTTCGGTAATGAGGTAGAAATGATATATACGACAAGGATTTAAAAAAAGACTCAAAAATGTTAAGCGTCAAGTTTAAGTTGAAGTTGCTGCACACAGACACAGATGCCCTCGCGCACACAGATACTCACACGCACACACACGCGCGCGGAAAGCGCGCACAACGAACCAAAAGAAAAACAACAAAAAGGGCATGTTCAATGTGAATGACCGCCAACTAACACACATTTGTGAGCGCGCTAAAACAAAAGCAGAAACAGAAGCAAAATCAAAATCAAAGGCAAAGGCAAAGGCAGTGCAAAGGCAAAAGCAAAAACAAGACCGCACAGCTGCGCTGCCGACGTCGGCAGAGGAAGCAAAGTAGCGTCGTCGGGGCAACAACAACAACTAAAAAGTAAAAATACAGCACAGCAGAAAGTTGCAGCAGTGTTGCTGTTTTGTTACACACCCCACAAATGAGTCGATGGCGTTTTCAACTAGTTTACATTTATACATTCATACATAATATACATTTTAATCGTTTTAATTATGAACTTAGTGCAAGTCCATATGTATTTGTTAAACTTAGATTTCAGTTCTGTAAAATCTAATATTAGCAATGGATTGGAACCTGTAATCGGGTACGAAGCGAAAACGTTTGTGGGGTGGACTTTATTCGGGGGAAAGTGCGGAGTGGCTTTCAGCATTTCTTCGGTTACTTTGGTCGCCTGGACGGACTTTTGTGCGCATTTGTATTCACTGTACAGTCGGCACAGTGAAGTGTGGCTGTGTTGTTGTTGCTGCAGTACTTTTATTTGCCTTGCAAGAGCAAACGTACAAGCCGCAAAGAACAACTACAACTACAACTACAACAGCAGCTACGAATACGAATACGAATAAAAATAAAAACAAAGTGTACGAAAGAAAGAAGAAAACAACGGCAAGCAAGCAAGCAAGAAGAAGAAGACGGACCGGCAATGTCATTAAACCCTAAACAACAACAACAGCAACAATAACAACAACAATGGAAACCGAAACCAGAAGCGTTATGACATAAAGAGCAAAACCGGCCGGCTGAAAAAAGCGAGAAAAAAGCAAACAAAATTCAGCTCTCTCTTACTCTCTCTTTCCCGCTCTTGCTGTCGCTCTCGCGATTTCAGGTTGAACGACCGACCTAGCCATTTTGTATCTGTGTGTGCGCGCGGTTGCGCCTGTGTTGGTGTGCCGTGGGGATCAAGTGAGTCATTTTTTTTATTACTTTTGATTTGATTTCGTTTGCTTGCCTGCTTTGGCTCCGCTTTTAACCTGCGATTGTTGCTCTTTTTCGTTGGCCACTTCGATTTTTGTGCACTTCCTTGTTGATCGCCGCCGTCGCCGTCGCCGCCTTCGCCGCACCCACCCACACACACACACACTTACACACATACACCACACACACACTAAGCTCGCACACTTTCCTTGGCTTCTGCTTTGCATTCGTCGTATATGAAATTCTTTGTGCGCTTATCATACAAGATAGAAAGCAGTGCGAATATATTTTAAAGTGGACCAGCAGCCAGCAGAATCTCCTTCAGAATCGCGTTGCTATGCGCAGGCACCTGTTGCCCGCCAATAAACGCATTTTAAAAGTATCTAAATGCACATGGATTTAAATTTGTATTACGAAACATCTTAGGTGAGCGAACCACCCACCCGGGACCCGGGTCCACCCCAATTTACCGTACACAGCAACAAAAAAGATCCGCGGTTCTTTCTTTCGGCCAGCATTCGCATTCGCACTCGCTCTCGCACTCGCGTTGTCCCGCTCACTCTTTGCACGCATGTTGACCTTGACTGTGACTTTCATAAAATTGGTCGACGCTGCTTCTGCTGTTGTTGGTGTTGCTGCTGTTGTTGCTGTTGTTGGCGCTCTTGAGCTTTGCCATTGTTGTTGCTGGCGGTCTTTTCTTCAGTCGCTTATGAACTCAATTCGGTTCTTTGAATATGTATGTATGTGGAGCACATAGAAGAGCTACAAAAACAAATAACAAATAAAGAAAATAACAAATACATAATAAGCGTACACGCAGCAGCGATTCCGTTAGTCCGTGCGCTGCTTATGGCCTTATCTCTTGGCCAAATTTCAAGCTTATGTATTTCCTGCCCAAATAGGAAGTCCCACGACCGTAGCTGTGCAATAAAACTCAGATTGATGCTGCCTTATTTATTTGATTGTGTACAAGTTTTCCTAACGGGTTCAAGCGAAATGATTTCCATGCAGGACTTTGTGGAAATCATTTCGCCTTGAACTAATACTCCATTTCTGCCAGCCGCCAGGGATTCCTTGGCCAAATGTCAGTGTTTTTTCGTATTTTTCTTGTTTTTCTTGTTTTTTTGGTTTTTTCTTCCATGCCAAGGAATCTATTGATTGTATTCTGAAATGAGAATGATTAGGGGCGTTTTATAAAACTGTTTAATGGTTCACTTGCTAATTCCTAGCTCACCCAACTCACACGCCTTTGTTCCCACACTATCGCACACACTCACACACACACACACACATCTATGTAGAATTCGGCAAAGCTCGAAAGTCAAGCCGAAAAAAGAGATTTCTGCCGCGCGCTTTCTATGCGAAAGTTCACTGAACTGGCCCTCCACACCAAAAGCCAAATAAAACGGAAAAGGTGGCCCCCGAAATGGCTAATAAGATGCGAGGGAGTGCGAGAGCGAGGGGGCACTTGAGTGGGTGGCTGCTGGCAGAGGGCCAACGCAGTTGCTCGTTGCTCAGCGATGCGCATCCATTTCGAGTTCAATGTCAAACCACAAAAACGCCAACGTCGCTGCGAAGTCGCCGGTGGTGCGGAAGGGGAAAGGGCGGGGGCGATGGCGAAGGCGGTGGGTTCAAAGGGAAACGCTCCATTTTCCTTAGCAGGCAGCACAAGAAACACAAGGCAACGCTTTATACTACACTTTACCAATATCTTCCATATACAATGTGCGGCTATACAAATAGTATAATTTCTTTGAGCCCCAGAAATTTAGATGAAATTGGAGTAATTAGGGACAGTTTTGGGTCACCGAAAAGTAACAACGTAACAAGTCGAAATCAGGTAATGGGTTAAGTGTCAGTGAATTCGGCTAAGACTTCAACTAGAACTATGGATCTGCATTTGCCGTGAGTGGAACTCCAGTGGTGGAGTGAACGTGGACGTGGAACGCGAGCGCTGGCGTTGTGGAATTGCCAGAGGGCGTTAAACTTCACGGTCATGGCATTTTCCTTCTTGCTCTCCCCGCCTCTCCCCCGCTTTCTCTCTTCTTCTACACTTCTCTACTTGTCTACTTCTCTCCCTCTCGTTCTGCGTGTGATTGATGGTGACGCATTGCTGACCACTACGCACTCTCCTAGATTCTCGCACTCGCACTCCCACTACCACTGCCGTTTCCCCACTGCCGTTCCCCCACTCCCCCACTCGCCCACTCCACCACGGCCCCACTGGTTTATCTTCCGCCGCTCCTCGCTGCCTCCCTTTCACACTCACGCACTTGGCGCAGGAGGCGAATGACCGATAAAAGCCAACCACGCGCCAATCATCCGACTGATAAACCCTGCGACAGCGAAAAGTGAAGAAAGTGGCAGGAGCAGGGGAAAGGGGAAGGGCAAAGCGGAAGGGCAAAGCGGGTGGGCAAGGAGAATTAAAGGCCTAGACGAATCAGATACCAAAGCCCACTGTTGCCTAGTGTAGAAAGCGAAAGATTGCGAGCAACAAAACTAGCGTGAACTCAACCGATAGCGTTTATAAATACATGATTTAATCAACTCGGCCAATACTCGTAGTACCAATAACACCATTTCGAGTCTTACAACAATTCTCATTCTCTTAGCTTCATCATTGAAGGCTAAGCTAGCGAGATTCGCCTGCGAAACGGCAACGAACCGATGTGTCTGGAGTGCCCCAAGCAGCAAGCAGGGATAACTCGATAGCTGCTCCCCTTTAAGCCCCTTTAAAACGTGTCGCACGCTGCAGATTGAAATGAACGCCGGGCTGGGGGTTCCGTAATAGTTAGTTTGCATTGGCTCGCCACCCGAGCGGGAGGAGAGCGGGGTAGACGCGGACGCGGCCCGTCGAGCATTCAACCCTAACCTCAGACAATGTTGAACTATGCACCAACACTCGAGCACAACACACACACACATACACAAACGAAGAGTGCATCGGCAGCAGCAGCCCTACATTTCGCTTCCCCTAAATACAAAAACCGAATAAATGGGAATACAAAAAGCAGCGTCAACAATCGCGAGAGGCCATGGGCGGAGGGGAGGGGGTAGGTGCCACAAGGAAGAGCAGAGAGGAAGCAGCGCCATCGGGAATGCCCTGTTGCCACATTACGTCACGAAGGAGCGACAGAGAGGGGAGAAGCGAAGGAAAGGCCAACGACCAGCACACATTTCAGGCCGCAAAAAGGAGCGACTGTGCGATGGACAGGGATAGGGATAGGGGTATGGCGAAGGGGGAGGGGGAGGAGAGAAGAGCATGTAGGGAGTAGGGAGTAGGGGGGCGACCCTCGTCAAACAGACAAGGGCCGGTGCCCAGCGGGAGCGAGCGAGACAGAATGCGCGCTGCCGAGTTCAACAACCTTCGGCGACCCTGAGAAGAGGTCAGCAACCCCTACGAGTTATTACGTGCTGCGTGTGTGTGTGAGTGTTGTGAGTGTTGTGTGTGTAGTGTGTGTGTGTGTGTGTGTGTGTGTGCGAGAGATTCAAGAGAAGCAAGCAAACTCTCTTCGAGAGAACGAACGCTCCAACGCCAGATGGAGCTGCTTGGGGGTAGGCAAACTTTGGATGCGTTTGCGTTTGTTTTCGCCGGTCGTTGCCCGAGAACGTTGGCGTTGGCGTCCCGACCGACGTCACCGTCCGACGTCGACGTTCCAACTTTGGGGTCGTTGGTGGTCGTTATCCTATATAACGAAAAAATCTATTTTTATTTACATGCGCCGGGTTGCCTTTGCCGTTGCCTTTGCCTTTGCCGTTGCCTTTGCTTTTGCTTTTGCTATTGCCTCTTCCTGTGGCGCTGTGCTGTGTGCCCTCCGTCTCGTCTCGTTTCACTGGGATTTCATGCGGCATGTGCTGGGCGGCGGGGGGAGTATTGCAACTAGGTGGCCAGAGGATGGAGTTGGAGATGGACCTGCCCTCGGCCAACTGTTGTTGCACCTGCCCCTCCCCGGGGGCAATGGGGCTTGATCGGATTGGGCTTACGCAACACATTTGTTCAGGTGCCGGCGACGGAGGTCCTTTCGGTGCCACAAACGTGGCGCGATCTAATAGCCCGTTTTTAACACACTTGGAAAGCGGTTCCCTCTTCCCTTCCCTTCCCTCACTTCCTTCGACTTATCCAGCTGTCTGCCATCGCTAGACTCGGAGTTCATTTTGTTTTCGTTTTCTGTGTGCTGTTTTCTGTTTTCTGTTTATTTGTTCTCATTTTCCCGGCGAGGCCCAGCCCCTCTTTGCATAGCGATGGCGTTGCATATTCTTCCGCGTTTTTGCAGTTGCATTAGAAATCAAGAGCGTGCTCGATGCAGTGAACCCATAAAACCGAGTGTTTACTGCAGCGATTGTCAAGATTACATAGATTTGAGATTTCGCGATTTTGCCAATTCATTTTGTGCCCCTAGAGGCTTCTATAGTCACGCCTAAAAGTTCATCAGATGAGGGAGGGGGCATAAAAGGCGGGCCTTTCAACAACAATGGGCGTAAACGTAAGCAAAACTACAACAAAATATCCAACTTTTGGAGTTAAGTGAGCCATTAAAAGGACAACATCGAAACGGAAAAGTAGTACAAAAAAGAGGCGGCCGCCACTGCGTTTGTGTCCATGAAACGTACTTTGTTGACCTTTCGCTGCCGCTGTACACACACCCACACCGCCACATACACACACCCCTACATACACACACATGCGCATGCATGCATACATATAGCGTTGGGGTTAATGAAACCGATTGGCACACAAACTGAAACTGCAGGCGCAACGCCATCAAAACAAAGGCCAGCACGCCATCTAGTGCAGCAGCTGATGGCTGGCGCCATCTGTGCAGCGGCCACCAGACATAGAGGGCGCCAAAGGTTGGTGCGCCGGCTAAGGCAAAGTCAAGACACCAACCAAGTCGACGCAAGTTTTGCGCACTGCAACATTTAGATAAGCATTTCAATGAAGCATTTCAATTTCGAGTTGAGCTAACAAAATCCACTTCATTTCTTCCCTTGCAGCCACCAACAATTTGTGCACCACTATTTGCAAAGTCAACCTGTCAATAACAAAATTGACAGCTTTGATATTAACCATATACGTAACACCATAAACCCGACCACAAACCCGAAGGTTAGAACTAAAGACCGTTTCAAGACAAGCAGCAAGTGCAACATTACCAATCCGCGGAGCGGAAATACCCAACTGTAAGTTAGCAAAAGCTTCTAAGCTAATTGTAACTAGTTATATTAGTCTTAAGCCTGAGTTTCGATCGAACTTACCCTTTAATTTTAAAGTTGTTGTATCTATGCTGGGTCACCTGGCGAAACTTGTGCTTGGAGGCTTGGGGATTGTGTGGGGAATTTGGGAGTCTACTCTACGGCGCAGACACGTTCCTGAAAGGCACGGTAAACGTGCATGGTGCTGTCGCTGGGGCTGTACCAGAACTTCGACTTGTCCTGCAAGAGGCACGTTATCTCGCACACGGATGCCAACGAACTGGATGGGCGCCACTCACCTGTTCCAGCTGCGCCACGCAATGGTTGCCCGTACCGGCGATCAGCTTGTAGATGCGACGGGCATGCAGAAAGGACATCAAGCCCTGGGCCATGAGCAGGACCAGCTCGATGGAGTAGACGAGTTGCATCACCTGATTCAGATATATAAGCATGCGCCAGGTGTTGAATGTCTCGGCAAGGCTCAGCACGTGATCGTTGTAGGCCGCCCAGGTGTCCCTGACGAACACGTAGAACCCGGCATGCAGGCGGAGCACATAGGGCAAGAGGCCCACGAAGAAGACGCTCACGTTGACGGGCACCTCAATGTTGGGGCCTCTGGCTTGCGGAATACGGAGAAGGAACCGATTCGGATGCGCCATGCAGAGCATGCTGTACAGGGGCACGGCGGCCGACAGGAAGGCGCGGATCAGCCCCCGCGTAGTGTTGACGCTAAATGTCAGGGCCAGACGGCGCTCCTTGAGGAACTTGAAACTGCCGGCCTGGTTCCATTGGTCCGGGAACTCGATGCGCGGACCCAGCTCCAAGATGACGGGCGCCAGGACAAGGCCCAGATAGAGCAACACGATTTTCAAGCGCCAGGCGTTTGTGCTCTGGGTCCGCCCACGCATCTGCTGCCCGAAAAGCTCGTCCATGGACGGCGGCTGTTTGGTCGCTATGCGCCTTACGCGGCGCAGATCCCGGCGATAGGAAATACGCGGCTCTTCAGTGGAGGCCGAGGCCGGGCTTTGGCTCCTCGGAGAATCTCCGCTAACTGACGATGCGGAGCTAGAGCGCGAATGCCTGTCGATCGTCCACTTTTCCACCTCTGCCAAGAAGTCGGCCACGGCGGCATCGCCCGCTCCACAGTTGCGCCTCCTAAGACCTGCATCCCTCGACCTCCTGGACATCGTGCTTTTGGTGATAGTCGTTCTATAGAAAGTGCACTTTGGACGGAGAATAACAAATATAAGTATGGTGCACCAAGCGGTAAGGATTTCGACGAGCAACAAAAGCAACAAAAGCAACAAAAGGGTTGAAGTTTTCCCAGACACCGACACCGAGTCGATAAAAATAGAAATGCTGCTCATGGCCAGGGCTGATCAACTTTACAAACGTCAATGTGATTTGCCTTTCTTGCCGTGTAGCCTTATGCATAAGCAATGCCGGAATGCCAATGGGGGCGAGCCACCAAAGGGGGTGGAGCATCCCCGGCGGGTGTGCGGCGGTGTGGGAAGGGCTCCGCCCATGTCGCCGCCTCCTGAAGCACACTCCAAAGTCCGTGACTTCGCTGGCTGGCGTCGACATTTCGCAGCGTCGCTCCTTCCCGTTCCGAGTGAGATTTTATGTAAGGCCACCCCAAACCCGGCGGAAGCACCACCCACTGTGCCGCCACCACCCAGCCGGGGTGTCCTTCAGTCTGCGAGTGCAACGAACGCTGCCCTTTAACCTACATAGCCCACATACCTGAGGGTTTTCCGCTTGCTGCTTCTCGTTTCGTGTGCCTTGTTGTTCAATTTTTTTCAATTTTTTTCACTTTTTTTTGTTCAATTTTTCTCAATTTTTTTTTTTTGCTCCTGAGGGAGATGATGTGAACACGCTGGGTTTTGGATCAAACTGAAGTGACTGACTGAGTTTCAGGCTTCTCGTTTTGTGTGCCTTGTTGTTCAATTTTTTTTAATTTTTCTCAATTTTTATACCCGTTACTCGTAGAGTAAAAGGGTATACTAGATTCGTTGAAAAGTATGTAACAGGCAGAAGGAAGCGTTTCCGACCATATAAAGTATATATATTCTTGATCAGGATCAGTAGCCAAGTCGATCTGGCCATGTCCGTCTGTCCGTCCGTCTGTCCGTCTGTCCGTCTGTCCGTCTGTCCGTCTGGCCGTCTGTCCGTCTGTCCGTCTGTCCGTATGAACGTCGAGATCTCAGGAACTACAAAAGCTAGAAAGTTGAGATTAAGCATACAGACTCCAGGGACATAGACGCAGCGCAAGTTTGTCGATTCATGTTGCCACGCCCACTCTAAGGCCCACAAACCGCCCAAAACTGCCACGTCCACACTTTTGAAAAATGTTTTAATATTTTTTCATTTTTGTATTAGTCTTGTAAATTTCTAACGATTTGCCAAAAAACATTTTGCCACACCCTCTCTAACGCCCACAAACCGCCCAAAGCTGCCACGCCCACACTTTTGAAAAATGTTTCGATATTTTTTCATTTTTGTATTAGTCTTGTAAATTTCTATCGATTTGCCAAAAAACTTTTTGCCACGCCCACTCTAACGCCCACAAAACCGCCAAAAACTGTATGTGCTGACTCTCCTTCGCACTTCGAATAGCTGAGTAACGGGTATCATATAGTCGGGGAACTTGACTATAGCGTTCTCTCTTGTTTTTTTTGCTCCTGGGGAGATGATGTGAACACACTGGGTTTTGGATAGAACTGAACTTTTGATAGAACTGAAGTGACTGGCTGAGTTTCAGGCAATGACACTGATTTCTACCATCTCATGGCTAACTCGATGAGTGACCAAAGTCATTGAGCATTGGGGCAAAAGAGTGCTGTTTCAATCAAGGGTTGCTCAACCTCAAAAGGGTTCCGAGGTGTGTTATGTGGCAATACTGTACGAATGTATGAATGTCTTGACTGGCTTGCATCAGGACGTCTTTGTGCATTGCATACTTTTGGACGGCTTTGGTACCCTGGGGATGGCTGTGTGCCATTCATTATGCTTAGTGTCTCAAGTTACACGGACTTGGGGAGGTTCCAGTTGGGGAATTGGGGACTAGTATACATATACATATGTACATATGTCCGTTAATACACACACATACCCATTTGCAGGCGCATATTACGCCATCGAAAGCAACAAAAGCAACAAAAGCAACGAAAACAACAACTGCAGCTGCGGCGACGACTGAAATATCTTCATGTTCATCGTCGCGACGCCATCGCCATATCGAAGGGTGAATGGGAGGAGGGAGGTGGTTGGTTGGGGGGTTGGGGGGTTGGGTGGGCGCCAGCCAGCGTTTGCCTTAGCTTCTTAGCTTCTATTTACATTTTGAAGCTCTGCCAGCTGCAGCGCTGCCAGCGCCGATGCCGACGACGACGTCGCAGTCGCCGACGAAAGCGAAAGGCCATTGTCCGGAATTTTGTTGACCTACTAAGGCAGCGGCAGAATGTAAAGTACGAGGCACGGCTACACTGTCATTGCCGTTTGCCGAAGTCGATGTCGATGTCGAAGTCGAAGTCGGCCGTTGTGAGTGGCGCGAGACTGAGAGCGCGAGAGCTTGAGCGCAAAAGCTCGCTCTCCTGGCTCTGAAATCTTGCTGAAAGCTCTACTGTAGTGCGGGTAGCCAGAGCTACAGTGGTCGCTCCACAAAGCAGATCTCTCTAATAGTCGAGTCAAAATGTAGCCTACTTATTGGACAACAGCCTGATTCTAGTTTTCCAAATATGGTTTTTTTTTATTAATGATACATTATCGCAAGCTATTGCCTTTGATGGTCATTGTAACGAGTGAGCACTGTGCACGATAACTATGAAAAAAAATCGGAAGAAACCGAAATAGTGCCTTGCATTTTCGTTATCGAAATAGTCCGATATAATAGGGTACACTAGAGGGGGAGCAGAAGGGGGGTGCCAAAAAGAGATGGCAAACGAGCTGACTGCGCAACTTTTTTATACCCAAAGTCATTCACCTTTCGCTCGCTCTCTCAAATGTTCTGCTCTGGGGCTTTTTTACTTACGATTACTTGGCACCACCACGAACGAACGCAGCTTAAAAGACTTCTCTTAATTCTCTCTTTTCAACTGCGCCGCCGACTTAACGCCCACACACACACGCAAGCCCGAAAATGCTGGCTGAAGGGGGGCTGGAGCGAGACGGGGGCGGGGAGAGAGAAAGAGCATGGAGACAACAATAGAAAACGAAGCGTCAAACTTTTTTTGATTTTTTGATGGGCAATAAAATATATTGACTAGAGTGTCTGTGTGCGTGTGTGTGTGTGGGGTGTGTGTGGGGTGTGTGAGTGATAAGCATGAGTGTGGGGTTTTGTTTTTACTTTCTCTTGGCAAATAGAAAATGAATTACATGCAAGGCAATTAGAAGCGCAGCCAGCTGGTAACTGTATGCATGTAAATAAATACCATTGTTTGAGGTTATGTTCGGTGGCAATATTTTTGAGGGTCTCCCCAACAATCTAGAAAGACACCCAAAATGCTGTGGATCGCTTCAACAGACACATCTCTTACTTAATAGCTCACTTGCCACTCGAATGCGACACTGTCCTTGCTAGCGAGGCTCCACTTTAACGCATTCGCCTTTGATGCAGCGCAAGCTTCCGTTTGGGCCGCTTTCTGGAGCTTGTTAGATCGGATGGATCGCAGTAGGAAATGGTTGCTGGCATTCCTTCAGGTGCTCCCTGTTTTGTTTTATGTTTGCATAAACAAACTTTGCAATTTGACTGCAGTTCTGCTGGGTTTTTTCTTTTCGAGTGCGTGTGCGGGCATATTCGTTGTGCATTCAAATCGGTTCACTGCTGCATATTCATATTGCGTGTGAATGATTCATGAGTTGTATTTAGGCAAACAAACCGCTTCTCTCTTCCGCTCTCTCTCTCTCTCTCTCTCTCTCTCCCTCTCTCTCTCTCCCGCTGGTTGGCCATGCTCTGTTGCACAGAAAGTTCAATTTACAGCCGCCTCGCCCCCAGCCGCCCCATCGAGGTAACTTTGGCAAGCTTTAACCCAGTTTAAGGTCATTTCGAGTCAAAGACAAACATCTGTGCTCGCGTGCTGCAAGAGCGGGGTGGATAGAGGGGTGGATAGAGAGGTGGAGAGTGGGGCGCATTGCAGTTTGTTGTTGTGACTGGGGGATGTTGTGGGTGTTGGGGGCGCAGTCCCTGGTCAGCGCTTGGCATTTGTCAAGGACTTTGGCGAGTAACGCAATTGCATTTGCACTCGCAGTGGAATCGAATAAGCCAGCTAAAAGATGGTGGTTTCCTATTTAATCGGGAAATGCGAGTTCCGGAGCGCTTTGGCCCCCAAGCAAATATCATCGACCTTCAGCCATAATAATGTTTTCATGTTTTCTGCTCCTGCAGCTTGGCCAATATCCTGCGGATTTCTTTGATCGAAACCCCGACAGGTGCCGAGTCATCTTATTTGTCGAAAATTAAGGTTACTACAGTCTTGACATTGCTGAAAACCGCTAAAACCCCTGATGACGAAGACGTTGGCTCGGGTCAAACGAACGAAGCCCAATTAAACACACACCAACACACTTGTTCTCTTATCAGCCGGCTATGTCAGCCAATTTTATTCACGTTCTTTTGTGTTTTATGCCTTCTTTTTTTCGTTCGTGGCGACGTCGGCAGCGACGCCAGCTGCGGTGATAATGAAATTGAACATTTCATTGCTAATTGCGTTTAATATTTATAATTGACCCAAATACATTTTTGCGATTGGCATTGCCGAAAAGGCGTAAAAACAAAAGAAAGCAACGGAGCGCGCAAAGGGCAAATGAGAAAGCGAGGAGCACGGCTTTGGCTGAAAGGGTTGGTCGGATCGCTGGTTGGACTGCCAGGGATCTGCTCCATGGATGCATCTATGCCTTATCCTTATCCCTATCTCTATCCCTATCCCTATGCTCATTGGATTGCAAAGTTGAATGCACGTACATATGTATGTAGCTCGTTTGGGTTGATCATCCTGCTCTCTTCAGCGTCCTCCCCTCTCTTTCTTACAAGTGCACGCTGCATAAAGGCAGCCGAAACAACAGAAACACCAAGGAAAACAACAAATGAAGCAACAAAACATCAAAACAACAAAACAACAAAGACGGCCAGCAGAAATCGAATAAACTACAAAAAGTGTTCTAAATATATATGAGAAGTGCACTCGCACACACTCGCAGAACGACTCAAATGACTCACACACACACGCACACATAACATCGGTGTTCTATCTCCCTCTCCCCCTACCTCTACCTCTCCCTCTCCCTCTGCCTTTCGCTGTGGCACTTCGCTTCTTCCGCCAGACATTTACAGTTCTTCTGCCGCTCCATCGCTCCATCTCGCTCGTTGAATTATTTAAAATGCAAACTTTTCTCTTGCCCCAAAAGAACAAAAAACACACTCTCACACACCCAAACACACACACACACACATTCACACACTCGAACGAAAAATCCAAATCAAAAACGAAACAAAAAACAGCAACAACAAACGCAGAGCCAGCGAAGAAGAAGCAGCACACACAAAAAGTAGGTGAAAGGTCTTCAACCTTTATGCATGAAAACAAAAATGCTGAATGAGGCGGGGCGGTAAGAAAAGGGGCGCAAGGGGGAGCAGGGGGGCGCGCGGCGGTGGGCGTTACAGTTCTATGTGAAATACAGAAAAAAAGACCTAAGCATGGAAAAAAATGCCAGCATAGCAATAAAATGTTAAAAGTGAAAAAGCCCGCTTGAGGAGGAGAAGGGGGCGTTAATAAAGGGGTGCACTGGCAGAAAATGCACTAGCCATGTTATTGCAAAAGTGAACATAAATATTGTTATTTTTCAAGTTTTCTTTTATATTGCATTACTGGTAGGAAGGCATAAAAGGCTGTGTAAAATTGGATCAAAGTATTTGTGGCAATGAGAAAACAGATACAAAAAGTCGAAGTTTCAAACACGGAAATGTATTTTTCGATCCCAAAGATTTTCAAAAAAGAAAAAAAGCAGGACTGGTTTACATACATATGTATGTGTTATTCGCGAACGAAGGACAGGGGGTGTCGGGGTGTTTTGGCAAGTGACCGACAGACCGAGCCACTGCATTTAACTATTTTTAGCCGCCCCAGTCGAGCACTCACACACACATATGTATGCACGAGTACGAGTACACTAATACGCACACAGAGGCACAGAGGACTTGGACCTATCCCAATGGCCCAGCTCCGTGGGGCAGGTTCAGTGCGGTTCAGCCGAGTTCAGCCCATTCAGCCCACTCCGGCCCCCTCCCTCCCTCCCTCCCTCTGTTTGGTTTGGTTTGGTTCACTTGAGGTTGAGAATCGCACAGAACAGATGTAGTTTATTCGCCTATTCGCCTTCTTGCAACGAGCGCGAGCTTTTCCGAGAGAGCCGCCTCTCAATTTGGCTAATGGCGGAGCCAACCAGCGCTGATGCTAAACGTTGTCCCTCACCGCGACCCTCAAAAGCTTCTTCTTCTGCCGCACAGACAGGCAGACGGAGACATTGATTTTCAGGGGGGGCGGGCTGCGGATTGCGGACTGGGTACTGGGGCTGGGGTATTGGGGGTTTTTCAGGGCTGCGAAGCTTTCCTGGAGCTGGATCGCACATGGGAGCGGGAAAGCTGCCGCCGTGGCTGCCAACTTTCAACCAAATTTTGGCCAAAGGACCCAGGCTAGCAGGCATCTAAGTGATTTGCGCTTTTCCATGTTTTTTTTTTTGCCATTTTTCATGGCTTTTATACGATTTTCATTACCCCAACGAGATAACTGTAATTGCAGAAAAGCTGTTGCTATTTGAAAAATATAAATAATCAAATTTGAGCCTTTCATTCTTGTCGAGACCTAATCATCATTATCATCAGTGGAGTGCTATTTACCGCCTCTTTCTTTTACTTTTACTCTTAGACTCCTCAAATTTGATTATGTAATTAATAGTAATCTCTCTGTTGCAGCCATTTTCATTCGAGTGAAACGCCAGACTTATCCGCCTCAACTTCGCTGTTGCCGTCCGCATTTGTTGCATCTTCCGCCGCCGTGGTGAATGTGGTAAGTGTCGGGATTGCTTTATGCTGCAATTAGGAGTTAGCCTTATGACATAGAATTGCAATTTTGGGATAATACAATTGAAATTGTTGGGATACGTTTAAGTTATTTTTGGGATAATAAGTATACGTAATTTTTGGATAATACGTATACGTAATTTTGGGATAATACGTATACCTTTATTTTAGGATAATACGTATACGTTATTTTAGGATATTACGTATACGTAATTTTTGGATATTACGTATACGTAATTTTTTATTGTTACGTATACTTAATTTTTGATTACTACGTATACGCTGTTTTTGAAAAAAGAATATTAAGTATACGTAATGCCACAAAGGGATACCACGGCTACGTACTTGATTCAACATGGCTTTGCATTGGGTACAGTCGTCACCTGCATTCGACTCCTGTTATCAAGCTAAGTCCCGTTACCGATTGCCCAGCTGGTTATCGATAAAGTGCAAGAGCAACAAAAACGAGAAAAAATCCAAAGGCGAAATAGAAGCGCAGCAAACTGAAGCACAACTGCGAAAAAAAAAAGGAAAACAACAAATGTGCACGGCTGTCGTCGTTGTGTGTCTGTGTGTTTGTGTGCCTGTGCGAGTGTGTGTGTGTGTGTAGAAACTGTGCCAATGCCCTGACAACGGCACAAGGTGATGATGCAAACTGCAGCCGGCTGCAGTCGCTGCCGCTACCGCAGTCGCAGTCGCCGCCCGCGTCGCAGTCAGTGAGGCAGTGACGCCAATTGCCATGATGAAAGAGCCATCGAGCCAACGAGCCAGTGGCACAGTAGGAGCGACTACTGCCGGACGGGCGGCGAGGGACGAGGGGCGGGGTGCTGCGGCATCGCTGGCGATGCGTTGGTGAACATGAAATGACGCGAATGACACAAACACCGCCACAGTCGCGGTCGCACCAATAGCAGTGCTCTAGTAGTTTGGCGTGCAGCGATGCAAAGAGTTAATTCCGCTTTTCTGCTCATCAGTCCTTTCGTCACTTTTGAATCCCTAACAACATTTGGTGCTCCATGGAAATGGAAAAGCTTTTCCATTAGCTCCCCATTGGCGACACTGCGTTGGCCTGCGGTGTGCGCACATTTGTGTGTGCTTGCCTGTAATCAACGACTAGGCGAGCAGCGTCGAACGGAGGCGGAGCAGCCAAGTCGGTGGTTACCTACTCCCCATACTCCTCCACCAGCTTCTCCTTCCCCTGCACCCTGCGGGTGTTGTGGAGCATACCAGGAAGGACGGGCCATGTCGAGGTCGGGCAGCGGAGAGTGGGGAGTGCTGCTTTGTAGCTGCCTTTGCCTTTGCTATTCAAGTACAGTATGTTGCATGCAAACAAGGAAGTGCAAAAATTTCACGCTTTGCAAAGAAAACACAAGACGCAACCTGAGGTGTGCGATGCGGAGGGCATGCGGAAAGGTAAGAGAGGTGGCTTTGAAGTGTGGGACACACTCGAGTGTCCGCTGGGAAGTGGATTTTAAGTGTTTGACAGGCCGACAAACCGACAAACCGACAGACCGACATGTTCCGCACCCCTCGACGGTACTCTCCCCCTGGGACTCCTGCGCCGCAAGCAAGACCTCCTTGGCAACTTTGACTTATGCAATGGAAAGTGGTTGAGGCCGAAATCAATGTGAAGTCTTACCACGGACTGCGTTTTAGGGGGGTCGTTGTTCGCAGGAGCCTCAGACAACGGACTTGTGGTAGCCCGAATATTCCTCTACGAGGATCAGTTTCCCTGCATTGCCTCTGCCCATGTGAAGCGTTCCAAAGGAATGGCAATTTGGAATGGAGTGATTTTTTAAGAAATTCTAGGGTGATCACAGTTCGTTGCAACTCCACCTCACCTTAACTTACCTTACCTCACCGATTTCCACATTTTCCTGTTCAGCTATTTTTGTTGCGCTTTGGTTTTTCTCACGAACTGCACTCGTGATGCGATGCGAACTGAATCGGTTTTTGGGGTCGGATCGGTTATTTTTTGTCGGTTCGGTGTCTGCTCGGGCGCCATTGACTCGTTGACCGAGCGACTCACATATGTATGTACATACATACATACATACTAGCACCGTTGCATTCTGCGAGCGAAACCGAAAGTTCAATAAACTTTCACGTAATCGCAGTGATACTTTTGGGTGGTTGGGTTGGTTTTATGATCGCAACAGATATGTGGGATGGCTTGCGCTACGACGCGGATTATTTTTGCCCCTTTCGCGGGCAAAGAAAGTGAATGGTGGAAAAGGGCAAGTACCGTAGAGAAAGAAAGGAGGAAAGACCGGAATGAAATGAAATGGAATGAAAAGAAATTACATAAAGGTAACAACGAACTGTTTGCGCATGAACAAATCCCCCAGCAACAACACCAACAACACCATCAACCCAGCAACAGCAACAGCAACATCGCCAACATCAACATGGAATGCCAATCAACAAAACAAAGCAAAAGCAACAACACACTGTTAGAAGCAACGAAAGCGGCAAGGAGCGAGCGAGACGGGGTGATCTCGCTCAGTGAACTTGCATTATGCTGCGTTCTGCTTAGCTGCTCTATGGCCATCTCACTCAGTTGGCTTTCACAGCGCGATTCCCGTTCGTTTTGATGGCTCCACTTCTCTCGCTGCCTCTCCTCTCGTTCTCCCCATACTCATCCCCATTCCCTACCTCTCTCGCTCTCTCTTTCACGCTTCTGTGGCTGAAAAATTGGGTCAGCCATTGAACCCGTTGCGTTGACGCCGACTGCGCAGTCGTTCTGCCGCCGCTTTTCAGTGTTTTTGCTTTTGCTTGTGCTTGTGCTTCTGCTTCTGTTTCGGCTTCTGCTTCCCCACATTTTCTTCTCTTCCTCTTCTGTATCACGCTTCTCGTAACATTGCGCCGATCAGCCTCCCAAAAAACAGCTGCGATCTCTCTATCGCACTCTCTCTTACACATCAAACCACCACCCCGCCCCCCGAAAAACACAAAAACTTAAGGTTATGGTCAACTCGTAATGACCGTCAGATTTTGACCCCTGTCCGAAAAACCGAAAAAAAACCAAAAAAAGAAAAGAGTGAAAAGTAAAGCGACGAACAAAATAAGCCATAGCAAACCGAACGAAATTTCACTTTCACATCAATTACGCTGAAACTCCGGCGGCCGAAAGGTTTTTGTTGTACTGTACTGTACTGTACTGTACTGTACTGAACTGTACTGTACTTACGAAAACGAAATGAATACACATCACTCACCATATTATCAACCAAACGGGGGATTTCCCGGCTTATGGGCCTACTACTTTTGATCGATGTGAAATGGATCAGCACTACGGTTCTGGCAGTCGACCATCTATGAAAATTGTATCTTTCCGACAATCCGCTTTTGGATCGTTTGTGTGCATTGAACAATTGTCGCTTACGACGATCGTTAACTCATTGCCGCAAATGAGGAAATCAATTGTATGCGCTGTTTCTCCTGAGATGCCACGAATTGGTGGAAAGATCTTCCATTTCCACTTCCACTGCCACTTGGAGTCGCGTTTCGACCAGCTAACTACGTTCGGCGGTGTCAACGAACGCTTAATGGCCCAACAACAACGGCTCTTCGCCCTTTTTGCAACAACAACAGTAAAACAACAACGCCAACATCAAGTTTACCCAAAACTGGTAGACAACCAAAATGTCAACGAAAGAGACGGGGACAGATATCTCGAGAGCGAGTGAGAGCGAGGGGGTCTAGTCATGCTCAGCATACTCTGCGTGGCTTGTCTTAAGCCTCCAAAGGCTCCAAAATAAAAAGCACTTTTAATTTGTGCCACAACTGATTCGCAATTGCTTTAATCAAATCCATGGCTTTGCTCCAATACGTGACGGCTTATCGACTTTTGAGTATAGAGTATTCAAGTGCCTAGTCACCCTGGGCCGTCGTTATGACAGCTTTCCTCCAAGTCATCGCCCCCCCAACCCCCCGCCGAACACCACCCACCTTTGGCACCTCCCAGCTGGCGATGAGATACGAAAACCGGTTGCAGTTACAGTTCAAACATCGCTGGCATCGTCTCTTCTTTTCGGGGGTCAAGCCCAATCTTACACTCACACACACTCACACACACACGCGAGACGACTTGCCACACCTTGAGGAGCCCCCCCTTTCTTCTGCCCCCCATCCCATGGGTATCTCTGTTTCTGTCGCCCTCTGGCGCTTTCTCCCTTTCTCTTTCTGGCCCCCCTTTCGTCATTCTGACGCCCTTTATTTGTTTCTTATTTTTTTGGGTAGCTTAATTTCCGTGCGTTGTTGTCTCTCCAGAAAATAAACTTGAACTTGCCCGTTCACTTTTACCAAAAAAAAAAGAAGAAAAAGCCAACTTTGAGAGTGTGTGCGTGTGCGTGTGTGTGTGTCACTGCTTCCCATCACAGTTAAGCACTCACCGCCCCCCTTACCCATCACCCCTCTCCCCCGCGAAGACACCGTCCACGGGCTTGCAGATGCCCCAGCTTGATTACTAAACGGATGGGATGAGTCTCCTCTTTGTTGTCTCAGATTTTTCGGGGCCCCATCATGGCCGTTGATCATGAAAATTTTCAATTCAAGTTTAGGTGAAATTTAATGCGTCACCGCAAGAGCGGAAGACGGGAAAGGAGGGGAGGAGAGGGCTGAGATCGTAGCGAGGAAAGTTTTGGGATTCTGTTGCTTGATGTGCGAAGTTGTTCGGATCGCTGGTAGAATCGACAGTTGCAACATGATATTCTTCACATTGCACGCACTCGTTTTGTAATAGTTAAAGTTGGATGTTGCAGTATTGTACAAATTACGCCTGGAGGCCTTCGAAATTAAAGTCTCTGCCTTCTTCCCTACCTGCAAACCGCAATCCAATCCTTTGAAGGATGCAATCTTGCAGCTCATATAGCGCAACATTGGCCCAGGATTGGATTGTGGGCTGGAGTGGGTTGCTTAATGGAGTAACCACCACATGCGGTTTGCTCATCACCCATTTGCCAGTGTGTTCCTCTTCTTTGGAAGACGAAAGTGAAGTTGTGGCTTGGCTCTTATTAGTGTTCTGGCCCGAATGTGCGGAAGCAATATTCGACAGTGAATAAACACGGTGGAATTGCTTTCTGCTCTGACCCACTGCAATTATGAAGCAACTTGCCAGTGTTGTCGCTGCATGTGGCGTTGCCTCTGCCTCTGCCTGTGTCGCTGCCCCTTAGAGTTACCACCCACATATGGCAAGCATTAGCCATCACCACCCCCTCCCTCCCACATTCAAACATGCTCAAATGCTTTATAGAGTTGCCACCACATGGTGTCTGCATATTTCGCATTTGTAGCAATTTATTCGGTTTCTGTTTGCTCATTGCGGCACTGCTTCACTCTTCACCACACTTCACTTCCCGTTGCCGCTTTCATCCCCTCCCCCTTGATCATGTATGTACATATAGCCAGCGAAAGTTTACTGGGACTATGACCGCTTAGAATGTCTACACAAATACACCCACGTCCGCACAAACACAGACATGTGGGCACACACAAACATACACATGGGCACACATGTGTGTACAGGAACCAGAGTCTGGAACTTGAAAGCACTATTTTTCGTTCCCCCCATCCAGCATTTGGATGCCCCACAGAAGTGTCTGCCAGTTGAATGGCAGTGGCAGTTGCGTTGCACCACCGCGTCGCCCACCCACCCACTGCCCCATCCCCTGGCATGCGAGTGTGTGTTCCTGCGTGTGTGTGTGTGTGTGTGTGTGTGTGAGTGAGTGTGTGTGCTTATCTCAGAGTCGTTGCCTTGAATGTAGGGCAGTAGTCGGCACTCGACAGTTGCAGTTGCTGCAGTTGTTGCCAGTTCCCAGTTGCCAGTGTTATTGTTGTTGTTGTTGTTGTTGCCGACGGAGGGCAATGCAACGCAATGCAATGCAACATAGGCCCCCAGACACACACACGCCACTCACTGAGGGAAAACAAATACTTGTAAACACGCACCCCCACCCCTGTCCGAATCTAAAATTCATGATACGCTGCCCTTAATGATACCCTGCAGTCGCAGAACTGGCAATTACAATACATAGCCAATAGATTGCTTCATCTTCAATCTGATGGAATTAAGGCAGAATTACGAATCACACTCATCTTCTAACGATACTTCCTCGTCCAAAAAGACGTAGCAGATACTTTCAACTGATGAACTACTATGAACATCCCCAGCATAACATCTCTGTGGCAAGGCATAGATCAGCAGTTTGCTTTTCCAGGGTATCACGGTTATGTTAGCCCAAGCTTTTCCCTTGAATAGAAGCCACATGTATATGGAACCGGATAGTGGGGCAAGGGAATGGGAGCGACTAGTAAGTAAGTGGTTAATGGAAATGGGAGTTCGAGATAAGATTGAAGTGCAATGGCGTGAGGTTCCCAGTCTGTGATTACCCTGTGAAGTTTTAGGAGCTAATCTCAAAACATAACACTTTGTTGTTATAATAGCCAGTAGTGAAATGTATAAACAGAGAACTTATTTTGATTAAACGATCATAAATAAACTATTTGCTCTCACAGCCAGACATTTTCAGTTAGAGGGTGCGATCCAGTCGTTCTGGTTAACTACTTGTTTGTTTTCTATGGCTCTTCGATAAGCACATTAAGGAACTTGACATCAAGGCTTGTACTGAAAGTGATTTATTGAGTTTTCCATACATATTTTCCCGTATATCACTAAGCTGCTAAGCAGCTTATGTTTTCCAAAGGTTTTTTGGTCCTTTGCCATGCTCAGTTCGCTTTTTCCTTCATAATTTCTCATCCGCAAAATGGGAGTTCCTCCTCATGCAGTCTCCCTATTCCTCTGGCTATATAGTATATATAGTATGTCTTCCTGTTCTCTGCTCGCTTGGGCTGAGGTTAAAAATACAAAATTAATGGAGAAGGAAAAGCACTTCGAACTGCATCGAGCCACATAAATAACAAGAAGAGCCAAAACTATTTTCAGACGGGAAAGAGCGGAAAAGCGGAGGAAATGGCCGACGAAGTAGCCACAAGACGGGGCGGTGGATGGGTGGATGGGTGGATGGGGGGATGGGGGGAGGAGGGCATGAAAATAAAGTCATCGCCGTCTGTGTAAATAAGGCGCAAGAATTGGGTTAAAAGTTTATAGAGCAATGCGGTGATTTGTCGCTATCGCTATCTCTATCGCCAGTGCTATGGCACCCTCTGTCCGTCTCTTTCTGCTCTTTTTGCTCTTCCGAGGAGTTTACTCTGCATGGTGTGTGTGCGATGTGTGTGCGTGTGTGTGGCATGTCAGTTGAAGTGGTTACATGGTCGAAGGCTGCGCCAGTTTCTAATGGCCGAGACAAGTCAACGTGCTTCACCTGTGCCTCCAACTGACACCCACGACCGGCGCTTAACCCGCGTCGCCGAGCAGGAGGGGCTGAGTTGGAGTCACCAGGCCATTTACCCCATTCCCCCCGCCTGAAGAGGCAAACAGAAAAGAATGCGGCATTGCTTTACGCAAACAAGTCAACGAAAAGGGAAGAAAGCCACCTGGCAGGAGTTGCAGGAAGACGGAAGAACAATCATGCTGGAAGGAACACACTCATGCATATGTATTTGAAAGGGGTTTGGATGCAGTGCATCTCGTTGGGGAAGTTGGCATAGTTGAGCATTTGCAAAAGAGCATGTAGAATCGGAGGAGAACAGCGGAGGAGCCCTTGGATCACACAGATGACCAGCAACCAACAGGGACCACCCAATCATAGGGGCGAAAAGCCATTTCCACACGTGGAAACCAGGGAAACCAGGGACTGCCCCTGTGTGCCTGAAAGGCGAGGAAAAGCCCGAAAAGCCCGAAAAGGCGCATCAATAGAAAATGCAAGTGGGGAGCCATGGATGAGAAATGAAAAAACGGGGAGCGGGCGGCAGGACAGAGGGGAGAGGAGAGCGGAGTGGAGTGTGAAGCCAATAGCAAGGCAATAAAAAGCAACAACAGCTGAGGGAAATAATAACAACGTGCAAATGAAAAGCTGAACGACGGCAAGGAATGGCTGCTAGGGGGCGTGGGGGCGGGAGAGCGACAGTGCAAGAGAGCGTCAGAGAGAGAGAGAGAGAGAGAGCGCGCGCTCAGCAGTGGGTCAAAGACCTGTAGGAGGTCGTTTCATCCGTTGCAGTGGCAATAGGCAACGTACAATACCATGGCAAAAGCCCCATGTGCTTGCTGTTCTTGTTGTTTTTATGTTGTTGTTCCTGCATTTGTTGCGATGGCGGCAGATAGCGCTCACTTACACACACACCCACACAGATGCACAGCTCTATTGAATAACCCAGCGACGTCAGCGGAGCAGCGGTGCATTCGCAGAGCTTTTACAGTTTGTCACTCTCTGCTCTGCTCTGCGCTCTCTCTCTATGTTGTGCTCTATCGCTCTCCTAATGCACGAGACACGAGCGTCGCACGAAGTTGAGCCGAACCAAAAACGAAATCAAGAGTGAAATGCACTTCTAGAAAAGTGGGGGCGGTGGGAGGGGTGGGAATGGAGATGGGGATGGGGATATAACTGCAAAAGGCACGTAAACATGCATTTCAATACAGCTGCCCATCTCTTTCGCTCTCGTTGCAGACATGCCAGGCGGAGGAAGGACAAAGTTCAGCAGGATCACACTACACAGGTGAGTTGATGAAGGACTTTTTTCATGCAGTGCGCGGGTAATTGTTATTCGATATTTGGGCAATTGCCTAGTTTCTCTCGTATTCTATCGATTTGCATATGCACCATCCTATTTTTCTTTGCCCAAGTGTACGTTTAAATTCTTTTTCCCAAAAAACCGCCCCTCAAATGTTTGACAACTTCTACTTTCCGCATTCACTTCGCTGGCAAAGCCAACACTGCGTATGCTTGATGTGTTCTAGAACCACTTATTTGCGTGATACGGAATGCTATTCATTGAAAATTTGTCACAGCTTAGAAGACCCATCGAAGGGTAATAGCTTTTCCAAACAACATATGAGATTGTGCCTAGTTATGCCTAGCTCCTCATCGAAAGTCCAGGAAGTGTAAGCAGATTCTGTCTGCCCACCACTGATCAACTCAGCCTGTCAGTGCCGTGGGTTTTCCTTCGTTTCGTTTCGTTTTCCCCTTTTTTTTTTGGTCGGCATATCATTTTCCTTTCGCGTCGAATGTTTTATGTGCCACAGAGCTCCCGCAAAACTTTTCCGCTTTTCACGTTCAACGACGACGATCGCCGTCACCCAATGCCCCTGCCATCCCCCTGCCCCACCCCACCGCCGCCCCCTGCCGTCCACGGGCAGCAAAGCCATGCTATCTTGTCGTCGATGTTGTTTTCCTTGTTTTCCCGCCGTCCGTCGTTTTTCCACAGCTCGTTTTCTTGCCTGACTCCATTTGCGCAACACATTTTGCGGTGGTGTGGCAAGGGGTGGGCAGGGGGGGCGCCTCCACAGGGAGGGGGTGCATCATATGATTTGCAATTTCCATTGCATTGCTGCATGGGCTGGTTGCGTAACCCAAAAGTTAATGCCACATAATCATGGCTGAAGTTGCAACAAACGCTGGCCGCAATGGGAAATGGGGAAATTGTTGTTGGGATTAGCGTGGGGAAGGAAGGCAGCGGTGAGCGTGGAGCGGGGAGCGGGGATCGACTAACGACTAACACGCCATCTTGCCGATCGTCGCTTGCAGTTTTTTTCTGTTTTTTTTTTTTGGTCTGTTGTATTGAATGCAGCGTTTTTCCTGCCACTTTCTCTCTGTGCGCGGCGATGAAGTAATCGACTGCCCCAGCAGTGGCGCCGCTCCCTCCTGCGATTGCAGTTGCAGTTGCACTTAGCCGTTGCCGTTACCTGCCTGCCGGTTTTTCATTTTGCCGGTGACTTAATTTTCGTTTTGCATTGCTTTCCATGGAAAACGGGTTTCGCATTTTCCTCCCTGCTGCCATGCCAAATGTTAATGACGCTCGTTGTCTGGTGCAGTTTTTCACTGCTTTCTGCATTTCCCTCGCCGATCGCCAGCGACTCTTGGCTTACACCAAACTTGGCTTACAAGGTGATTACGTGGCAGGCAGCAGCTGCCCGGCAACGATTCGGGGTAAATGATAATGATTGGCGGGACTCTGGGAGCCCTAGACCTCTGGTCGAATGCGGACTATCGAGTTGGGGCTCGTTCGAGTTGGGCTTGGATTGGATTGGGGCGGGTCATGGAGGGTCACAGGGTCGTGGCGCCTTTGCATTAGATGTATATGCAATGCTGCACTCTTGCATGCAACTTTTCATCAACAAAATAGCATAAGATCTAGGATAAGATCTAAGCCGATTCAAATGATTGGGACTTCAACTCTAATTGCAATATGGGTAAAGGCAAAACACCTTTTAGCCGCAATTAACTTGAAATTACTTAATTAAGCATGGCTATAACACAAATTACTGCATAGCTGATGGAAAAACATTCCTCGGCCAGTACTTGTCTTAAAAAACAAGTGTACATTTCAAATAATCTTAAGAAATGATTCAAAACTGGGCTTAAAGTACTTAAGCTATTGAACTTTGGGCATTTTCTTGTGGAAAATATGGAAAATGTCTTTGTAAGCCTTTGATTGTTCGTATTAATGTTGAGTTCAGACTGCAATATTTTGGGTCAAATAGTGAAATAACGATTATCATTGGCACGATCGAGGAAATGCGAAATGTGACTGCAGCGAGCGATCTTCAGTTCGCGGCATCAATTTACCTATCTGTGAGTGTGCTGGTAACCCCTCTTGCCCCTCTTGCCCCTCATGCCCCTCATGCCCCACTCCCCGCGCCATTTGTCGTTGTGAGGCGCGGAAAATCGAAAGGGGCAGAGAGGGGCAGTAGGAAAAGCTGATCGTGGCGCTTCCTGCTTCGCTGGCTTGCAACCGTTTGAATTCGATCGCCATGCAACAGTTGCACTCCTGCTTTTCCGCCGCTTTTCCCCGATCTTGTGCCCTCTCTCCTCTGCTGGCTTGGCTTGTAACGGTAACGGTAACATTGCCTGCTAACACCATTTTCCTTTTGCCGCTGTTACGTGAGGAAAAACGAAAGTAAGACTCGCAATTTGCCGTTGCCGCGAACGACGATGACGATGACGACGCCGATGACTTTGGTGCAGCGATGCAATGTGCATTTGCTTTTGCTTTTGCTTGTGTGCTTGTGCTTGTGTGCTCGTGTGCTTGTGCTTTTGCAACTGCAGTTGGCATTGTTAGTTTTCATTTTCACATTATACTCTTGCCAGGCAGCGCAAAAAGCGAAGCCCACTCGCTCAATTGTTGACTTGGTCATGGTTCGGAAATGGTTTTGTGTGCACTACTCAGGCAAATCAGACAAGTCAGGCGATCTCAGACATCGTAGTTTAAAATTAAAATATGATACAAAAAGGCAGCACTGCATAAATGTCGTGATCTGAAATGGGGATCCTCAAGCTTTCAACCTTTCTAGTGTCACCTTTAAGCGGCATCCTTAGGGTATTTGGGGCTGCGGCCTCAACTCGCCAGTTTCCTTCCATTTTCTTTTGGATTTCCATTTTCATTACGCCGTCCGATCGAATCAGTGAATGGGAAAAACGGGATTTTCCAGCCAAAAGCAAGCAAAAAACTGGAATGTGGCACAAACACTGGCCCAGTCGGTGGGCGCTGGGGCTAGGGGGCGGGGTGGTGGGGTTTGCTGGAGTTGCTGGAGTTGCCGTGGGGTGTGTTGCACCTCGCTCTGTTCGTGGAGGTAAAGATCGCCTCCGTTTCTGCGTCTCCGCTCCTCGGCGCACCAGTTGGCTTGGGTTAGGCGATTGTTATGTCATACAAGGAAGCAACTGATGGCCAACAATGGGTGGCCCGGGGGGCGGTGGGGCTTGGCGGGGATTGGACATTGGGAAATTGGGAAATTGTTGCAGCAGCTGGAGTTTGGGACTCGCGTTTGGGACTGAGATCTTGCAACTGACACATGGAAAAAGTGGGCCCAAACAACCAAACAAGAGAAGTGTCAATTATATGTGCAATCCATCCCTGAAAACGCATAGATGGAAGATGGAAAACATTACTTCGAACGCACTTCGAATGCATTTTTTTCTCCGAGTGCACTTCCCCCCGCTCAGCTCCCCTCCCCACGCTGCTATCGCCGGTGCAGCATAAACTTCGTGATGTTTTCCCATTTTCATTTCATTTTCGCTGCGCTGGCTTCGTTTTTCTAGGTTTCCTGCTGCTCTTAGCGTTAGTGGGTAAATGTTACATAATCTCTGCTGGCTCCCCAAAGAGCCAAAAAAGACGAAAGGGGGGCTAAGGGGGGAGTTAAAGCGAGTTTGCCCCCCTTCAAGTCAATGAACCTTGGTGGAGGTGAAACAAGTCAGAAATCGCGATACTGTGATATTCAAATCGATATTCCGATTCGAGGGGAGTTTCCAGGAGTGTTCATAGCTCCGTTGATTTTTGGAGGTGGAGGTGGAGATGGAGATGGAGGTTGGGCTGGGGCCTTTGTGTTTCAGTGCGGGATCAGTGCGATCGATGCCAGTACAGGGTAACCCCAGTGCCAGTGCCAGTCCCAGTGCCCCGCATCCCCCTCCCCAGTTGCCGTTGATAATGGGCAAAAAGCAATTAAAATGTCAAAAGCGTGCACAAAAGGAGAAAGTGAGAAAAAAAGTGCAAAAAAAATGGTGTGCTGAGCGTAAGTTTTATTATTTTTGCTGTTTGCATTTTAACAATTACATTTTTAAAATGCGAGACAGCCGAGCAGCGAATAAAAACCAAAGCTATACACACACACAAAGTGACCATGGCAATGGGAAAAAAACCAACAAAAAAAAAAAAAGGAAAAAAACACAAAGTTGGTTGGTCTTTGGCAGTTAAGTAGGGATTTGATTCCTTTCCGCCTCTCAACCAAACTACGAAACTACTTGTATATGGCCAATAATGAGCGTGCTCATCATGAGCTTCATCGCTGAATACATTGAATACATGACGATGGGCGCAGTCTTGACACCCGGCCAATGTGTAATAGCAGGCAAAGTAATAGGTAAGTAATAGGTAAAAATACACAACAGCAACAGCAGCAACAGCAGCAACAACAGCAACAGCAGCAACAATAATCATAATAAACATTTGAGCAACTTTCACTTGGCGCTTGAATTCAACGCACGACAAATTCAAACGACAACGATCAAAGCCCATTGTGTGCGCATGTGTGGGTGAGCGTGTCCCTGTATTAGTGCCGCACACACACACACACACACACACACCATCAGCATACACCCACACCCACACAACAAAGTCGAGAAAGAGACGAAAGCGCGAAAATGCGCGAAAGACTCCAAAATTCGCCCATGCAAACCAGCAAACCAGCAAAACGGCGATGAATCGAAATCGAATGCGAATGCGAACCGATTTGATTCATAGAATTGGTGAGTGCATGTGGCCGATTCATACGATTCACAGATCACAGATGGATGCCGATTTAATTCGTGGCTATTGTACTTGGAGTTTCGCAGATCGCAGCAGTATGATGCTGCAACCGATTTGCATTCGGCGAACAGGAAGCTGCCAGGGGATTTCAAACATAAATGTGCTTCGGGTTTTTTTGTTACTGAAGAAAAGACTGAAAAGACTGGGGAAACTCGATGCCTGCCTATCCAGATAGCTGCCAACAAGAGTGGATTCGATCACGACTCCCATCTTCGCCCACTCGGAAGCAGAGTTGAAGGCTGGATTTTCGTTAATCCGCGCCAGCCTCCTCCTCGGATCGTGGTTGGTGGTTGGTGGATGGTGGATGGTGGTGGACCGGTCCCAGCCAGACTTCCTTTCACCTGGAAACGGGCGACTGGCGACTGAGGAGGACTGCAGACTGGAGACTGTAGACTGGAGTCGCTACTTCCGCTTGGGCAGGCATCCGCCTCGAAGATGGAGGCCCTCTCCATCAGTTCAGTTCGGTTTGTTTCGAATGGGATGTGTCGCTTCCTTGGCTTTTCCAGAGGGGTGGACCCGTCAATGCCAGTGACACACTTACGCTAACGGCGTAATCACATGTGCAGGCTCATGGCATATGGCGCACACTGTATGTGAGCATGCACACGCACACACTCGCGCATACACACACACACACACACACACACAAACACAGTTGGCCAGGACTCTCGACTCGGCTGGGCTGTCATGTGCAGCAGGCATTGTCGGAGCGTATCGATGTCCTTGGCGGTGCGTTGAACCTTTGCTTACGTGTTGCCTTGGAACGGTCTGCACAAGTGGGCGGCCTGTGGGTGGCGTGGCATGGCGTGGCATGGCGCTCTGCGTGGCACCTGCGCAGTGGCAAGTTTGGCCGAAAACGGCAAAAGTTGTTGGACAACGCTTGAATCGTTGCGGCAGGTCAGTTGGCAGCGAGCTTTTCCTGACCTGACCTACCCCATTCGCAGTTCGCTTGTGCAGGCGCTGCAAAGTCGCGTCATTCTGCCAGCAGGG
Source organism: Drosophila teissieri (assembly GCF_016746235.2). Taxonomy (NCBI): domain Eukaryota; kingdom Metazoa; phylum Arthropoda; class Insecta; order Diptera; family Drosophilidae; genus Drosophila; species Drosophila teissieri. The sequence goes on along the minus strand of NC_053034.1, from coordinate 6,604,085 downwards.
ACATCCAACCACCACCACCCACCACCACCACCACCACCTCTCCCCTCCCAAAGAACCCCGAAAAAAACAAACCAGCAGCCTGCCACTTGCCCCTTGTGCCTGCCTTCTGCATCTGCTGCATCTGCAGCTGCGTGTAAATGTGTTTGTGTGTTTGTTTTGCGCCCAAGTGCAAGTTCAATCTATAAATTTGAACGGATTCTGCTTGCGACCCCGACCCTGCCCTCCCGCCCAACAAACTGCGGCTGCTGCTGCTGCTGGTGCTGCTGCAACAGCCCCCCCTTTTCTGCCACCCCGCCCCCTGCAGTGGCGTGTCCTTGCCAAACTGTAAAGTTCATGCCACGCAGCAAGGAGTAAACATCCAGCATATATACATACATATGTACCACTCGTATGTACAGCCGAGCACATAGATTATGTTTCATTGCCTTGTGTTGAGTGCTTCAGTTGCGCGCTCTGCACACTCCACATGCATAATGTGTTCGGAATCAAATTATTTGCGATTAAGGGGTCTGTGCAATGAATCTGGCCTTTTTGTATCTGGTTGAGTTTTGTATCTGGTTTTGGTTGTGTTACGAACAAAGTTTCATTCGATTTACGTCCCGTTACATTAGCCCAATTAGTCCCGAATTACCGAATTACCGAATCGAAATGTAATCCAGAAAGTCTAATTATGAAATAACAACCCATGCTGCTGAATGCATAAATATGTCCAATGTAGAATAATAAGGAATAAACACTCTCAACAAATTCAAATCGAAGTCAGTACGTACAATATATGGCTTTTCTCTTCGCTGACCTTTAACTGGGCCCAATCCCTCACCTCATCCTAATGTTACCCCAATGTAGCGAAGGCCACAGCTTGGCAGCCAATGGGAACGAGATCAAGATCAAGATTCGTAGAATCAGGTTGGGACTCAAAGTGCGGGGCTTTGTCTGTCTGGCTGGGCAGTTGGCTAGGTCTAGGCCATAGTTGCCTAGTTGCCAAGTTGCATAGTTGCAAGCGGCACAACCAAGCCCACAGAGCCATAATTGCGGCCACGATCGTACACCGGAAGAAATGGTACGCTGCGTTTCAAGCCAATGCATCGGCTGAAAGCGAAAACACTGCTCGAAAAGGTCACTGCTCATTGGAAGCTGCCAAGCTGGAAAGTATCCGCTGGAAAGCTGTCGAGTACTAGACCATTTTGTTTCTCTGCAGCCAGAGACTTGCCTTTCGCCATCGCCATCGCCATCGCCGCCGTTCTTGGCTGTTTTTGTCTACCTGTCTGGCATTCCCGGCGTAAATATCAGTTTCCCACTCGCTGCCGCCCCTCCCCGCTCCCCGCTCCCCACTCTCCGCCTCTCCGGTTCGAAGTTAAGTTCAATGTTGAAATTAGCATAAACTACCGTTAATTGTATTAGCATTAGTGTCTGGCCGGCATCGCCTCCCTCCCTCCCTCGTCGCAGCCGATCGATCACAGCTCCATCTCTATCTCTATCTCTGTCTCTATCTCTGTCTCTATCTCTATTTCTATCTCCAACGCCATCGCCATCTCTCTCCGATGCGCTGCGATCCGATAGCCGGCTGTTCTCGGCACTCGACTGCACTTTTTATGGCGCATTCTTGGCGCATATGTCACGGCGTCGGCGACAGCAGTTATCCTTGAGAAGCAGCAGCAGCAGCAACAGCAGCAAGCGACATTGCATGGCGCATACGCTCCGTTGGCCGTCGCTTCCACATGCTCACTATGCACCAGCACCAAAATAGCTGCAAGTCGGATTGAATTGGCTTGAATTTGAGGCAGGAAGGCAGCTAGATGTGCCGACCATTCCCATGCAAATCAATTATCGCTCTAAACCATCGATCGATCGGCGATCATAAAATATGGTTATGGGTCCCCCTTTTCTAGTTCCGTTATGCGCAGTTGAAGATATAAATAGCAACGCAGATCGGACTGCGTCCATACACTATGATATATAGTAGATAGTAGCAAGTAGCTAGTAGCTAGTAGATAGTATATAGCATATAGCATATGATGCGATGTGTGTACTTGTATCCAAGAAGAGATTCAGCGAAAGGCAATCAATGACACTGGCAGCTGTAAGCTAAGGCGGATCATAGCCAACGTGTTTGATAATCAAGTATCTGGTACTACATTTGTACTTTTGTACTTTTGTACACTTGGGATTATAATGGAACTATAGCTGTGCACACACAGACGTATGTACATATATATGTACATATGTACGTGCGTACTTCGAAGTTGTGAGCAGTGCTCTACGAATTAGAATTAGAAAGACTCTCGTACAATTATGGTTAATATTAGCGGGCAGTGGATTGCGGACTGAGGAGCGAAGAACGCGTGGAGATAGCTACGCAAATACACGTCAAAAAGTTTGACCCAGATTCCGAGCACGCTGTCTGTGTTGGTACTTATTTGTCTATAAGTATATATATTTTTGTTGTTACTTCCCTCTATCGCCGAGCAGCGCCACACGGCTGTTTTCTGGGATACCCGCCGCCGATCGGGAATATCCGCTGTGGCACCGCCACAAGTCCATAGCCCATCTGCATTTGAGCCACTGCATCTGGGATAGTAGTTCCGCCTAGAAAACCTAGGAAGCAAAAGTTCACAAAGTTCACAAAGTTCACGAAGATAGAAGATCCAGAAGATTCGGAGCGAAGAGAGCGCGGTGAAGGGAATCTACGATTCGGCTTGCTCCGCCTTTCTTTCCCGTTTTCTTCTTTCTCTGTTGACGTTTTATGCTGGGTGCGAGGAAGCAACAAACACACGCACACACACACGCACACACACACGCACTCACACACACCAACGCAGCGGCAAACGACGAAATAATTTTTTGTTTAAACATTGCTGGTTCTTTTCTCTTTGGGGAATAGAACTCAAAAACCGATGACTGCCGATAAGATAAAGCCAAAAGAACCACGGATTTCTGGGATGGCAGGGGAGGGGAGGAGGGAGGAGGGGGGAGCGGCTGGTGAGCGGGAAAAGTGGCAACAACTTTTTCCCTCTATTTCAAAACGCTGGCGACCTACTTGTTGGCTGTGTTGGATGTGCGGGCGTAGATCAAGGGGCGGTGTGTGTGGTGCGGGGTGTGCGGGGGCGGTACACACACACACAGTGTATGCTGCTTTCGTGTGTGTTGTTTTTGTGCGCCGCTTATTGTTAGAAAAAGCAGCAACAACAAAATAAACCGAAAAACGATTGTAAACAAAAATAAACCTTCAACTTGATACGCGTCCAGGGATGTGTTGAAGGTGTCGCCCCACGAAGATAGTGCGGCTTGTGGGTGGTGGGGTGTTGGGGTGTTGGGTGGGAAACTGATGGCGTGGGAGGTGGGGGGCGGTGCGTTTTCTTGTTGGGGGGTGCCTGGTGGCGGTCGGACTTTTGTTTAATGCGTCTGTGTGTGAGAAGCAAAAGGCGAGGCTAGCGTTCATAGAAACGGGCGCAGGCCTTAAAATCTTTCAATGCCTCATACCTGTACGCAATTAGGGGATCGGTGGTGGTGGTGGTGGTGTTGGTGGGGGGGTGGTGCTGGTGTAGCCGATATAGGTCACCAGCTGAACACAAATAGAGCTGGCCAAAAGCATGACGAACGCCACAGCCACAGGCACAGTCTCCCAGGCGGAAGATCGATGGGAAGAATGCGGCATAAGGGCGATTGGCATTATTGGTTTTCGGAAGAAGTTCAAAAATAGATAATCACCAAGCGGCTGTGGCCCATTAATACATCCTCAAATCTCATATCTCCAATCAATTGATAGATTGTATTCAAGCTTCTAGAGAGTCTGCCTAGTATATGCAACTATCGTGATGTATGTAGAGCCAAATGCTGAAAACCATCCAAACTCAGAAGAGACGAAATGTGGAGCAGTTGGATTCATTCAGCCCACACAAGTTTTCAAGTTCTTGGCCCAGCGCCCGTCGCCCATCAGATGTGTGAAGGAAAAGGGTGAGGGGGAAGGGGAAGGGGGAAAAAGCCAGTGCGGGGGAGTGGAAAATCATCGATGCTCTGTCAAACTGCGACCGCTTCGAATTGATCCCTGGCCAACGGCAACTGCAGTGGTTGTTGCGCCGCCTGTCACTTACTGTCAAAATTGACCTAAAAAGTGAGAACGAACGAGCGAACGAAATGAAAGAATGAAAGAAGGAGGGAATGAAAGAAGGAAAGAATGAAAGAACGAACCAATGAATACCGAAGGAGGAACATAGGAAAATCTAAAACGAAATGAGCATTTCAAAAAGGGGGGGACGGGGCAATTTGATACACCCCACCCCGAGGAAATCCGAGATAATGGGTATCGCTATATGGCTGTGCCCCATATGCCACCATAGAACACACACTTCACTTGACCGACAAACGCTCACCCAGTTTGCCGAAAGACTACTATATAGAATATCTGCATTATGCAAGACTATCGGAGCCCCAAAGCAAGGGAATCGAAACTAGAACAATCTGCCGAATGTATCTTCCGATATGCTCGAACATGTGTGTGGATTTGTCCAATTGCAAATGGAGATCCATACGATCCAAGCCTCAACTCTATGTTTCCAATTAATTCTACATTAAAGCCATTTATCTAAATATCCTTTGTCTTGTGTCTAATTGCAGTTCATAGAGGGAATGACGCAGGCATTTCTTTTGCAGCGTTGGACTTTCGTTTTATAAGGTAAGTGGAGTTGGGCAGCTGCCCCTGATTTACTGATGTATGGTGCATGCCACACATAGATGGCTTAGATTTATGGCCAAAACGGGAGGCACTAAGGCGATGGCATCGCAGCCCGCATCCATACAGCACCGCCAACAGGTGAATTCGATGTCTGGTTACAGTTGCTCTGCCCCCGCGCCCTGCACCTCGAATGTATTAATGTATAACTAGAGGTATATATGTTCGCATACATATGGTATATGCGAGTATGTATGTATGTACATATGTACATACATATGTGGTGTGACCCAGAAACATTATGCGAGTGAAACAGAAGCAAACAAACAACAGCAGCGAAAATATTGTCAGCATTTTGCACTTTTCCAGACACACTTCGCCACTTCGTCACTCTGCCACTTCGCTAGCCCCCTCTCTGTCTATGGCAGTGCACCCCCCTCTTTCTCCCTGTCTATCCTCCTAGCTGCCCCATGGGGTTGGCTTCTCATGAACTCTGTGTTCACTTGACATTCGTTGCCACAATATATGTATATGTATATGCATATGCATATGCATATGTATGTTTGCCCAATTGAATCCGAATCCGAATCCGAACAAACTATTGCCATTTGTTCTGCGTTTTGATGGGCAAACTGAATGCATGCATGCATATGTATGTACATATATGAAATACGAAGGATATAGGAAATGCATCGAAGCATTCAATTCCTCGAAGGAACAAGCAATTAATATTCGGGAGGGAAGAGTACAATGGCAAGAAAAATAAAGAACGCGCACAGGTAAATAATAAAGTGCCATTAACTTTGCCCTCAATAGTTCGTTGTTGTTTTTCGTTTTTCGTTATTCGTTATTCGTTTTTCAGTTCACAAAAAGAAGCAAACTACAAACTACAAACTTTGCTGGCCAAGTCCTCGTCTCCCCTCTCTTTCACTTGCTCTCGCTCTCTCCTTCTCGCTCGTCTGTTGCAATGCTGGCGTATACGTAATCTCATAGTTTGCTTCGCGCCTCCGTTGTTGTTGTGGTTGCTGTTGCTGTTATTATTATTTTTATAATATTTGTTCTTGCTGTTGTTCAGCTTGCAGTCGGCTTTATATGCAAATGGCGTTCAAGGATTTCTGTGTGAAAGTTGTTGAACCTCATGACTGGCAATTAGAATATCACATCACACTGGCTCTATATAGGCGCACACTGCAGATGCAGTCGGTGGCAGTTGGAGCCACAGTTGGAGCTGCCATACATGGCATAATGCATCGATGCGGACACACAAGGAAGTGGCCGCATTTTACCATTAACTTCTACAATCTGGTATATATTCTTATCCTTAACTAACAGCAACGGCCAAGCCAACTGGACTGTAATTGAGCCAGAAATTAATCCGAGTATTAATTAACTCGCCTCTGATGGCGATTCAATTTATATTCAACCCTTTGCTGCTGCTTGCTGCACTCACATTGGTGCACAAGAAATGCTCTGCTAATCGACAAAGGAGGCCAGGAGTTTGTTGAACAATAAAGACGTCCCCTGCATTCTCGTCCTGCAGCTTCTCGGCCATTCCTTGGCCAGGCTCAGTTCCTGGCATCTGGATGCGCCTGCCACACGCTGCCAGTCCTTGGTCTTTGTTGCACACGACATGCTCCTGGTATCCATGGCGACAACATGGCTAACAAGGTGCACTGCCTACCCACTGGACTTGGGCAATTGGCCCGACTCGATTCCTGTTAATAAGCTGCAACGAAAGTGCACGCAATTCGCGAATGCCAAACAAATAAACAAACGAGCGAGCGAGCAGAGAGCTCAGTGTGTATATAAGCTATATGCATTTCCAATATCAGCCAAGGATATTCGGCTGCTAAGTCCACATGACCTTCTAAAGTTGGTTGACTCTAGATGCCGTGCAGGCGCGTCTGCAAAGGGGGTGTGTGCTTTCCGCGGGTGCAAAGGGGCATAGCCCACCCTATGCGCACCCCCTGCTCGCAGAGTAGAGTGTTCTAGATTCGTTGAGACGTATGTATGTATCAACCGGGCAGGGGAAATGCGCTCCCCACCCGATAGGGTATAACTAACTATCTTGCTCTTGATCGGTAGCCATTTGTCCGTATGTCCCTTTGTCCGTCCGTATGAACGTTAGGGAATACACCTTGGTGACTGAGCAGCGGGTATCCGATAGTCGAGTCACTGGACTTCCTTCTTCATGTTTTCGATTAAGCAACGGCGAACTGCAAAATTTGTGTAGTGCAAATTGCAGGGGGCCCATGATGCAAGCGATTCAAATTCAGATTCGGCGGCACAGAGAGCAGCACTCAGAGAAGCAGCGAGAGGGAGAGCAAAGCTCTGAGCCATGTGCACTTGATGCACAAGTGTTAGATGCCATTCGTGGGCCAAGAGCAGCAAGCTGCCCCAGCAGCCGCCACACTAGAAAAAACGGCTGCCACATTGGCCACCTTGGCCACCTTGGCAGCCCCAACAGCCGGACAATGAATCCCGCTCCCAAGGATCGACCGCCCAGTTTCCAGGGTGCTCGTGCTCAGACAACTGTCTGGAACGCTACGTTATTTTCCGGCCAGCTGCTCGAGGGGCTCGAGTTGTTTTTCCGAGTGTGCCAGCAAGCTTTCGAAGGCAGCCAGGAAAACCCACATTGCAATCTGTATGTTGCCGATGTTGCTGCTGCGCTGCAGAGCTCGTGGGCTCTTGTTTTCGATTTCTGCTGCTGTTTCTGTGCTGTTTCTGTGCTGTTTCGATTAGTATGTTAGTTGGGTTTCTCGAGCAGTGTCTCTCGCTTAAGCTCTCGCTGTTCTCGCTTCTCGGTTCTCAGCTGGCAGTTCTCAGTTCTCAGCGCTGATTGCCGAGTGCTGAGTGCTCGACTCTCTGGGCCTGTGGGTCTGCTTGACAATTTCGCTACGCGGCTGTTTTGGTGGCTGCCAGTTGCACATTTCCGTTATATCCGTCAGCCAGCAGTAGCAGCAGTAGCAGCAGTCGCCAAAGCAGCCAAAGCCAAAGCGCACACACTGCGTATGAGTAATATTCGCACAGCAAAATCAAACGAGCAAGCAAATAATGCCCAATTAATCAAGAGACTCCCCACACGAGAGAAGACAAAAAAACTGCAATAATCAAAGAAAATTCAAAGCCGAAAACTTGAACAACAAATAAACGAAGTAAAAAACCCCAAAAAAAAAAAAAAACCCAAAAAAAGTAAGGTGAGAGGGGAGCAAGTGCAGCGCTGCCAACGGCGACGGCGACGCGGCAGCGGTACGGGCTTTGTTTTGGCTTCAGTTTTGGCCCAGCAGCTTCGACTTCAGTTCGATTCGTGATTCGTGACTCGTGGTTCGTGGCTCGTGGTTAGTGGCTAGTGGCTAGTGGTTACTTGTTCGTGGTCCGCAGCTCTTGAGGCGCGCAAAGAAGAAAATCTCGAGCAATCTGCAGTACAGTATATGCATCTATCTATTTCTTTTTTTTTTTTTGCGTTGTTGTGAGTTCTGAAGTGAGTAGTTCTAGACTTGAGTGCTTGCGTACTATGTGGCCACTGCCACTGGCGTCCGCGCTGCTGGCCCACTGAAGGAAAAAGAGTGCGAAACCAGGCCGAAATCAAAGTTTGCGAGCAAACAACAGCATCAGCAGCCCCCAAGACGTCAGGCAACAGACAGCAGCAACAACAACAGCAACCAGCTATGCCTGGCCCGGCTTTGTGGTCCGGTGAGTGTTTTCATTTCAGCCAGAAAGCCAGAAAGGCAGAAAGCCAGAAAGCCACGCCGCCAATCTCACCCAAGTCGAGCTTGCAGATGACGTTGCTCTCTCGCTCTCCTGCGCGATCGTGGGCACGAGAGCTGCTCTGCAGCTGCAAGTTGCACTTCCGCATGCCATCTCTCTTTCGCCCGCGATCCGTGGCTCCAGAACGCAGCGGTAACAACAATAAACTTTCACTTTAGCACATCGCGCGCAAGGGGCAGAGGGGGGGGGGGGGGGGGGGGGCGGGCAGCAGAGGGGGGCCTAAGCTGTTGGCCAAAGGCTTCCTGGCATTGCAGCTTGCAGCAGCAGCAGCAATAGCAGCAGCAGCAGCGGCAATTGCAATCAGGTCTTAACACAATTGCCGCCGCTGCTGGGCTGCTCATTATAAAGTCGTAAGCCATTTGCGTTGTGTGAGTGCGAAGCGAAATGTCAGTGAGCAATAAGGAAATGAAATGTGCGCCAAACAATTATTGCACGTTGTTGCTCTTGCTTTTGCTGTTGCCACTGCTGTTGCCGTTGCTGCTGCTGCGGCTGGCAGCAGTTGAAATCGAAAGTGCTTTCAGACAATGGTCAACGAACGTATGGAAAGGGCATTAGAGAAATGCCGAATGCTGGTGTGGGTGCACTGCCAAAGGCACGCGGAGTACAGAGTGAATAGTGGACATCAGACAGCGGACAGTGAATAGCGAATAAATAAGTAATGCGAGACATGAGCCACATTGCTTTTGGCCATGTCGAAATTCATGACATTGCTTCTACTGCTCGCAGTTAAGCTGTCTGCCCGCCGCTTGTCCGCGAATTTGGCATTGTCCGTTTGTCCGTTTATCGATGAACTTGTCCGTTTGTCCGCCGATGAACTTGTACACTGGCTCACTAGTCCTTTGTCCATCTCAGCCCCGTCTTGCTTGTCCGTTTGCCTCGTTTTCCGCGCCAATTGATCCCCATTGCTGCCGCTGTTACTGCTCATGTTGCTGCTGTTGTTGCTTTGCTTTTCCTCAGCTCCGCTGTGCTGTTCGCTCTCGACGTTGCGCAATCGCTTGTCATTGTCCATTGTTGGGTTGCTATTGCTGTTGCCGTTGCCGTTGCCGTTGCTCTAGTTCGAATTAACTTTTACCTTTCCACAGACGGCCACAGCCCCCACCCCGCGCCGATCGCAGAACTCCATTGCCACAGAGGTAATGCGGGGGATAGGGGATGAGAGGTGGGGGTTGGGGGTTTTAGGCAGAAAGTCTCAGAAAGCAGGAAGCAACAATCTGTGCTGCAACTGCAACACGGCAGCTCGCTCTCTTGTGGCGGCAGGAAAAGCTTTTGCCGAGCACCCCTCTCTGGACTCGTGCCCCAAACGCCCCCCTCCTCCCTCTTCCTCTCCCCCTCCGTTCTCCTCCTCCACGCCCGGTGGAAAGTGCATTGGCACAGTTTCGCTTGCAAGGCAGCAGGGAGAAGGGGGGTGGGAAGGGCGCCTCCTCACAAAAGGCGAGTTAGCATGAGAGTTGGAGCTTTTCGGGGCAGCTAGGAAAGCTCCTCCCTAATGGCAGTGCCCCCCTGGCAGTGCCCCCTGCCTCCAGAGTGCCCCACCCCCTGGAAAGCCGCCCCTAAGCTCGCCGGTCAACGTCCACACCAACAGCAACAGCAACACCAAGTACACCCACACACACTGGCAGCACACACTCAATGCAACTTGTGCTGCTGATGTGCTGCTGCTGATGTGCTGCTGCTGTTGCGCTGCTGTTGTTGCGAGTCAATTCTAATTTGAATGCAGTGCTTAGATAAGGGAGCAAGGGAGATGGCGCTAGAAGGGCACACAAGCGATGGGAGAGAGTGAAGTTTTTAGTGGCAGCTAGAATGCAGTTGCAGTTGCAGTTGCAATTGCAATGAACCCTATTGGGAGTGTGTGGGTGGGGGAGGTGGGTCGGTGTGTAGGTGGAAAGGGGAGCCTGCCAGAGTGCGATAGAGAGAGAGGGAGAGAGTGAGAGAGAAAGAGAGAGGTGGACAAAAATGAGCCTAGTGCCTCTGCTGGCGTCTGCGTCGCTGCCAAAGCATAACTATGACGTCGCCGCTGCCTGGTGAGCGTGTGTTTGTGTGTGTGTGTGTCTGTGTCTGTGAGAGAGTGAGTGTGCTTTCAGTGTTTTTTGTTCGTTTTGTCTATTGGTTTTCATTTTCGTTTGCTGCCGACGTCGACGCTTCTAATGCTCGATCGCGATAGACGGAGAGAGGTAGAGAGAGAGCGAGGTAGAGAGAGAGCGAGGGAGAGAGAGTGCGAGCGAGTAGTGGAAGTGGAGCCAGTGGGGCGGAGGGGGAGTCGACGCCTGCGCCGACTGCGACGCCGGCAGCGGCAGAGGCAGCAGCAGCATTTCGTGGCTGCTGCTTTCTTTCGCTCGCTTACTCCTTTCATTTCACTTTATTTCGTTCGCATGCACGCACGTTGGCCGCGGAGCAACATCTCCAGCAAACAGAAACAGAAACCGAAACCGAAACCAAAACCGAAACTGAAACAGCAACAGCAACAAAAAATAAAACATAAAACGTAAAAAAACAAAACGAAGCTACAAATACAAATAACAAAAAACAAATAACACGGCACGGCAGCAGCCGTTGCTCAGACGCGGAACTTGGCTCGAACTATAGTTCAGTTGTTCGGTTTTTCAGTTTCAGTGGCCAGTGGCTAAAGTGCGGCGATATCGGGCGAATCGGTTAACGGTTAACGGTTAACGGTAGCCAGCGGTTCAGTACGCGCCAAATCCTTTTTTTTCAAGTTTGTCAATGTTCAAGTGGTAACGAAAGAAAAAGAAAAACTCATCAGTATATGTAAAGTATAGGCAAGAATCTAAAGCCAAGAGTGGTATGTGCCCCTAGTTTTGACCCAAGACCTACAAGTAAAGACCCTTGACAACCAGAACCACCCACCCACACACGCACACACGCACACACACACACACACACACACACACACACAGAAAAACACACAGTCTCATTTCTCAGTCTCAATCTCAATCTCAGTCTCAGTTTCAATCTCAGCTCCAATCTCAGTCTCAATCTCAATATCAATCTCAGTCTCATTTCGAGGATCAAAAACGGAGCAGCAACATCAATCGATTCATTATGTTTACATATTTTTTTCGAGTGCTTTAAGTTTTGGCAATGGACGCAGACTGCTTCTCCTTCTAATCGAACCCAGTGACTACGCAACATGCAACATGCTGTAGAAGAAGAAGTTGACAAACAAATGGTTGTTGTGATCGCAAGTGTCGTTTGATATGTGTTTGAAACTACTCGGTGTTTGCCCAGCCAAAATGGCCCAGCATCGTTCGCTTGTCCGTCTCTACCTGCCCACCTAGAAGAAGAGCTGCCCGCCCAGATGAATGCCCAGCAGCCGCTGATCCTGGAGCCTGGATCCAAGGCCAGCAGTGTTGTTGCGGCAGCTGCCGAGCTAGAGGCAGCCACGGCCACGGCCACGGCCTCGGCCACGGAGGCTACTGCCGCGGACAGCTATCCCGCCGTGCAGCAGAATGGCGGCCACGAGGAGCAGCGGGTCAATGGCAACCACGGCTGTCGACGCGAGCAGCCGGAGGATCGACCGGACCAGCCGGAGCAGCCGGATCAGCAGGATGAGCCCGAGCCAGTCAAGGACGTGGCCAACAAGCTGACCATTATCAAGACGCCGCTGAACAAGACGCTGCTAAAGAAGTGCAACAGCAACGGCAGCCTGCAACTGCCGCACGCCAACAATGGCAGCAGCAACAACACCAATCTCCGCAACAACAGCAACAGCAGCAACAGCAGCAACAACAACAATAGCAACAATAACAACATCGCGGCCAGCAACGATGTCTGCGATTCCGGTTTGCAAAGCGGAAATAGCAATGAGCAAGAACCATTTGCCAACAACGATCGCCATCACCACATCTACCACCACCACCACCATCACTACCATCATCACCATGGCGGCGACAAGAGCGAGGCGAGCGGCGACACTGCATCCTCGTCCGCCGCGGATCACCCCAACTCGCAGGTCAAGGACGAGCCCACAGCGCAGGAGAATAGCGCTGGACAGGACAATCAAGCAGCAGCAGGAGCAGCAGCAGCAGCAGCAGCGGCTGCAGGAGCTGCAGAGGCTGGAGGAGCAACTGCGGCTGCAGCCACGTGCGGCCCCAGCAAGTGCAACAAGTGCAACTCGCACAACAACAACAGCAACTGCAACAATAACAATAATACCATCAGCAACAACAACAACAACAATAATAATAACACAAGCAGCAATGCCATTGCCAACAACAACAACAATAGCAGCAACAGCAACAACAACAATAACAATAATAATAACCATTACAACAATTACAATAACTATTATAAGAAAAAGTCTCGTATGCCGCCCATTTGCCGTTAGTATTGCATCCATCTATATACTCTATACACCCCGTAAATCATGCCTAATCATAAATGCGTAAGACACCACCCACGCCCAGCCACCCCTGCCACCCCCTGGCTAAGCCCTACCCCCTACCCCCTACCGCCTACCCCTTCCCACCACCACGACGCACACGCACACCCACACACACACAGACACACATTACTTACGCTCTCTCCCCTCTTACCAACCAAAATTGCAGTCATAGAAAAGCAACTCCCCCCACCCCCCAAAAAGCAAAAAGAAGTGCACTAAACTGGAGCAACCAGCAATTGGCCAAGAAAACAAGAGAACAAGAACAAAACCCCCACAAAACCACCCACCAAAAAACAAAAACACCAAAATCCACCCACTGGAATGCGTACTGCTACTGCTACTGCCACTGCCACTGCCACTCTGCTCTGCAGCTCAGGGGGCAGCGGGCGGGGACGGACGCAGTCTAGATGCTTCCCGAACGAGTCACAGTAATACCAAAAATCCAAGCAAATACAAATACTAGTACAAAATCCAAATTCAAATTCAAATCCAAATCCAAATTCAATGAAATAACGAGAACCCCCCCACAAGCAAACTCAAACACACACAAAAGCAAATGCAAATGCAAAAGCATAGGCAAAAGCAAATGCAAACCCAAAAATAACATCGGCAAGAAAAGAAAACCCACAGCAACAAGAACAACAAAAACAAAAACAACAACAACGATCGGCAAACAAGAGAATTTTTTGTTTTTATCCAAATTTGAACAATCGGCAAAGAACAGAAAAAACGAAATTATGACATCCATAGGTAAATTTTTGACCATATCCGAAAAAACCCAAATCAAGACCACTAACACCAGACACTTATACACTTAAAGAAACCACACACAGACACTCAAAAAGTTAAACTTGGAGCCGCAGTTTCAGGGCTCCAAGTTTTCCTTTTGACCACCGCCTCTCCCCCTTCTGAAAGCACCACGATTGTCTAACGACCCAACAAGATACTAATCCAAAGAAAAACACACAGCATTGACGGGGCTATCAATCTTCTCCCTGACTTAATATTTGCTTGTATACTATATTACTAAATTTTATAAAATATGTGGGTATGTTTTAGTCGAAACCTCGCGACTGTTCAAGTTAAGTGCTCCAGATAAGCATTGCATCTTTTACAATCCTTCTGCAATAGTTTATCCCACTCTAGTTACTAATTTTGTTAATAATCACGATCAACCTATTCGGCTAGTTAAGATTGGAGTTAAGATTAGATGCAAGGCCTATCTGTATCTGCAGTTCCCAGTGCCCAGTGCGTTGGGGTCACTTGAATGCAGTTGCAGTTTCTGGGTAACAGGTACCTATGTACGTATACCTCCGTGTATCTGTAGCTGCGAGGCGCGTATCTGGACGTATCTGAAGTATGTATACTTCTACACTTGCGTGTAGAAGTCGGCTCCACGCGCTCACACGCACGCACGCACACACACACACACACACAGAGGGGCGAAAAGATATAGACCCAGAGAGGCACGCATGGTTTTATTGTTTAGAATAATCTTGCGCTTGATAATGAAAATAGGTCAAATTTTAAAAATACACACACAAACGACATTGTCGTCGCCGCCGACTGCCGACTGCCGACTGTCGATTGCCGATGGCCGCCGACTGCGCGACGAGAGAACTTTTGCCGCCCGAAGCTACATAGTTTATCTCTCGGCGCCAGTGTGTGCGTGCGTGTGCGTGTGAGTGTGTGAGTAGTGTGAGTGTGCGTAAAGAGATCGCCATTGGATAGATAGTGAAAGGGGGAGTTCGAACGGGAAAGGGAGTGGGAGTGGGAGTGGGAATGGGAATGATCGGTGGCTTTGGGGCTCTGGGGCTTCGTGGGCGGACATCGGAAAGGGAGACGATGGAGACGGAGATAGCGAGAGGGAGCGAAAGGGAGCGAGAGAGGGAGCGCAGGAGATATCGAAAGCTGAAGCATACAGGTGCACTGTGGTAAATCCGCTTACCTATTGGCTTACAAAATATTGGCAATTAAATAGTAGTGATATCAGCGTGCGTTGTGTGTGCAAATGAAGTGTACATACATACATACATTCATTGCACTTGAATGCTCACAGCTTCGCTAATTGAAGAGCTATACCAAAATGTTGTGCATGTTTAGAATCGTGTTTGTCAGCTCAAAACAATTTAATTTAAGTTAAAAAAAAATTTGTTTTTTTTGGAATTTCAATTTTTTCATAAGGGGTAGCATCGTCAAAAATTGCAAAAATTCAAAAAAAAAATTTTTTTTCTTGCATCACATATTTTTGTTAACTGGGAAAAACAAGCTTAAAAATGCTTTCCGAATCGCATTTGAGTGAAAATTGTCCGTTTTACAGTCGGAATGGATTCAGGATTTTGGCAGTGAACAAGTTTGTAGCATACTTTTCAACGCAAGAAGTTGTGCATGATTTAAGAATGGTGGGTCCAAAGCCACATGCAACATGTGTTCTCATGTGCAACCTGTTGATCCAAAGGGAAAGGGGAAAAGGGGAGCCACCTCCACCAAAAACAGCAGCAGTCGGAAGATTAAGAGGCAAGAGGTGAAGAGGGGAAGAAGAGAAGCTTTGCTTTGACCCATTTTGCAGATTTCGCAGAAAGAACAGAGTGCTGATCGATCAAGCTCGTCGTGTAATTAAGCGAATTCCTCATATCATATCTTTTTGGCCAGATCTTCGCAGTTTCGGCCGCGTTAACCAGTTATTCGCTTGGGGAAGCGAATGCAAATGATTGCTTATTTGTTTGTGTTCCATCAGCGAATCAAGCCAATAACAAAATTCGGAAAGAAAAGAAACTTCCGCAAGCAATTTATGCTAACTTATTTATGCGTGCCAACGCCAACCACCCATGCGGTCTCTGAAAATTTCCCAAACATAAGCCGTTGTTCTAGAAATATTATTCATGCATATATCTGCTTAATCTTGATTCACACGAAATGTTTATGTTTATGTCAGTTGGAGTTTGCTGATTTCTTAGTGTGATCCATATTAGCAATACACCAATTGGCTATGGACAAAGGGGAGAACTAGGTCTTTTGGAATGAATACTATATATTACATATGTATATTAAAAACCATTAAATGAAATCTTGTAGTCCTAAGATATGTACATCTAAGTTACGATTAGCCTGCAGACGATCCTGCACATATTGGCCAACAACTAAACCAGAACCTTCGTATCTTCTCCCCTTCCCTCTCACCCACCAGGAATTATGACACTGAGCCGTGGCCCGTACAGCGAGCTCGATAAAATGAGCCTTTTTCAAGACCTCAAACTCAAACGGCGCAAAATCGATTCGCGATGCAGCAGTGACGGCGAGTCCATAGCGGACACGTCCACCTCGTCGCCGGACCTGCTGACGCCCATGTCGCCGAAGCTCTGCGACAGCGGTTCGGCGGGGGCCTCGCTGGGGGCATCGCTGCCCCTGCCGCTGGCCCTGCCCCTGCCGATGGCCCTGCCACTGCCCATGTCGCTGCCCCTGCCCCTCACGGCGGCATCATCGGCGGTCACCGTCTCGCTGGCAGCGGTCGTGGCGGCGGTGGCCGAAACGGGTGGAGCTGGCACAACAGCAGTGACAGCGTCGGGAGCAGGACCCTGCGTGTCCACGTCGTCCGCGACGGCAGCGGCAGCCACATCCTCGACCTCCTCGCTCTCGCACACGTCCTCCTCCTCTTCGTCCTCCTCCAGCACCTCCTCCGCCTCGCCGACAGCTGGAGCCTCCTCCACGGCCACCTGCCCCGCCAGCAGCAGCAGCAGCAGCAGCAGTGGAAACGGTCACGGAAACGGAAGTGTGGGCAAATGTGGTAGCATCAAGCAGGAGCACACGGAGATACACTCGTCGAGCAGCGCAATTTCGGCGGCCGCCGCCTCAACGGTGATGTCACCGCCGCCCGCAGAGCCGACGAGATCCAGTCCAGCCACGCCCGAGGGAGGCGGACCAGCTGGCGCCGGAAGCGGAGCATCGGGTGGAGGAGCCACGAGCGGCGGACCAACGGCGGGAGTGGCCATCAATGAGCACCAAAACAATGGCAATGGCAGCGGCGGGAGCAGTCGAGCCTCTCCCGACTCGCTGGAAGAGAAGCCCTCGACCACAACGACCACGGGTCGTCCAACGCTCACGCCCACGAATGGGGTGCTGTCGTCCGCCTCGGCGGGCACGGGGATTTCCACCGGGAGCAGCGCCAAGCTGAGCGAGGCCGGTATGAGTGTGATACGCTCCGTGAAGGAGGAGCGGTTGCTCAACGTGTCCAGCAAGATGCTGGCGTTCCATCAACAGCGGGAGCAAGAGACCAAAGCAGCGGCGGCTGCAGCAGCAGCAGCAGCAGCGGCGGGCCATGTGACGGTTCTAGTGACGCCGTCGCGCATCAAATCGGAGCCACCGCCGCCGGCCTCACCCTCCTCCACATCCAGCACACAAAGGGAAAGGGAACGGGAGCGGGAACGCGACCGAGAGCGGGATCGCGAAAGGGAACGCGAGCGGGACCGGGACCGAGATCGGGAACGGGAACGGGAACAGTCCATCAGCTCCTCGCAGCAGCACCTAAGCCGGGTCTCCGCCAGTCCACCCACTCAGCTGTCGCACGGCAGCCTGGGACCCAACATCGTGCAGACGCACCATCTTCACCAGCAACTCACACAGCCGCTGACGCTGCGCAAGAGCAGCCCGCCCACAGAGCACCTGCTCAGCCAGTCCATGCAACATCTCACCCAGCAGCAGGCGATCCACCTGCACCACTTACTTGGCCAGCAACAGCAGCAGCAGCAGGCGTCGCATCCCCAGCAGCAACAGCAGCAGCAGCACTCGCCCCACTCCCTGGTGCGGGTGAAAAAGGAACCGAATGTGGGTCAGCGGCACTTGTCGCCGCATCACCAGCAACAGTCGCCGCTCCTGCAGCACCACCAACAGCAGCAGCAGCAGCAGCAACAACAACAGCAGCATCTACACCAGCAACAGCAGCAGCAGCAGCACCACCAGCAGCAGCCCCAGGCACTGGCCCTGATGCATCCCGCATCGCTGGCGCTAAGGAACAGCAATCGGGATGCGGCCATCCTGTTTCGGGTGAAGAGCGAAGTGCACCAGCAGGTGGCCGCCGGGCTGCCGCATCTGATGCAGTCCGCTGGTGGAGCAGCGGCCGCCGCCGCAGCAGCAGTGGCCGCGCAGCGAATGGTGTGCTTCAGCAATGCCAGGATCAATGGCGTGAAGCCGGAGGTGATTGGAGGACCGCTGGGCAACCTGCGGCCCGTGGGCGTGGGTGGCGGAAACGGTGGTGGCTCCGTACAGTGCCCCTCGCCGCATCCATCCTCCTCGTCGTCATCGTCGCAGCTGTCGCCGCAGACGCCCTCCCAGACGCCGCCCCGTGGCACGCCCACCGTCATAATGGGCGAGAGCTGCGGGGTGCGCACCATGGTCTGGGGCTACGAGCCACCGCCGCCCTCGGCGGGTCAGTCCCACGGCCAGCATCCGCAGCAGCAACAGCAGTCGCCCCACCACCAGCCGCAACAGCAGTCGCAGCAGCAGCAGCAGCAACAGCAGTCGCAGCAGCAGCAGCAGCAGCAACAGCAGCAAGCGCAGCAGCAGCAACAGTCGCTGGGCCAGCAGCAGCACTGCCTCTCCTCGCCATCGGCGGGATCACTGACGCCCTCCTCCTCCTCCGGCGGCGGTTCGGTGTCTGGCGGCGGAGTGGGCGGACCACTCACGCCCTCATCGGTGGCGCCGCAGAACAACGAGGAGGCCGCCCAACTGCTGCTCTCGCTGGGACAGACGCGCATCCAGGACATGAGATCACGGCCACACCCCTTCCGCACACCGCACGCCCTCAACATGGAGCGGCTGTGGGCGGGCGACTACTCGCAACTGCCGCCCGGCCAGCTGCAGGCCCTGAATCTCAGTGCCCAGCAGCAGCAGTGGGGCAGCAGCAACTCCACGGGTCTCGGTGGCGTTGGCGGCGGCATGGGCGGACGCAACCTGGAGGCGCCGCACGAGCCGACCGACGAGGACGAACAGCCGCTCGTGTGCATGATCTGCGAGGACAAGGCCACCGGCCTGCACTACGGCATCATCACCTGCGAGGGGTAAGTACCCAGCCGCTAGCCATTAAGCTTTTCCTGAATCTTGGACGTGGTTAGCAAGCTAAGCTGAAAACCATGAACCTAGCATATGCTACCAGTTTGCCTCGCATGGCTAATAATCTTGGTATTCCCCCGCCAGGTGCAAGGGCTTCTTCAAGCGGACGGTGCAGAACCGACGAGTCTACACCTGCGTGGCGGACGGCACCTGCGAGATAACCAAAGCACAGCGCAACCGTTGTCAGTATTGTCGATTTAAGAAGTGCATCGAGCAGGGCATGGTGCTGCAAGGTGAGTACTCTGTTCCCTGGCCAAGCCACGCGGATGCCTAACCGGGAATCCGCTCCCTTTCTCACTCCCTTTCAGCCGTTCGCGAGGATCGCATGCCAGGCGGTCGCAACAGCGGCGCCGTCTACAATTTGTACAAGGTGAAGTACAAGAAGCACAAGAAGACCAACCAGAAGCAGCAGCAGCAGGCCGCCCAGCAGCAGCAGCAGCAACAGGCGGCCGCACAGCAGCAGCACCAGCAACAGCAGCAGCATCAACAGCACCAGCACCAGCAGCAGCAGCAGCAGTTGCACTCGCCGCTCCACCACCACCACCACCAGGGCCACCAATCGCACCACGCGCAGCAGCAGCACCACCCACAGCTGTCGCCGCATCACCTGCTGTCGCCGCAGCAGCAGCAACTTGCCGCCGCGGTGGCAGCAGCTGCGCAGCACCAACAGCAACAGCAGCAGCAGCAGCAGGCCAAGCTGATGGGCGGCGTGGTGGACATGAAGCCCATGTTCCTCGGCCCCGCTCTGAAGCCGGAGTTGCTGCAAGCACCGCCCATGCACAGTCCGGCGCAGCAACAACAGCAACAGCAGCAGCAGCAGCAGCAGGCCTCGCCGCATCTCGCGCTTAGCTCGCCGCACCAGCAGCAACAGCAGCAGCAGCAGGGACAGCACCAAAACCACCACCAGCAACAAGGCGGTGGTGGCGGAGGAGCTGGCGGAGGAGCCCAACTGCCGCCGCACCTGGTGAACGGAACGATACTGAAAACGGCCCTGACCAATCCCAGCGAGATTGTGCATCTGCGCCACCGCCTCGACTCGGCGGTCAGTTCGTCCAAGGACCGACAGATCTCGTACGAGCACGCCTTAGGCATGATCCAGACGCTGATCGACTGCGACGCGATGGAGGACATTGCCACACTGCCGCACTTCAGCGAGTTCCTCGAGGACAAGTCGGAGATTAGCGAGAAACTGTGCAACATCGGCGATTCCATAGTCCACAAGCTGGTGTCGTGGACAAAGAAGTTGCCCTTCTACCTGGAGATCCCGGTGGAGATACACACCAAACTACTGACGGACAAGTGGCACGAGATCCTCATCCTGACCACGGCCGCCTACCAGGCGTTGCATGGCAAGCGGCGCGGCGAAGGCGGAGGTGGAGGTGGTGGCAGCAGGCATGGTTCGCCGGCATCAACGCCACTGAACACGCCCACTGGCACGCCGTTGAGCACGCCGATACCCTCGCCCGCCCAGCCACTGCACAAGGATGACCCGGAGTTTGTCAGCGAGGTGAACTCGCACCTGAGCACCCTGCAAACCTGCTTGACCACGTTAATGGGCCAGCCGATAGCGATGGAGCAGCTGAAGCTGGACGTCGGGCACATGGTGGACAAAATGACCCAGATCACCATCATGTTCCGGCGCATCAAGCTCAAGATGGAGGAGTACGTCTGCCTAAAGGTCTACATACTGCTGAACAAAGGTACGTGGTTCGATTTGCAACACCTATTCATACAGTGCTCATGTTACCTTTTCGTTCGTTTTCTAAATCCAGCAGAAGTGGAACTGGAGAGCATCCAGGAGCGGTACGTCCAGGTGCTGCGATCCTACCTGCAAAACTCGTCGCCGCAGAATCCGCAGGCGAGGCTCAGTGAACTGCTCTCCCACATACCAGAGGTAAGTGGCCACTAACCACACGTAGTACTCATTGCCGATTCTCATGGCTCTCTGTTCTGTTCTGTGACTCATCGCTGCTCTCCCCAATCCCCTTGCAGATTCAGGCCGCGGCCAGTCTGCTGCTCGAGAGCAAGATGTTCTATGTGCCCTTCGTGCTCAACTCGGCGAGCATAAGGTAGCAGATGCTTGAGCACGGACTGCTGCCCACCGCCAACCATCAGTCGGCGCCACCACCTGGTCCTGATCCGATGCCGGAGCGGCAGCAGCAGCAGCAGCAGCAGCAACAGGAGCGGCGTCGAAGCAGGCAGCAGCAGCACCAGTTGCTGCGCAACTTGCCCAAGATCAAGATCGAGATCGGTTCCCAGCGCGATCCGGAGGAAGGGGAGTCGGAGCAAGAGCAGGAGCAGGAGCTGGAGCAGGAGCTGGAGCAAGAGCAGGATGAGCCGTCCCGACCCTCCGCCGCATCCACGTCCATTTTGAAGACTTCACTGCTGAGCGGAGCGGCGGCCACGTTGGCCACCTTGACGGCGGCAGCCGAGCAGATAGCCCGCTCCTCGGCCAGCTGCGATACTGCCAGGGATTACTCCCATAGCAGCAACAGCAACACTGCCACAGCAGCAACAGCAGCAACAGGAGCTATGGCCAGCGGCAGGACAGGCAGCAGCAACAGTTTAGAAGAGAGCAAAAGACTTGAGCATCAACAACAACAAAAACAACAACAACAACAACAGCAACCACAACAGCATCAGCAGCAACAATATACATCAATACTACACACGGCCTTAATGTCACAGCGTTCCATGCCACCAGCGACATCACCAGCAGCGACGCCGACGACGGCAGCAACCACATCGCCCACGCCTGCGCATGTGCTGAAAACAGCGGTGACCTTAGCCAGTCTAAGTGAGATAGCCACTGCACGTCAGCAGCAGCAGGAGCAGCAGCAACAGCAGCAATTGCTGGCGTTGCAGCAGCAACAGCTAACGAAACTGCCCAGAAGGATAATCAACTTTGGCAGCAACCACTCTGCCAACACTGCCACCAAAGGATTGGGAGCGGTAGCAGAAGCAGGTGCAGGTGCAGGAGCAGGATCAGGAGTGGGCATGGGCATGGCCACAGCAACGGCAACAGTAGCAGCAACAGCAACAGCAACAGTTGGACGCAATCGTCAACTGGGCCTGAGTCAGGGTCAAGTGGTGAATGGTAAGCAGAAAGAATTGTGAGCCCCGTGTTTGCGATAACGTTTGTGTACCCCCCTCCCCCATAACGCTGCCAGCCAGGACAGCACGCCTGCTCAACGGCAACTGTTGCGGCCGATTGCAGGCGACAGCAGCAACAGGGGCCAGCAGGGGCACCAACACTGCCGGCAGCAACACGGTCAACATACAAACTCAGACCGACGATGAGTTGCTGCCGCTGCTAGCCATGCCCCCACAAGACGCTCCCACAACAACAACAACAGCAGCAGCAGCAGCAGCAGTATCATTATCATTATCAGCCACATCA
Organism: Drosophila teissieri; assembly: GCF_016746235.2. Lineage (NCBI taxonomy): Eukaryota > Metazoa > Arthropoda > Insecta > Diptera > Drosophilidae > Drosophila > Drosophila teissieri. Next base: position 6,581,744 of record NC_053034.1, on the reverse strand, counting down.
TCATCATCATCATCACCATCGACGATTTCATTAGCAACACGTGCAGCAGCAGCAATGCAGCAGCAGCAACAATGGACTGCCGTGTCGACGACGCCAGCAACAGGAGTGATGATGACGACGACGACGACACAACCACAATCACAATCACGAGCAACATTAGCACCACAACAACAGCAACTATCACTGCCACAACAAATGCAACAGTTTAATACGAGAATCAACAGAAAAACAGCAACAATTACAACAGCCACCACAACAGCACCAACAACAACAACAACAACAACACGAAACAGCAACATCAACATAAACTTCAACAGCAACAATAACTATATGAATAACAATAATATTAACGCCGCCACTGCCAGAGTCACTGCCTCTGTCTTCGCCTCCGCCTCTGCCACGGCCACGACCACGGCCACGCCCACTGCCACAGGCCCGCGCCAGCGAATGGCCCCACAGCCGCCACCGCAACCGCCCCCGCCCCCGCGCACGCCCACAGCCACCTCAGCTTCTGTTACTGTAGTTGTGTTCAAAACAATGTTACCTGATGACTGAATTATTTTAGAATCGTACACATAGAGCATGTTTTATTATGATTACCACTATGATTACCACTTACGATTTACGATTACGATTATGATTACGATTATGAGTATGTCTGGAGATCATTAGCCCTATTAACTATTCATTAGTTATGGATTATCGATTATTACTATTTTTACTATTACTATTGCTACATGCATAATGTAGAGCCTAATTGATCTATCGTGTATTTTAGTTCGTCTAATTGTTGGATCCCTGTACTATATCCCACACACATACACACACTCACCCATATTTGATCCTCACCCCTCGCCTTCCCAAACAATCCATACACACTCACACACACTCACACATACACACACACACTCACACATACACACACTCAACCGTTACTAAGGAAGGGTATGCGCATATGCGAAGTTGAAACATTTTAATCATGTATTTTTTTTTTGTGTTTTTGCTGCAAGGAGATGAAAGTCGAGGAGGACGAGCAACAGCAATTCGAAGTGTTAATTGAGTAGGATTATGAGTACGTAGCGAGCATGTAAGGAGTATGTAATGACTAAGTAAGGTTTACGTAGACACAATGCCACATACAGCTATAGCAAGCATTTAGGATGCGTGCATATGTCAGTTATCTATTTTTTTTTAAACTAAAATCTATATAAAGTAACGCGAGAGAGGAACGGAGAGCGAAGCAGGGCGGGAGATTCAACCACATAAAGTATAAATAGTAGAGCTTGAGCCAAGTAGCTAGTTTAGGGTACATCCGTTTTTGGGGGCAGGGAAGTAGAGCAATTTGTCGACGAGACGAGGTGGGGTGAGCGGTAACGAAGATCGGTAACGGAAGTGGAGACAAAACGGATCCGGATCCGGAACCGAAACCGAAACCGAAACCAGAACCGGAAACGGTAAGGGTAAGGGTAAACGACCGGAAACGGAAGCTGGACTGCCAGATCGGAATCACACATCAACCATTATGAGAACTTCGCTCGCAACTCTTGCAGAATTATACTGTTAGCTACTGTTAGTTATCGAACCCAAAACGCCCAACCCACACACACTATACCTAAGTTAAGAACGCATAATCACATACTACACATAAATTACGCATAGTACATACAAGAAAGAGGAATGAGAAAACGAGAAAATGAGAAAAAGAGAAAAAGAGAAAAAACAAAGATAAGGAAGATAAGAAAAAAAAGAAAGAAACGAAAGGACTTTTTTTTTTGTAAGCTCGATTGCGCAATTGTATATCGTAATCGTGTTGTCGTCGCAACCCCAAACGCCCCATGGCGGTATTGATGCCCGGATTGTTATCGATATCGTCGTACTACGTTTTATTTTGTAAATGTATTAATTTTGTTGATTTTTTTGCTGTCTGTACACATTTTTTTTAACAACATTTTTGAATAAATGTAATTCTTGAATATGCTTTATGTTTTTAATTTACTCTCAAACCCCACCAACTTTTGAGTTTCAAATTGGTTTGTATATAAAACAAATAGGACTCCCTCCCTTTTTACAAGATTTCTTTATCCGAATTAACATTTTGTTTTCGAGCCAAAATCTTCGAGTTGGTAATGAATTTGTAGGTAAGGGAATTTCTTAAATAATGCCCAAAATAGAAATCCATATAAAACTCGCCTTTGAACTATATTTCTACACACATTTTACGCGCCCTCGGTTTTCTACTTGGAAATTCCCCAGTGGCGCCACCTGCATTTAGAGACTCGAAATGTATGCACCGGAAATGGCAAAATCGGCTTGAAAGAAAATTGGTAGTATCTCTTGTGAATAGGAAACCCTGATAAAAATCCTTTATGCCCAGTCCTGAAACTCAAATCCTCCCGATTGAAGCTCTGTCAAAAAAATAACAAGTCCTAGCAATCCTAGAGCTGAGAGGGGAAACAGAAATAGAGAAATTAAGAACACAAAAAAACACGAAAACAATGTTACTCGGATAAAACCGACGAACACAAGATGAAAAAATATGCAAGAGTCTGACATCAAATTGCCTTCAAAGCGTTATTTTCGATTTTTTTTTCCGTAGAGAGGTTTTTTACGAGAAAACGATGCAAAAACCAATACGAAATACCAAATAGCAAGGATATTTAGAGTACGTATATATGTGGATTTACATAAGCGATGACATAATAATCATATGAATATGGAAAAAAAACGGCAACGGACGGACGGCTAAAAGGATTAACATTTTTTGTAGATTAATTGCAGGATAAACAGCATCTGAAGGAAAAGAGTCAAAATAAAATATTTTTGCACAGCGTGTTATCGAATAAGTGTTAGACTTTAAACGTAACTGTAATCGAGATTAAAATCAATCAAAGAACCCTTACCCTTCTCCTTCCTTCCCTTCCCTTCCCCTCCTTTCCCACCTTTCACTCCTTTCCCAACCCAAACCCATACCCATACCCATTGACTCCCAGTTACCCACCCCGCCCATTTGATTATTAGGGCCAGGGTCAGATGGACAATTGCTCCCGCTGGAGCAGAAGTGTCTTTGTAAATACATGAGAATAAGAAGTGGGACTTGGTGGGGTCCGAAGACCCCAACCGTTCCATCTGGCATCTCGAGATATAACATTAGTTAGCTAATTTTAACGACTTACACTCCCGGACTCACCAACTGCAGTCACCTGCCTACCCAGCTGCGACTTTTCGTAGATCAACTGTTTTACCCAAAGAAAAAGAAACACAACACAAAGAATACTTAAATGCTCAACTTCACCACATGACCCAGTCACCAACTCAACCACTCAGCCACTGAACCACTCAACCACACCCGCATCCATCTCACTCCGCTTGCCTAGATCCATTTGCATCCCGGGAAGAAACCCATGTCCACCATTTCCCCCATAGTGTATAGCGTGGATGCAATATAAACTTCTTATGGTGCTTAATCTGGATCTTGATCTTGAGAACAACCCAAGCCTAGAACTCAAATTATGGGACTGATGCAATGAAACAAAAAGAAAACAATGAAGAAATAAGTAAATGGGCTAGGGAAGAAATTGAATTAAACCCATATATGTATACTAGGTGTATATGTGTATTGATTTAAAGATTCAATAATTAAAACGAAGTAGATCCTTCCATATGATAAATGCAAAAAAAAAATCAAACAAACAAAAAAAGGGAAAAAAATAAAGAGTAAACTCTAGGGAAAGATCTCGCTTCTGAGGCCATTGTTATACTCTTTGAATTTGTGTATACCCCAGAATAGAAAATTGTGAAACCAAATCCAAAGAAAATCGAAACACATAACCAATCGCCGTGAAAAATTATAGAAATACTGTTTTTTTTTGTGCATTTCTAATTCTACATAGCGGTCGCCAGCGACTTTTACCTTTTATATAAGTATACAATATGGTTTTTGTTTCGTTTTTGGATTTGATATGAATGTTACACGATGGATTGATATTGATTGATTGATTAGTGAACGTTTGATGTAGTGGTAACCAAAAAGAATAATTTAAATGATATATTGATGTAATGCATAAGAGAAGGAAACACAAACGGCAACAGAACCGCAAATGATAATGAAATGAAAATGAAATGTTAGCAAATATAAAAAAGGATAACTAAAACGAACTAAGCCCGTAATTGAGAATTTTTAAAGCACGATTCGAGATCACATATAAATTTAATAAATTACACATGTATTAATAATGAAATGATGTATTTACGAATAAAATTAATATTATCACATGAATCATATTAAGTTATCCAGTCTATTTAAAAAGCTCGGAAGGAAACTGTGACTCCATCACGATTTTGAAGGGCTTTTTGGTCACCATCTTATCTTTGTCGAATATGAAATCACTGTATAGGCTAAGAGTTAGTAAGGTTCTGCTTTGGTGGAGGGTCGAAGGTGGTACTTACTCCTCGTTGGCCAGGGTCACATTGATGCGATCGGTGGATACCCGCGTGGGACGTATGGCTCCAAAAAAGTCTGTGATGGGCACCTTGTGCGGATCCCGGCGGTACAGATCCTTGCGCACTCCCACTGTCGAAATGCACACTCGCTTGGGGCACACTTGCAGCTGTTTTAAAATCGGGTTATTCAGAATTATTGGTATTTCTTGAAAGTCTGAAGAGGACACTTACAAATTCGCCTATGGTCCGTTTGCTAAAGGGCTGCACCTTCTCCAGGAACTCCAGGGCGTAGTAAGTGTACCGGTCGATCATGTAGACTCCAATCGATGGATCCACATGGTGCTGCAAGTTGCAAGTTAGGTATAAGGAAAATCGCCTTCTTTAAGAGTCTTACCGATAAGGAATCTTCGCCAACAAGACTGCTAGCCACTGCCAGGACATTCGGCGAGGTGAATTTCTCGTACAGCGAAGCTGCTTGGCAAGTGTCCACCATGAAGAACAGCTCATTGTACCTGAAGAAACCGAAATGATAAGATTATAAGAATAAGGAATACTTTCATAAGAATTTAAGTTAGCTGTCGATGGGAAACATCTTCACATCTTCGCACCGCTTCTTCTCCCACATCTGTTGGATGCCGTCGGCCAACTCCTGGCTGGTTATCTCCTCCGAGTCCTGGAACTTGAGGAATCCATCGCCGCCATGACCGGTTAGGTAGATGAGCACATTGCTGCCCGCGTCCGAGAGCAGCTTCTTTGAGCGCGCCGTGCCGTTCTGGGTTCGCCCGGTCAGCAGACGCACAAAGTTCTCCACTGTGACCTCGTAGCCGCGGTAATCCACCTCCACATCGTCTCCGTACACATTGATGTGCTGGTTGGCGTTATTGTACACCTGACCAGGACGCGGGTTTCGCGCGTTACAGGCCATGTCGTCGGCGATCATCAGAATGATCTGGGAGTCTGGAATGCCCAGTCTCTTCACCGACCGGTAGATAGACAGCACATTAGCGACATGCCGGTAGTTGAACCAGAATCTTGAGGCGTCCACCAGCACCGCCCAGTTGTTCGTGTGTGTGGAGCGCTGGGCGGCATCCACAAAGCCCTCCGGCAACACCGAGGTGTTATCCGCCTCCACCCGACAGCTGGCGAGGATCAGGGCAAAGACGACTAGTAATTTAACAAACATAATATTAAATACTTCTTTAGAACGATAGACCGATACATAAACAACGCCTTCGAGTATCGACTGTTCGATGTCATGCACAGATAACAGCTGTGAGCAGTGTGACCGTCTGCCCTCAAAAATATACTATATACTACAGATACACTGCACGAAAATATTGGAAAACGATCTTCCTAGTAAATCTAGAAAGTCTTGAAAACGTCTTAAGGTGTCGCAGAGGAAAAATATACTACATCTTAATGAAGTATAATATGGATACACGGCAGGCAAATATTGGAAAGCGATTTTCCTAGTAAGTCTTGAAAACGTCTTAATGGGCCGCAGACGAGTAATCGAGTTTTTCTTGTTTAAATTGATTCCACGATTCAATTTTTTTGGCTGAATCAATGATCAATCAACGGCCACGGAGACTATGCTAATAGAACTTTACCATTTAAACAAATTCCCAAATTTTAATTCTAAGAAATAATTCGTTTCGTTGCATGTTGACACTGTTTTGCATCATTTCAACACGGACATGAAATGCTTAAATTCGTGAAACGGCAGACCGAAAATCGGCAATTCAGCAAAGAGAATACTTAAAGGGTTATCAACAATAAACAATGCTTGCAAATGGAAGCAATTCCTAAATTAAACGCAGCAGGTAACCAGTTAACAGGTGCAATTAAGTTAGGATATCTCTCAATGGACCGTTCAGGGAATACCCTTACCAATTCAGCTGTAAAGCAAAAGAATAAAAGTAAACGGCCACCCTAGATGCCGAATCAAGCAGGTTGACGAAGGGGTTGGAAGAGGGGGCAGGGGAACGGTCAATGCTAATGGGTCCATTTCCACATCGAATTTCTCCCCCAAAATCCCTCGAAACGATTCATTTCGAACATAAAACAGTTAGGACCCGTCGAGTACGATCGAATGGGAACGGAAAATAGCTGGTTGAAATGCGCTAATGGGGCGAAAAAAGCGTCAGAAAATACAAAAGCAATATGGCGGCCATACGAAACGAAAACGAATGACGCTGCAATGACGAAAAGAGGAGACCGATGAAGAGCGTGGCAACGGCGAAGAGCGCAAAATGTGTGCGCCGGTGTGCGTGTGTGAGAGGCCATCGTAAAAGCCTTGTTTGCGTGTGGAATTTAACTGTTTTCTCGCCGTATGCGAATTGGGGGGCACTCACACACGCACATACAGCCGCACATCTGGGAAAATGGGGAAAATCGTGGCAAGACGACAACAAATACGGGGCTTCTAAAAACTCTGCCAATTCGCCGCGATCTTTTTCTCTCTCTTTCGCTCTCTGCCGCTCTCTGATTCACGTGGGTTTTCATGTTCATATGTGTGTGTATGCTGTCTGTGTGCGCCTCATTTTGCTGTAGTCTGCAGCTACGTTCTTTTTGTGAAGCTTTGGGGCTGCCGGAAGTTTTCTTTTTATCCACCTATCGCCGACTGCTCTTTGCGCACTTCGCCTATCGCTGCTTCTTCTTTGCTGCGTGGCGTTTTCGTTTTGTCGGCCATTACGTTTTCCAATTGCCTTTGGCGCAGCCACACACAACACAAAAACACACAAAGCGTGTGTGTGCGGCAGCCAATGTGTTTGTATGTGCATGTAAATGTGCGCCCGCAAAGAAAAATCGTTTTCTAGGTGGAATTATTCAAGTGGGCGTCGTGCGAAAGCATTTCCCTGGCCCAAAACTAGTTTAAGAATGGCGAGAATGAAAGAATGGCCCCAACTTAGTCAGGATCAAAGGGGAAAGCCATGAAAGCCGCGAAGAAAGGCGCCCAGGCGCGGGCAAGCAACTAGGATAATCGATCGCAGTGGCCTTGGTTACTAGATGGTGATGTCAGTGGCGATGGAAATGGAAGTCCTGGCCACGCACTTGACCCAGTTCGGGAAAATCGCTTTTCCAGCCCCTCCCGAAGCTGCCGAATGGAAAGCGGACGGAAGAACCATGCATAAAGCTATTGATTTTCCCTCATTTCCCCAGCAATTAAGGCCTTTGCCTTTAACCCAGTTCCACGTACACATGTACATACATACATATGTCTGCATCTACATAATCGCAATGGTCCTTGAGCGGGTGGGAAAATAGGAAAACGGGAGAAACTCTTGAGAGCGGGTGGTTGGGTGGTAGACGGGCTAAGGACGGCGCCTGACACTTGCAGGATTCATATCCAGCCGCCAGCCCCCACCATTTTGGGAAATGAAAGCTGCTGATGCGTGCAACAACCTACGCCACAGCATCATAAGTTGAGGAAAACCAGGGAAAATCCTCAGGAAAACCGAAAAGGAGTCGTGCAAGTCTGGCGCTCAGTTGTAGTGCTCGCTTCGTTCCTTTTTCCAATTACCACCCCCGATTCGACGACATGTTAATCCCGAGTCCTCTTTCGCTTTTTGCCGACGCAACAAAAGACGCATCAGCAGCAAGAGCAGCAGCAACAACAACAGCCGACGTCGCGGCGAAAAGAGCGAACAAACATTTGCCAAAAACAACACGTACACCGGGCGAAAACGCACGTCGACCTGTTCACTGCCCTACAAAAACAGAGCAGCAAAAAATCCCAAGTGGTAATGGCCATCCTTTTGAGAGAATGAGGGCAGAGCCATTTACACAAATCAATGCAATTTTTAATGGAATTGCATTTATTGTGCACGCACAAGTGTGCTTGAGCAGCTTAGTTTCTTTTAAGTGCATGCACGGCAACTGTATGTTAAATATTTGATGTTTTTTTACAAGTTGCAACATTGCCCGCAGGGAGAATATTTACTATTTTGATAATATGCAATGAAAGTATTGTTGCGCGCACATGGTTCAATTTGCGTGCGAATTAATACTTTTTAAATCAAATTGGTCATACATATGTTATGAAAAACGTCGAGTTTCACAAGATATGCACATGAAAATCATTCATTCCAAAAGCATTCACACGTGAAAAGTGAAAAGGTGAATTAGTCAGGGCAGATGCATACGAGTGGAACTCCTTATGCACTCATGATGGAGACGAGGGATACATCCTGGCGGCAGGATAGCCAGCCCTCCCGCCGCCCACAAGCAGGGTTGCATGCAAGCCAAGCCAAATCCGAAAGCAAACCGGGTGCGATAGTGCAGTATATCGGGCGGCGAAGAGTCGCGGCGAGTGGCGGCGAATTGAGGTTTTGCGCCGTCGGGCCGAGCGTCGCTCTTTTGCTCTCCATTTTGGCTCGTTATTTCGCTTCGCACCGTGTTTGCGTTCACAACTCTTGTTCGGGTTCTGCATTTTATTTTATTATTATTATTTTTTTTTGTTTGTTGCTATTCGGTGAGTACCTGCGGAAAGGCAAAGCAAGGCAAGGCGAGCAACCAAAGGAACAGAAAGGAAAAGAAAACGTAGAGACAGGCAATGTAAAGGGTTTTCCTCGCCCACTCGCTTGTTTGTGTTTTGTGTGCAAAGTGCCTGATGAAAAGATGTACTCGCCGTACTGCCAAATGAGAAAAAGGCAGGCATTCGTTTATTAATGCTCGCGTTCGTATTTTTGCGAAAACCTAGTGAAAAAGAAATTTTCTGTGCTCGCTGCTGCCTGTCTGTGTCGGAGTGTGTGTGAGTGAGTGTGCGTGTGCGTGTGCCTGTGCGCTGCTCGTGTCTGTGTACGCTCGCTTTGGGTGTGCTTGTACGTCACTGCCACCCATTTTTGTGTGCTGTGTGCCCCACTGTTCTGGTTCTTCGTCCCGTTCCGTTCCGTCCCCTCCCGTCTCGTCTTGTCTCGTGTCGCCTCGCTGTTACCTCCTAGCCGCCCCTTGCGGTTTTTGCTGCAACTCTGCGGAAGAGAGTAGAGTTTCCACGGATTTTCCCCTTTGCCTTGCGCACGTAGGGTGATGGCAACTCTGCCAATTCTTTGGCAATTTTTCCGCCTAGTGAAAATTGTGCGGCCAGTTTCCGTTCGCTTCAGCTACTCCGCTTCTTCCGTACCGTCCATCTGACCGTCTGTCTGTCCGTGTTTACAATCGCGGCGTTTTTGCACACTGTGCCGTGCGTCTGTGTGAGTTCTACTTGGTGGTGTATCTGTGTGCATGTACACACATCGATACGACAGCGGAGTCTTCATTTTGTTATTTGCCATTCTCTTTCACTTCCTTTATTCGCCTGTTTTGTTGCTGTCGTCGCTGTGACAGTTATGCTAGTTGTTGGTGTGCGTGTCGTGTCCGTGTGAGTTTTCCGCTTTTCTTCGCCGGTGCGAACTGCAATCTAAAATCTCGCTCTCGCACTAAAATGGCGCATGTCAGAATCGAAATTAAAATCAAAAGCCAAAGCCACTGGGATCGTCAGGCTAAGGAGAAGAAGCGAAGAAAGAAGACGAAGAAGGAGCAGCAAGCGGCAGCAGCAGGATACTTAACCAATTTGAGGATTATTCAACATCTCATCGACTCTTCAGCTTCTCTTCTCCGCTTTGCCCTGTTGCTGCTTCTTCCGACACTGCTCTTCTCTTCTCTCCACTTCTCTCCTCTCCTATGCTCTCTTCTCGTTTCGCTTTCCTCGCATTCTCGCAGCTCCCAGCTGCTGCCAAAACTTGTTTTCAGCAGCGATAGAAAAGAGGGGTACCGAGCTGGACAGGGGCTGGCAAGGAGAAGAGGGGGGCTTTCTGGCAACCGCAAAAGCATGTTTAATGTTCTAGTCGCGTTTTACTGGACTCGGAATCGGAATCGAGTGAACGGATCGGATCGGATCGGATTGTCCTGGGGATTGAATAAGCTGAAAGGGGCCAAGAGAGCGGCTTGCTTTTGGCCAGGTGAAAGCCAGGGCCATAAAACTTAGTTTACTGCTTAGATATTCGCTTAGTTTCGCCTCGGCTCAGATTAGACTGTTATACCGAAGTTACCGCAGCAGTTAAAAGTCCTTTCAAAATATATATCTAAGTGGGCATAGTTATTTACTTCTATATGACTTAGCCATCCAAATGCTTATCAAAGTTTCAAATGCTTATCAGTGTGATTTTACAGGCTGAATGAATGGGTTTTTCATTCACTGAGCAAGTTGAATTTAGAAGATAACAAAACTATTTCATCTCTCAAAACGATTTTAAAGCATACAAAATATAGTTGGTAGGATGCGAAAGAAACTGTTTTTTTTTTTTTTTTAATCTAATGCAGAATTTAACCTACTTCTGGGTTGAGTGGTTTTCGCTTTGCCAATTAGAATATTATTCCCACATGGCGGATTAGTAATACGACTAAATAACCCTTTCGCCTCTCCACGTCCTTGCAGGTAATTCTTCACATCACAGTCAACCAATGGGACCAAATCACTGCGACTCGAACTGGACACAATCAGCATCGGATCGCAGGGAGCAACAGGAGGTGGTGGAGCAGCAGCGCCAGAAGGCGTCGGGGGAGCGGCCATCATAGGAGCAGCAACGTCGGCAGCAGCTGCCCAGGGCCCCTCGAAAATGTCTAGCCGGAAGCTGCCAGGAGGCTCTGGAGGAGCTGACGAAGCCACATCAGCAGCTGCCCCCCTGGACGATAATGCAAATGCCAGTGTGGTGATTCCGGCCAGCAGCGAGGAGCCAACAATGGGCGTTGGCGAAGAGATGCCCATCATAAGCAAAACGCGCACCTCAACTTCGTCAGTGGAGCCGGCTGAGGAGCCAACAGTAGCAGTAGAGCTGGATGGCGAAAAAGAGCTGGAATCGACTCCAGTTTCCAAAACGCCAAGGTCCACACCTACGCCAACCCTTACGCCAGCTGTCACGCCCACCGCCAGCGATGGAGTGGCGGCCAAGAGCGTGAGGGTTACCCGGCACTCGTCGCCACTGCTCCTGATCAGCTCGCCCACGACAAGTAGACGTGAGGTCGGCGACGGAGCGTTAGACACCGAGGAGCCAACGGGATCGGGTGGCCAAAGAAAGAGCTCCGTGGAGCGGTCTTTGGTGCCCGTTATACGCGGACGGAAGTCCATCAAGGATCTGAAAGAAGCCAAAGAAGTTAAGTCCGAAGAGGCGCCTGCCGCAGCATCAGATTCAAGAGCTGCACGTGGAGCGACGCCTGGCCAGGTCAAGGAACAGCATGTCGGGGATGGCAACGAACTGGAATCCTTGCCAATCACAGACAAGAAAGACCACAAAGACACAAAAGACAAGGAGGTTGAGCGGGAAACCGATCAGGATGCAGAGAAAGAAAAATCAGCTCAGACAGAAATAATTGCAGATACAGAAAAATCTGTAGAAAAAGATAAGTTTACAGAGAAGGACAAAGCTGCCGATAAAGATGGAGGGAAAGAAAAAGAAAGTGATGCAAATAAGGATATAGATAAGGAGAAGGAAAAGGCCAAGGAAGCACTTCCACCAGTGGTGCCAATAGCACCAGTGACACCCACTTGTAATCGTGTCACACGCAAATCGCATGCCCAGGAGCAGGCGATTAACACGCGGGTCACGCGCAATCGTCGCCAGTCTTCTACAGTTGGATCCAATTCCTCCTCCGCTGCGTTGTTGGTAGCTGCTAACTCCTCAGTAACAGAGCAACCACCTCCATCTCGCGGTCGACGGAAGAAGCCAGTGGTGGTGGCTCCACCCTTGGAGCCTGCGGTAAAACGAAAGCGATCCCAAGATGCTGAAGCCGACCCAGACGTCAACAACAGCACGAAGTACAGCAAGGTGGAAGTGCTAAAGTCCGAGGAAGCTGAGGCACCAGAGGAGGATTCCACTGCCGTGGCCATTAAGCAGGAACCAGTTGATGGCAGCGAAGTCAGTTCTATTTCTCCTTCAGTCACGCCCACACCCACACCTACGCCAACGCCAGCTCCGATCTCGGGCAGTCGTCGAGGTCGTGGTCGCCCGCAGAACAGGAACTCCTCCTCGCCTGCAGCCACAACGCGGGCCACGCGGCTGAGCAAGGCGGGATCACCGGGTATCCTGACGCCAGTTGCCCAGGAACCGGCGCCACCGAAACGGCGGCGAGTCGGCTCCAGCACACGGAAGACTGCCTCGGCCAGCTCGCTGGCACCCAGCTCGCAGGGCGGCGCCGGGGATGAGGACTCCAAGGACAGTATGGCCTCGTCCATGGACGACCTGCTGATGGCCGCTGCAGATATCAAGCAGGAAAAGCTGACGCCCGACTTCGACGATAGTTTGCTGCCAGAAAGCCTGCCCTCTACTTCTGGTGCGTCGAGTGCCAATGGCCATTCCTGCACCGAGCCGCTTACTGTGGACACGGAAATCAACGTTAAGCCCGCTGATTCCAAAGTAAAGTCAAAGGAGTCACCGGCGGCAACAGTCGAGGAGTCTGCATCACTATCCGAAACGCCATCTGCCAAGGTGTCCGCAGAAGCTGGGAAGGCTCCATCTCTTAGTCCAGAGATGATAAGCGAAGGCGTGAGTGCGGTCAGTGTTCGAAACTTTTACAAGAAGCCTGAGTTCCTGGAAAACAATCTGGGCATTGAAAAGGATCCGGAGCTGGGTGAAATCGTTCAGACGGTTAGTAGCAATGACACGGAAACAGATGTGGAGATGGCAGTAGACGGCGAATTAAATCAAGCGGTCTCTCCCAAGTCGCGAGATAAAAAGGAAGAGGAGCAGGATAAGAATCAGAAATCAGGACCAAAAGCGGGAAAGAAGGCTCCTGCTCAATTAGGACCTAAAGCTGAAGACATTTCTGAAATTCTTACCGAAGTTCCTGTTGAAATTTCCACTGAGACTGCAGCCGAAATTATAGAAGAAGCAGAGGAAGACACTTGTTCAAATAGCTCAATCAAACCAGGTGAGCTTCGACTGGACGAGAGCAACGATGGACCTGAACTGCTTCTGGAAGATGCCCTCATAGTCAATGGTGATGAGACACCAGAGCAATCGGAGGAAAAGGAGGACCAGGTGGGGTTCTTCCACTCAGGAGAATACGACGACTTTGAGCACGAGATTATGGTGGAGCTGGCGAAGGAGGGTGTGCTAGATGCCAGCGGCAACGCATTGAGTCAGCAAAAGGTAGAAATTGAGCATCCCGAGGATGTTACTCTACTCGAATCCAAAAACGACATGGAGGAAGCCCTAGATGCCGCCGAGGAATCGGTTGAGCGTAAGCCAGTTAAGGACCCGTCCGCCGCGGACGAAATGGCGGCCATGGAGGTGGAGGAATCCTATATTGACATTAAGCAGCAGACGAATCAACTGTTAGTTGTTGAACACTTGGCAGAAGAGACCACGGAAGCGGACTGCGGTCCCGAGGATAATAAGGAGAACTTGTCCACGTCTGCTTCCAGCACCGCTGCCGATGGTCTGGATATTCAGTTGGCCATCAAGGAGGATGATGACGAGGAGAAACCGCTTGCAGTTATCGCTGACGAACAGAAGCCTGAGCTGCTGTTGACCAAGGACATGGGAGTGGATGAGAAACCAAACGGCAAGCAGGAATCGATCTGCGATGAGCATGTTCAGCTAGTGGGGCAGGAGGATCAGGAAAATCATATGCAAAACCTTCGTCAAGAACAGGAGATTCACTTGCAAAACCTTGGCCTACTCACTCACCAGGCCGCTGAACAGAGGCGCAAATGTCTGCTTGAGGCACAGGCCCGCCAGGCGCAATTGCAGCTCCAGCAACATCACCATCACCAGCACAAGCGACAAGGAGCGCGCGGAGGAGGTAGTGCCACTCATGTGGAATCCAGCGGTACTCTAAAGACAGTCATCAAGCTGAACAGGAGCAGCAATGGAGGAGTGGGCGGTAGTGGCGGCCTGCCCACTGGTACAGTTATCCATGGGGGCAGCGGCTCTTCCTCCGCTTCCTCCACGTCCTCCTCTTCAGTGGGCAGTGCCACACGTAAATCAAGCGGTACTTTGGGCTCAGGAGCGGGAGCAGGTGCTGGCGTTCGCCGGCAGTCGCTTAAGATGACATTCCAGAAGGGTCGGGCTCGTGGTCACGGTGCTGCGGATCGATCCGCCGATCAGTATGGCGTCCACGCCGAGGACTCCTACTACACCATTCAGAACGAGGTAAGGCAGTGAGCTACGGTTCTCCGGTTGTTCTAAACAGATTACTAACGTTAGTTATTTCCCCATCTTTTTGTTCCAGAACGAAGGTGCGAAAAAGTTTGTTGTAACTACTGGTAATTCCGGCCGCAAGACTAATAACCGTTTCAGCTCGACTAACAACCACCACTCAACGGTAGCCTTGCACGGTAGCAACTCTACGATCCAGTACCGTGCGTATAGATCAGATCTTTCATTCGAAATCGTGTGCTCCAATTAGCCTATCTGGCTGTTTTCCCATTAGAAAATCAAACCGAACAATTGGAGCCGAGTTGTAATTGTCTCTATAAATGCCCTAAACTCCCCAGATGGTGCACGTTTTTCCAGACATTGCAACTCACTGTTAAGCGTTTATTTCTTTAAAACTTTTGTTTTATTACAAACTTATAAACTTTTAATGTCTTATAAATGTGCAGAATGCATTGCCACGTTTACTGGACTTTAAGTCGCTTTGAAGGCTCCCTTTTTGGGAAATATGGTTCGGTTTGATATTCCCCTCACTTTTCGTACACATTCATTTCAATTTCTCCGTCCCGGAGTTATCACCTTCTCCATTTTCTGAACCTGTAAATATGGCACCGTCACTTTCATCCTCATAAACCATTCCCAAACCCAACGAACAGAAACAGACATAAACGCACTGACGGAAGAAAGAGCTGGCTTTATGATCGAAAGTATATTGCCCTAACGAGCCGTATTCTCCTGTAGATTCGTCACACTCGGAAAGTCAGGGACAGGCGGACCACGGCTTCTACCAGATGGTCAAAAAGGACGAAAAGGAGAAGATCCTTATTCCGGAAAAGGCCTCTTCGTTTAAGTTCCATCCAGGGAGGCTGTGCGAAGACCAGTGCTACTACTGCAGCGGAAAGTTTGGACTCTATGACACACCCTGCCATGTTGGACAAATAAAGTCCGTGGAGCGCCAGCAGAAGATCTTAGCCAGTGAGTACACTGCCAGAAAGATCCATTACATAAGTAGTAGAGATTTTCTGCAATTAGCTTAACCTCTTGATCTTGCTGATATTTTCCTCTACCTCCTCTGATGTTCGCTAGTTTCCTTATCAATTGCAGACGAGGAGAAGCTGACTGTGGATAACTGCTTGTGCGACGCATGTTTTCGACATGTGGATCGTCGGGCAAATGCGCCATCCTACAAGAAACGTCTTTCCGCTCCAGGTCACTTGGAAATGGGGGCTGCGGCGGCTTCTGCTCTAGAGAAACACTTTGCTGGCGACAGCGGCGTCATTCCGGAAGTGGGTGGCGAAGCTGGTTCTACGGCAGCCGTGGCCGTGCAGCAACGTTCATGTGCCGTTAAGGACTGCGTCGAGGCGGCAGGACACTCGCTGCGACGCAAGTGCATCCGCAAGAGCGTGAAGAAGTTTCAGCTCAGCCTGGAGATTCCCGCGGGCTCGTCGATCGTGTGGCTGTGTGAGGCGCATTACAACACGGTCATCCAATTTTCCGGCTGCGTTCTTTGCAAGCGTAGATTGGGCAAGAACCATATGTACAATATAACAACGGTGTGTATACTGATAGTATTCCTAATTTGATTAATGTTAATATCTGTTGAACATCTTTCAGCAGGACACAGATCGACTGGAAAAGGCGCTGTCCGAGATGGGCATCCCAGTTCAGCTGGGCATGGGTACTGCAGTCTGCAAGCTGTGTCGCTATTTTGCCAACCTTTTGATGAAGCCACCGGACAGCACAAAGTCCCAAAAGGCGGAATTCGTGAAGAACTACAGAAAGAGGTGGGTTTGAGTCTATCACATTGTCAGCGCATGGTGTTATAACAATTATTAAACTGTTTTTTTTTACCCAAAAGGCTCCTCAAGGTGCATAATCTGCAGGATGGCAGTCATGAAGTGTCCGAAGCGGATGAAGAAGAGGCACCTAACGCAACGGAGGCGGAAAGGGCAACCGCAGACGGACACGAAGATGCCGAGATGCCCATGGTAGCGGACTATGATGGACCTACCGATTCCAATTCAAGTAGTTCTTCGACAGCCGCTCTGGACAGCAGCAAACAAATGTCTAAGCTGCAGGCCATTCTGCAGCAAAACGTGGGAGTGGATGCGGCAGGATCAGCGGGAACAGGAGCTGTTGCAGCAAGTCCCGTAGGAAGCGGATCTGGGGCAGATATCTCAAACGTATTGCGCGGGAATCCGAACATTTCCATGCGAGAACTTTTCCACGGCGAAGAAGAGCTGGGTGTGCAGTTCAAGGTTCCGTTCGGATGCAGCAGCAGCCAGCGCACGCCGGAGGGTTGGACACGGGTGCAGACTTTCCTACAGTACGATGAGCCGACGCGCCGCCTCTGGGAGGAGTTGCAAAAGCCGTACGGCAACCAAAGCTCCTTTCTGCGCCACTTGATACTACTGGAAAAGTACTACCGAAACGGAGATCTCGTCCTGGCACCGCACGCCTCCTCCAATGCCACGGTTTACACCGAGACCGTCCGCCAGCGGCTAAATTCTTTTGATCACGGTCACTGCGGTGGATTCAGCAGCGCAGGCAGCCCTTCTTTTTCGGGATCCGGCAAGCGCGGTGGCATACCTCAACCTACGGGTGCCAGTGTGCTGGCCACCGCTCTCACAACACCCTTGACAAGCCATTCATCCTCTTCTGCATCCATTTCATCCGATCAGCATGCGTCGGTTGATCCTGTCATTCCGCTGGTAGAGCTCAATGATGACGATGAAGGCGAAGATGGGGCAGGCGGAGCAGGCGAAAGGGAGTCGACAAACAGGCAGGAGGAAACAATCTTGGAAAGCCTCAGCACAGTCTCGGTGGACAAGCTGACCAAGCAGCTCAGCTCGAATGCGGTGACGATTATCGCCCGGCCCAAAGACAAATCGCAGCTCTCCTGCAACAGTGGATCCTCCACGTCCATTTCCAGCTCCTCGTCCGCTATTTCCTCGCCTGAGGAAGTGGGCGTCACTAAGCTCACGGCAGTAGCACCAGTCCAGTCCAAGGATGCACCGCCACTGGCGCCTGCAAGTAGCGGTGCTAGCAACAGTCGCAGTATCCTCAAAACCAATCTCCTGGGCATGAACAAGGCCGTGGAAATTGTGCCGTTAACGACTGCCTCCCACGCTTCCACCTCCACATCCACTGCTGCATCTAAAAACTTCTTTACATCCATCGCCTCACTGGCTAACAAGCCAACTGGATGCCATATACCTGAGAAACAGCAAAAGATTTTGGACGTGGCCAATAAGCTGCTCGGCAGCCAGGGCGAACCGGTACCAACCGCCTTGCTTGGCCTGCAGTCAAAGCTAAAGCCTCCAATGCATCCGCAACAGGCCGGGGGATCAGGAGCGGGAACTAGTGGCCCTCAGAAGCCTAATGTGGCGCAATTGCTTAGCTCTCCACCAGAGCTAATCAGCTTGCATCGACGGCGGACGAGCGGAGCAGCAGCGGCGGCGGCGGCCAGCAGCTTACTCGGCAACCTTCCGGGCAAGAGGCTTCAACTTCCACGATCTGGAGCAGGGCCTTCAGCAGGAGCGGGAACTGGAACGGGCGGTGGAACAGCAGGAAGCCGCAGTGCGGGTGGACCACCACCGCCCAATGTGGTCATACTGCCGGACACCCTTACCGCACAGGAGCGACACGAGAGCAAGAGCTGGAAGCCAACGCTGATACCGCTGGAGGATCAGCACAAGGTGCCGAACAAGTCACATGCTCTTTATCAGACCGCCGACGGTCGAAGGTTGCCCGCCCTGGTGCAAGTGCAGTCTGGTGGCAAGCCATACCTCATCTCTATCTTCGACTACAACCGCATGTGCATCTTGCGAAGGGAAAAGCTGCTGCGGGACCAGATGCTCAAAAGTAACGCCAAGCAAAAGCCGCAGAACCAGCAACAGCAGCAGGCCCAAACGCACCAGCAGCAGCAGAACTCCGCCGCATCGGCGGCTGCCTTCTCCAATATGGTGAAGTTGGCCCAACAACACACGGCGCGACAGCAGCTCCAGCAGCTGCAACAGAAGCAGCAGCAGCAACAAATGCCCACTTTACAGCCAGGTGGAGCAGCTGGTACGGGTGTACGACTTGCCCGGCTGACGCAGAAACCGATGCCACCACTGACTAATCCGCAGATAGGCAGTCAGGCGCCCAACTTTCAGCCACTGCTGTCCAGTACGCTGGACAACAGCAACAGCTCCTGGCTGTGGAAAAACTTTCCTGATCCCAATCAGTATCTGCTAAATGGAAATGGAGGGGGTGCCGGGAGCTCCTCCAGCAAGTTGCCACATCTCACGGCCAAACCAGCCACGGCAACCAGTAGTGGCGGAGCGGCCAACAAATCAGCAGGAAGCCTATTTACCCTCAAGCAACAGCAGCACCAGCAGAAACTCATCGACAACGCCATCATGTCAAAGATACCCAAAAGTTTGACCGTAATACCGCAGCAGATGGGTGGAAATGCCGGCAACGATATGGGGGGCAGCAGCTCCACCGGCAAGGACTGATGACGGCGAAGGAGGGCGCAATGGTCATTAGCCGTAGCGTCGGTGGGCACCCGGCGGAGTAGTAGGATCAACAAGCAGGCGCCGAGCAGCTTAAGCGGCGAGCTACACAACAAGAGGTGACCAGCGGCGGCTCCATGGATATCACAAACTCCACAATTCCATGGCTGCAGTAGAATAAGTGATAAACTAAAAAACAGTGGACGGACAGACAAGAAAGAAACAGATGAGAAACCAAGATAATTCTAAGATTACATAACGTTGATTGTGTATAAACGAGATACGGTTACGAATACGATTACACTATAAGTAATAAGTACGCACTAGTTAGGCACTCTAGCCGATACGACAGATGCATGATGGAACAGAAGAAGTTGCCGATGCGAATGCGATTTAGGATACGGATATGGATAGTTAGGGATACCAATGCACCTTACTCTAAACTATGCTACTCTATAATTGTAGACCTAAACTATATTTTTTTAATTAGATTTACGGGCATATAAACTTGCGATTCGTGTATTATAGATACCAAAATTGCTACAGCTAAACGGTTTATAGATTTATAAGCGACTCCGGAACACACACACACACACATCAACTGCTACACCAAAACACTCACTCACTTACTCACTCACACACAAACTACTTTAAGAGAGAATGCAGCACAAAAAGAAATTGTGGCCAAGATCATAAACGAACCTTTGGCTGCTGCTGAACTGAAAGGGAAGCCAGGATCCCGGAGCCCCAGTTTTTGCATGAGTCCCAATCATCCCAGGAGCTTTTTCACCCCACACACACTATGCACACGTAGCACATAGCAATCCAATCCTGCGCATTGAACGTTTTGTTTGATGCAGACCCCTAATTTATAAACATTTTGTATTTCCATTTATACATCCAATCCACCACAAGTTACTCCTCCAGCCCAACCTCACTCACAAACAGATCAAGATAATTATATGGACCTAACGTTAACTCCTAAACTGTAAATATTTTAATGGAATGAACAGATAAATACAAAAACTACAAAATACAAACTAAAACGCTAATTCAACCCTGCAAATCTTAATTAAAAGCTTAAGAAAACGCGATTGTGAGCCACAAGCAATCAAATTGATCGATGTTCTCGGTGCCTCTGGTGGCCTAAGTTCCA
The DNA here is from genome assembly GCF_016746235.2 of Drosophila teissieri. Lineage (NCBI taxonomy): Eukaryota > Metazoa > Arthropoda > Insecta > Diptera > Drosophilidae > Drosophila > Drosophila teissieri. The sequence goes on along the minus strand of NC_053034.1, from coordinate 6,561,516 downwards.
TTCCAAGGAATTCTAAAATCGTAGCTGCCTAAAGCAAAGCAAGATCGTTGGTAGTAAAGTGAAATTAATTTGCTTATTTTTAATGACAAATTGAAAAGCTTTCTCGACAAATATACCAATAAAACATATACTTAACACCCAGCATAGACATATGCATATACATATATATATATATATATATATATATATATCTACAAATATGGATTTATATACACACTATATACTATATAGATATTTTAGAGAGAGGACGAGAGGTACAATTGTAAATTAGTTTGTTAAGCATAGATATATTTATACACATATGAGAATTCAATTGTTGTTGTTAAACATTGAAAATGTATTTATAAATCAGGAGTTGATTGATACCATGCAAACCAAACAAGAAACCTGAACGGAAACGAACTTTGGCAAGCCGAAGTTTATATACCCTTGCAGATATTTGAAAATGAGCTTTCGATCTCCGACCGGTCGTAAGCAAATATACATATATAAACCCTGAAAATATACATACATAAATACGATGGCGATCTACTGGTTCATGACGATACCTCTTAGCACTTAAATGTTACTTCAGATGTACAGTCTTCCCTGTTAGACAAAACTCTATGATCTCCCATTAACCGTTATAAACGACCATCTATCTTTAAAAGCAGTTGCTGTAGGCACATATATAGTATATATAGTTGTCCGATTTGAACAAATTGGCTTCACTGCTTCGATATAGCAGCCTCACACATTGCATAAGAATGGAAAATCAGTGGAATGATTATTTATTGAATTCATAAAGCCTCTGCAGGGGTATAACAAATGGAATGCTTAGTCCTACGTCGTTTCATTGGTGCGTGGATGCGAGTCGGAGCTGAAAGAGGAAGAGAGCAGTTCGCAGGACTGGCCTCTGATGACCATGATGAACTTAGATTGCCTTGATCGAACCTGGTTTTGTACAGCCGCATGGAAAGTCGTGTGCCTGTGGGTGAATGTAGTGTGTTTGTGCTGTGTTTATGTAGTACTTTGTAGCTGATAGATCATTCGATCCAAACACATCGTAAAATTACAACTTATTTATGCAATTATTTTTAAAGGATTACCAAGAATCAAAATTTCAACGAATCATGAATAAAAAAAAACCCATGTCCAGCTCAGAATTTTGATGGTTTTATTTCATTCTTTCCCCGGGCCGAAACCTTTTCAAAAACACCGCAAAAAACATCCGCAAAAATGGCTTTATTCATCTTTCGTTGTGGGAGTTGGTGTATATGGATTTGTAGTTCTAGTTCTGAAAATGTGAAAATATTCGAGATAGTTCTGAAATTGTCGATCAATAAATGGCTGCAGTACTTGTGTGAACATTGAACAGTATTCTTCCTTTCATCTAGTGGTCTCTCTCTCTCTCTCGCGCTATCGCCATCTCTGTCTGTCTGGTGGAACCTGAAGGTTAGTAAGCGGAAGCGGAAACGGAAGTAGTCTCTACTCACTTTCTACCTCACTTTCGTCTCGCTCTTTCGTATCCCCGTAGCCCCTATCCTATCGAATTCGTTGGAGGAAAGTAATTTCGAGAAGAGTAACGATTTTCAGATTTCGATTTGTTTTTGGTTTTTATGTATGGATTTTGTTTTTATTAACATAAATTTCAAAAAATAAGTTTTTTAGCGTTTTTTTAATGTTTTGGACTTGGTTTTTGTAATTAGATTTAAATATTCGATATGCACTTTATGGTTGCCTTGCTGTTTTACAAATGTTTTAAATGTATGTGTGTTTCATTTCATAATATGTTTCTCATTTGTTTTTTGCGTGTTTTGTATGTGTGGGTCGCATACATCGGCTCGAGACGGAAATTAATAAATATATTCATCCTCACATGATGCTCTGAAGTTCTTCTGCAGCTACCGTTACGAGTGTAGGTATAATAAATCTATGTTTATTAATATTATTATTATTAAAGTTTATCATTATTATATGATGTGGCTCTGCTCGGGTTGGCCGACGCAGTCCTTCGGATGCGGGTGGTGCCTTGCGCTCTTACAAGTCGGTCTCGCCGTAGAGAGCTGTGCTGAAGGACATGTAGTCCAGGGCGCCGGGCACTCCGTTGGGTCCCTTATAGGGCGGCATGCGCTGGATGCAGTACTCGGCCTGGTCTGGCGGCAACTCGCGGCGCAGCTCGTCGGGCAAAATGTATGGCTAAAGGAATGAAGAAAGAGGACGCGTTAGCCCAGAGTACACAATCGGATGCACGTTAGTTATAACCCACCTTGTCGGCTGCCAGGATTCGGAAGGAGTCGATGACTTGTTCGGCAGTGTCGGTATCGGTGCTCTCGCGGGTCATGAAATCGAGGAAGGCGTCGAAGTGCACGTAGCCAGTGTTGTTGGGATCGACGACGGCGAGGATGCGCTGGAAGTCCAGATCACCCTGGCGATCCTTGCCAATCGAATAGCCCAGTGAGACCAGGCACGACTTGAACTCCTCGGGCGACAGGCGGCCGGTGCGGTTCTTGTCGAAGTGGTTGAAGCTGCTGCGGAATTCGTTCAGCTGCTCCTGGCTAATGCCCTTGGAGTCGCGGGTGAGAATCTGGTTCTCCACCTCGTTGATGTTGCGGTTGATGGATGTCAGCAGCTGCTCCCAGCCGACGCGCAGCGTTTCCATCGTATAGTTGGTGTATCGGTTCTCGAAGATCATCGATTCCTGCACCGCTTGGTGGATCTTCTCCAGCTCCTCAATGTTCGGCTTGTAGGCGTAGACGGCCTGCTCGTACTCCTTGAGCCGGTGCAGTTGGTCCTCCAGCGATCCCTGCAGTCCCATGCCAATGGCCGTGACCGCGTCCATTTGCCGCTCGATCCAGGGGCCGACAATGTTGGCCTTCTCGGCAAACTGACGGCGGAGCATCTCGTTGTTCTGCTGCTTGCGCAGCTCGTTGGCCAAAGTCTGGTCGCGTTGGGGCACCAGCTGGCGGACGTCGCTCCACTTGCGCGTCATGTCGTTCGCGGTCAGGGTGGTGTAGGGGTTCTCCAGGCCACCGGGGATCTGGTGCTGCTTCACAATCGACTCCACTTCGCGGACCAGGTTCACGATCAGGTTGAACTCCTTGTCGGCCTCGCCGAGGGTCGCCTTGAACTGGTCGTGCGCCTGGATCAGGCCTTGGATTTCCTCCATGGTGTGCACAATGAACATGTCCACCAGATCCTCGCGCGTACCATCCAGCCAGTTGTTGAACGGCGCCGCACGCTTCGCGAACTCCAAATGCAAGATGTCGATCTTCTCCAGGATTCGCTCAGCCTCGTCCAAGGCGGTGCGCCTGCGCTGGGTAAGAGCACCCAAGCGATCCCATTGGTCGCAGATGCGCTGGCACCTGGCGTTCACCGACACACAGTCATGGTACTCCAGAGTGCTGTGGATGAAAGCGCGGATTAGTGGGGATATCGGTTCGAACAGGCTGATTAAATGAGATAACAGATGGAATGGTGAATGCTGCCAGAGTGTATGGGATAGTTGGGTGCCAGTAATGCCAGTTAACCTATTCCATTCCCTTTAAGAGAAAAAGATTGGCTTAAAAGAGTCTGGCAAACTCTGGTGTCTGGATGGATGACTGATTGAGGGTGTGGAGTGCTACCTAACCTCACGCTGGACGCATATCAGAATCACCATTGGCCATCAGTGGCAGCAGGCGGGGATAAATCGAGATTAGATAAAGGGTTCGCCCGAGGCACACACTTACTTAAGCTCCTGGGCGATGGCGGCAATCTGCTCCACGCGATCCTGGTGGGCGGCCAGGTCAGACTCAAAGGCTTCGTGCTTCTTCTTCAGGGCCTTCAGCTCGTTGAGCTTGCACTGGCGGAAGTCCTGCGACTGCAGCATCTCCTCCTTGCCACGCGTCCAGTCCTCGTGGGCGTCGGCCTGTGGATGGCATTTAAATAATAAGTATAATAAGTTGGGGATACACGCTCCTTAAGGCCAGCTGGGTAGGAAGCTTACCTTGTGCTTGAACTTCTGGGCCAGATGTTCGAGGCGCTCCAGGCGCATGGTCTCGGCCAGCAGCCATTCCTCAAAGGCCTTCTCGGCCAGCTCCAGGCCCTTCCACGAGTTGGAGATGTCGGACACGGTCTTGCCCTCGGTGGGCAGGTAAGCGGGCCGGTTGGACAGGCGCAGCTTGGTCTGCAGCGTGTTGAAGTTGGTCTCCAGCTTGGCCTTCTGCTCCACACGTGGTGGCTTGTGCTTGCGACGGTAGGTGCGGTACTCCTCCAGCTTCTTCTGCACACCCGCCAGCGAGTTGTCGGCCTGGCGCGAGTTCAACCAGGGCATGGTGCGACGGATCCACTCCAGCAACTGTGTGTGAGTGTGTGGGGATAGGTGAATGGTCAATGACCAGGGGCGTCTAGTTGCTTGAGTGACTACTTACATCACTGGCCAGACGCTCGTACTCCTCCATGAGGCGTTCGTTCTCCTGGTTGACCTTGAGCACCTTGCAAATCCGGTTGGCAGCGGTTTCCGCCTGTTGTTGCACACGGTTTCATGGTTGGGTGGGTGGAAAAGTGGGTTGCACATTAGAAGGCTTTAATCGTTTCGCTCTGAGTGTGCGTGTATGTGTGGGCACGGAACCAACTCAGATTTGGAAAAGCGAAAACAAGACGAACAGGAAACAGGAACAGGAACACTGGGCGCCGCAACTCAGCTCAACTCAGCTCGTACTGAACTGAACTGAACTGAACTGGGTGCCACATATAAAGAAAACGTTGCAGAAAATAATAGAAACGAATCAAGCAACAATGAACTGGGCAACAAGTGGGAAAGGACTCCATTTCAGTCAAGCGGTTTTGGGATTAGAATGTTCTGGCGAATCTGCAGTTAGCATAGCGAGTTGTGTTTTCTAGTGTGTTTCTTTGCCGGATGTTATTTAATTAGCTTATTAATTTTTTAGAAATCATACGATTCAAAGGCTGGTAAATTTTAATTTAGGTAAAAAACAACAAATTTACTGATGGCGCCGAATTGCGGGACAATTGATGGACTAGATTTGCAATCGGATGATAGCAAAGGTCCCTGTTCGGGCGGCATCAGCAAATACGGGTACGTGAGCAGTGTCCTGCTTGTGTGTTCCTTGTGAGGACGGGGGGAGGGATATTGTTGCTGGGGTATTGGTTCGTATAACAGACCTTTTGGGCGCCACTGAAGCAGTGATAGTACGAGGACACATACGTCATCACCGCCCGCTCATCGGGCAAAGCTGTATTCTGGAGATCTGTGATCGTGTGTGCGTGTTGTTTGGTTTTTTTGTTGTTTTGGTTTTTCAGGAGGGTTGTTGTTGTAGTAGTTGTTGTTGTGGCGATAGCAGTTGCAGATTGGTTAATGGCAGTTGTTGGTTTTTTTGATGAGCGGAGCGAGCGGAGCGCGCACACAGAGATAATAAAAAGAGAGAAAGAGAAAGAAAGCAACAAACATACAAATGATGGTTAGTCCCAACAGGCATCAAACACTATCACTATATTTTGTTTTTTTTTTTTGGGCTTATGCTAAGTTAGTGGACATCTCAAAGCATGCCGGCGCACCTGAATCGAGCACTCGACACCCCGGGTCGATTGCATTTGGCTTCAATCTATCAGGGGTCGAGTTTCGATTCCAAGCGCCAAATCGAACACTTATATATATAAATGCATATGGAAAGCCAGATGCGTGGCGGGTTATTCACAGCATGCATTGCGCGCCGTACGGAGAGGAGAACCTTCCAATTGAACTGAGTTAACCAGGAGTTAAGTTCGTGGTAGGCAGAAGATCGAACTGGCTTGGGTTCGATTGAACAGAAAGTGCGTTCTTGTCCTGCCGCATTACAGGATAACCAAAGGTTGTATTCCTCGAGCTCCGTTTTGTTCACGAGCGCAGTTAGTAGGGAGGCTGTTAGCATCGGGCAGTTGCGGATGCCAATGCGGATGCAGATACGGATGCGGATGCGGGAACAAAAAATATGCACGAGGCCAACGCAAATCGAATCAAGACAAATCCAGGCGATTCAAATTTGATATAGGAGAGGGCGCGATTTCGTGGCGATCCGCGCTGCCTTCTGGTTGCTGTGACTCTGATTTTGGCTTGACCTTGGCTCGACCTTGGCCCCGTACCGCTGCGACCTTGGCAGTAGGGCGCGTTTGAGCGGCGCATTTGGTCAAGGCCCGCGGTGGTGGGGAAGAAAGGAAGCGACAACAGGAGCAGCAGCAGGAGCAGCAGCAGCAGCAACAGCAGCGGCAACATCGCAAAATCGCATAAAATATACTTAGAACGAGGAAGGCATATGCTCATATATCGATATATATGTATATAGATATGCCGCGCTAGAGCTAGATATTTAAGTGTATCGTGGTGAAGTTTAGTCACATTGTAATTATTCGGGACGTAGGTGTATTGTCTTGTGGGTTCGGGTACATGCGTCACATTTCCAACCTGTTGGGCTCCCTGGAAGGCGTGGTAGTAGCAGGAGACGTACGTCATGATGGCACGTTCATCCGGTTTCGGAGTGTTGATCAAATCTGTCGTTGTTCACCAATCGCAATGATTAGAACCAAAACCCAACTGATAGCTTACGTCTAACTAGTCAATCGAGCGAAAAAGCCCCCATCCGCTATTATCGCCAGTAATGGGAGGAGTATCAACATAATGGTACAATTTGGTATCTAACTTATGGTGAAATCAATTATTTACTGCCTTTCCAAACAGCTTCATGTACACAGCAGATTCGTTTTGGTTGTTGAATTTCGATTTGTTACTCAATGCTGTAACTCTTCCCATTACTAAGCTATATTCATCCCAGATAATCAGTCCCAAAACACTCACCATCTGGATCCAACATGCGAGGAATATCCAGGTACTTCTCGGCCACATCGAAGGCAGTATTAAGATTCTCCAGAGGATTGTCTTTGGACAGCTTGGCGTAGTCGATTAAGTCTGGACGATGGCGATGGATAAGGGCGCAGAAGGCCAGACCATCCTACAAGGCAACAAAAGGCAAATTTGACCAATGATTATTATGCATGCATTTAAAATCGGAGCACCAGCCTGCAACTGCAACTCACCTTGAACGACAGATGGAAGTTCTGTACGTTGACGTTCTTGTAGGGAGCCGTCTTGCGCTGGCACCACAGCAGCAGACCCTCCTTGGCGGTCATCTCCTCCACTGAGATGTCCTGAATGGCGAAGCGCAGGATGATCGTCCAGATCATACCCAGAGTCATCTTCAGGTTGCCATCGACAATCTCCTCGGCACCAATGGACACCAGGTGGACGCCCTTGGAGGCGATGAAGTCGAGAGCCTTGTTCACGTTGGCGATCTTGTGGAAGCGCATCTTGCCGCGATCGGGCTTGGGCAGCGTCTCGCCGGAGATCACCTCCAGCAGCAGCATCAGCTTGAGGCCGTTGCGGAAGTCCTCCTCGATGTTGTCGATGGCTGTACCGGCCTTGCGCAGATGGCTGTTACACCAGGCGGTAAATGTCTGCGGACGTAATGTTGGTCATTGTTTGTATTTTACAGAAATGATTTTATTGGATAGGAACTAATGGGCAGAACTATCTCTGCTTAGCTTATTGTGAGCCCCTACTTAAAAGCACGGAAACATTATTGGTTACGAAGAGAAGAAACAAATGCATTGATATACATGCATTTGGGAGCGGCCAAGTCCTGAACCCTTGGCGTAGTCTTCTCACCACAACCAGAAACCAGAATTCGTTGGAAGATTTGGGGCTTGAGATTCGGGACAGCTGATCGCTGATGGCTGCCAGCTGTTTCAGCGCAGTTGTTCCTGTTTCTTTTCGCCACCCATTTAGGGCAGTCCCAGCCCAAAGACCTTTGTTGTTGGCTCTTGGCTTGGAGCTGGTACCCCCCACCTCCCGTTCGCTCGCGACCCACTGTTGTTGCAACTGCGGCTGACAGTTGCAGTTATTTTTCACCGAATGGGGACAGACAGACGACGATGGAGCAGCCAGCACAAAGAGAAAACAAGAAAAGACAGCAGGCGCACATGTGTATGTATGTATGTATGTATGGATGTATGTACACATATAAACCAGTTCTTTTTGCACACACTTCATTATTTCGGGGGCCCAAACCCCCAGATCCCCACCCACCCAATCGCCCTATGGGTTCGTTCTGGGTTTTGTAAGTTTACAACTCGGAATTGTTATGGAGATTTGGCTTGAAGGGGGGGGTGCTCGCACGCCCACTTTATAGCCCTGTGAGTGTGCGAGATCATCCTGACATCGGTTCCCATTCACAAACTATGGGGGAAATGCTTTGCTGGAAAATCCGGAACAATCGAAAAGAAAGGGAGGAGAAAGAGAAGCTGCTTGGCCTAATCGATTGACAAATGGACTGCGCATATGGCTTATGGCATTGTGATGCGCATCACAATGGATCACCGCTAGAACGGGATCAGAACGGGTAGCAGCCGTGGAGCATGTAGCTTATAGGCTCCACTTTATTGGCCATTAGCTTACAGTTAGGTGCGTGAGACAAGAGAGCGGCGGAGATCCGAGGAGATTCGAGGAGAGAGACCACGACCCGATCTAAGCTGAGAACGAGAAATGCAACTGTTAATGCAAATGCCCCTCTCACGTAACGATCGCAACGGTTGCTGGGGACAGATTACACATTACCCACTCTAACAATAACAACTTGAACTAGGCCAGCCGGAGAGCGCCAAAACAAGTCGCTCCGGCTTACCGCTAGGCTCCATCATCCATCCACTCGAGCCTCTGCCGGCGTCCACGCCGACGTCGGCGCCAATCCACTATGCGGCATCCAGAGTTGCCAGCATCGCTCAGGTTTTTCCCGTTAAACTTAGCCCGTTTCTAGTACTCTGCCGCAGCCGGTTTTCCTCAAAACGATTTGAAAACCCTTAAAGTTTATGTACGTTCCCTAACGTCAAGGATAATTGCCCTTTTTTAAAGCTAAACCACAGACTCCGTTTGAATTAAAACAATTGCTTTGCAGTTGCCTTAACGCCTTCTCTCTCAAAAAACCTGGCAACACTGACGGTCGCAGCTTCTCTCTTCGCCCGATCTGTTGCATTCCGGTAACCCGTTTTCGCCTCTGATCAATTACCGTTACCGGGCAGCGTCGACGGCAGCAGAGGCCAGTGGCCTGCGTCTGCGCCTGCGCGGATTGCAGCGCAACGCTAGAGCCGCCTGGACCAGCCTGCTGCCTCCAGCTTCCATCTTCCAGATCTACGATAGGAGGAGCAGTCTTTTCGGGCGGTCAAGGCGCACGCGTCAGAATCAAGAACAGCCAAAAGCGAGACGAGCACAGACGGCCGACAGCCGACGTCCGCCTTCTTTTTTTCCCAGTTCAGATTGAAAAAAGCTTTTTGGGGGAAAGCTCTAGCAGCTCTGGCAGCCAGCAGCGGCGGCGGCAGCGCAACGCACTCGCTCTTGCACACCCATTTTTAGCCGAGTGTAATTTGAGCGGCCCCATAGCATGGACTCATTCGCACTTGGCCAGGCCAGGCCAGCGGTTGGAGGAGGGTGGCAACCTGGCAACCCAGCAACCCTGCCAGCCCTGGCAACCCTGGCCGCTGATCCTCCTCATTCATTCACACCTTTCGCATACATGAGTCACGCGGCGGAGCCTCACCACCCACTTCCACTTCCACACCCACACCCACACCAACGCCCATCCCCTCTTTACACCTTTTCTTGCGTTGTTGCGATCAATGTAAACACAAAACAGAAACAATTTCGGTGGCTGTTTTCTTTCTTTTTTCGGCTCTCATTATTCAGCAGCTGACGAATTCCGTTCGGTAATTTACGGTTACGAAATACGTATATCGGGCAAGAGAAAGAGAGAGACAGTGGGAGAGATGGATAGAGAGAGAGGGAGTGATAGATGCCACGCATACATGTCCGATCATGTCAAGCTCAAGTCATTCGGCGACCGCCAAAAATCTTCATATTTTCGCTTTATTTTGAATTTATTTTTCGACTTTTTTCGATCTTTGTTAATTATTTTCAGTTTCGTTAGTGCGCCAGCGATTTGTCATTGCATTTTCGCCATGCTTTATGAGTGTGGGTGGCTGATGAATTTCGGACACGGATACAGATACATTTACAGATACAGATACAGATCTGTATCTCTGGGTATATTCTGAGTCCGAATCGCGTGGAAATGTGGTGCATAGGAATGCTGTCTATTTATAATTGTCAATTTCATTTCACCACCTAGGCGTCGTGTCAAAAACACAGCCTTGCACTAAATTTTGGCTGGCAATTTATAGAATTATGTATATAAATACTATATCTCTAGGTTAGCGCTCTTGGATATGGAATGGGTAAGAGATGGGATGGGTTTGTTCTGGGCAAAGGTGTGTGCTTCACACCATCCTCGATACACTTGCCTTTTGGGGCTATCTAACGTTCCTTTCGACCTTTTGGCTGTTGTTCTTATCGCTTACGACCTTCAGGTCTGCTAGATGTCCCCACCTCAATTGCCACCTACTTATGGAATGGATGGGTGTTTCCAGCTTTATCTAAACAGTGGCAATTAGTTGCTGTTCTTCTTCTGACGCCATAGGTATAACGGTATGCTTCCGCTGGCACACAACGACAAACAACAAACAAACAAACATGCAAACAACATTTTGTCTGAACGACGAAAAAAGAAGATGAAAGGGATGCCAGGGGTAATTGATTGGAAACTGTTTGGAAAATAGATTGATAACCTTCGGGTTTTCATTGGGTGCTCCTCTTTGGTGATGATGTTCAGATTCAGAACACTGCCCCAGACAACAACGGTTCGAATACGATTCGAATGAGATTTTCGATTTTCATAATCATCAGAGATCGAAGGCTTTTGGATATAGGTTCTATATGTACTACATATATATGTATAGTTCCTGTACAGCAACAAACTATTTTCGTGCTATCTTCAAACATTGCTAGAACAACAAGAGCCATGAAAATCAAGAAAGAAATATTCTATTTTTAAATCGGGCCGCTGAGCTTTTTTGTAGTTGTTGTTCTAGCTTTTTAGTGTTAGCCCCATGTTGCTGTAGTTGTTGTGCTTCTTGTGCTGTTGGCTCGGTAAAATATTGAAACATAATCGAAAAATATAGAACCCAGACAGACCAAAGAGCGTGTATCCAATACATGTGAACTGTGCTACAGTAGGCATTCGAAAATCATCGCAAGGTTAACCCTTCGCTTTCACTTTTCGGGTTGCAAAATGGTATGTTGCATATTTGGACAAAAGTTCTGGCCTCTGTGTGGTCGTGCTTGCTAACAAGAAGTTTGAGTTTCATGGCAAACTGTGGCTTTAAATCGATTTTTCTCTATAGTTATCGGTTCCTTCTTAACTTGGAAACTGTTTTGAATTAATACCAAAGCTTATAATCAATTGGCAGAGGAAACGAACCACCATTTCCTCCAGGGGGCCTTAAGGATTAGAACATGGAACTGAAGCTCACTCACCTTCTTCTGTTGCTTCTCCCACGCAGGATCGAGCAGGCCCTCGCGCTCCCACTCCTCCTCCTGCTCCATGTAGCCATCTCCGTACTCCATGGAGAGTCCGTTCTCCATCATCATCTTGTGGCGCTGTCAGAAGTCCCGCTCGCTCGGTATATATCTATATCGTTCCCTGTCCCGCTGCACACTCTCTCGCTCGCTCTCGCTGCTGCTGGTGGTGGTGCTGTTGTTGTTGGTGATCCAGTTGCTGCTGCTGCCGAAGGAAAACGGAGGTTGTAGGTGGGAGGTTGCAAGTTGTTGGCCTATTGGCCTGGCCGGTTGTTCTTGTTGCCGCGGATCACTTAACGGCCAAGTCGTTCGACTTGGTTTGTATCTGGTTCGATTCTCGGATTCGGATTCGGATTCTGATTCTGATTCTGGACAGTCTCTATATGTTTAACTATGCCTGCCTGTGCGGTGCGTACATATGTGTGTGACAGAGTGCTGACTGACAGACTCTACTGATTGATTGATTGATTGATCGAGCGATGGCGCAAAGCTTGCCCCAATCCTTCAAGCTCTCTTGAGGAGAGGCATCAAGAGCGACAACCTGCCACAACAGGTGGTTGCCGCTCTACCCGCTAGCCCGCTGGCCCCATGGTCCGCGGTTAACCCATACCCGCTGTCCTTAACCGATTCCCGCTAATATTCGAAGTTGAAACAAAAAATTGAAACATGAGTTTGGACTGGTCAAATAGTTGTATAACACGTTAATTTGCTGCTTAATTATTTTTGCGTTTGCTTTGCTCGTTCTGTTGTGTGTTTTCCGCGCTCGTTCCGTTTCGTATCGTATCGTATCGGTTAAAAATAGTATGTTTTGAAAAAGTTTTATTTTCGGCGTCAACGTCAACGCAGCGAAGGGAAGTGGGCGGGCCGGGGCCGGGGGCGGAGAAGGAGAAGGACGGTACGGGATTGGTACATATTTGAAATAATTTTGAGAAATAGCGCGAATTCGGATCGGAAATCGGAACTGATCCGGTAAATATAGATCGATATACTCGCGGTTCGTTCCTTTATTTTTTGTGTCTAGTTGTTTATTGGTAGCACTTTGACTCTCCACATAGATCATATATACGCACATATTGTTCGGATATATATTATATGAAGATATATGTGGTTTGGCATATATAACCATCGCACGCACACACACACACACACACACACACCTCACACACATGCACAGTTTTCGTTACTTATATTTTGCTTTGCTCGTTTTTTTTTTTTTTGAATATTTCGTTTTTATATTTATTTTCCAACAAGTACAAAAAAAGAACCCAAAAAAAAAAGAAAATAGAGTATAACGAAAGCAAGTGAGTCGGTTAGCCAGATATATATACACATATATATATCAATATCTACTCGTGTGTGTGCAGTCGAACCAAACAAAAACAAAAACAACAAAACAATCTGTGTGGACAGCAATTGGAGCAATATCTACGTGTGTCGCTTGCGAAGAGAAAGACCCGCTCGCGTTGATAGCCAACTCAAAACTGATGTCGCGCCAGCCAGCTGCCAACTCTGAATACCGTCGCAGTCGTCGTCGCAGTCGCAGTCACCGCCGCTGCCGTCGGCGCACCACCATCCGCCCCACCTGCCCCACATCGCGCATCGCCCACCGCACCACAGCCACAGCCACAGTCGTCGCAGAGGAAGAAGAAAAGTCTGCCGTGCAGCGGGAGCATCGGATCGAATCGGATCGGTTTGGATCGCTTGCCATTGCCGAAGACCCCAACATCCGAGCATCCAAGCATCCGAGCATCCAAGCATCCGAGCATCCAAACATGCGAACATCCGAATCACGAAGAGTGGAGCGGCAAGAGTGCCGGAGTGGGAGTGGGTGGCAGAAGAAAGTATGAATTCGGCCAGCATAAGCGTACGAATCGTGGCACCCTTTAGTTTGATGATGAAGTGCGGGCATGATGCTTTCGCAGCTATTCACTTGCTTCGATTACTGGTAAAGTTGAATGGTTGAATTAACAATTCAGATGAATACTGGCTACATTTGCTGAATATTACTGTTTGAATGTCCTGAACGATCTGCTTGTGGGATCCCTCAGTCAAGTAGACTGTCTTCTAAAAAGCAATGGGTATCGCATATTCCGAACTTCTTCCTTCTGCTTTTTGCTCATTTGTAGCTGCGGTGCTGCGCTGCTCCCCTTGTTTTTGGTGCGGCCGTGCCAAAGAGAGCTCTCGGACCGCATTAGTGAAATTGGTAGGAAAATGCAGTTGCAGGCGACACGAAGTAACGATAAAGAAAGTAAGGGAGCCGAAAGGGGGGACACCCTGTATGGTGTATGGCGTATGGCGTATGCTGTGATGGCGATATGCGAAGACGACAACAACTTGTTGGCCCCCACGTCAGCGCGTCTGACTCCCCACCTCCCTGGTTTTCTCCTCGTCTGTCAGCGAGTCTCCGCGGTTCAGACAGCATCCACCCATAGCCCCCCCTCCCCCTCGTGGGTCTTCGGAAAACGCCCCCGCATAACTACGAAAATAGCAAATTGTTAATTTCGCTTCGAAAACTCTTTTCCAATACACACACGAAAATCGCAAATCGTCGAAGGAGATGATGATGGGCGGAGGAGTGGGAGGGGGAGGGGTATTTGGGGTGGGGGAACACATGATTTTATTGGCATGCTTTCATGGTTTTTCCGTGCGAAACATTTCATTTTTCATTCCACATTTCACATTTTTTAACACGCTGCTACATAGGACTATTTGTGTGGGCTTCTAGCTTCTGGCTTCTTCTTCTCGGTGGAGAGCGATGAAATTTATGAAATTTATTAAATATGCTCGCCACACACAAATTCAAGGATAGCTATTAGCTAGACCAATAAAAACCACCCACCATAAGTGTGGACACACTGCCGTCTCTTTCTAGTATTCCACCCCTCTCTTTCACTCTGTGTGGGAGCTTTCAAAAGCTCTAGATCTTTTGTGTGAATGGAGAATCTGAGAATACGTTCATGTTAAATAGCCAGGATCTCCGTCGACAGCAGAGTATTGTATCCGTCGATTTGTCCCAATTTAAAGATATTCCTTGGGGTGAGATACAGAGATAAGATACAACGATATAGACAGAGATAGAGCCACAATTTGGCTATTTATAGAACATAATGTGCGTCGTCAGCGGCGAGTTTTGTTCTTTTTTCAAAAACAATATCTATTCTTAGTCGCTGCTTGTGCGTTAATACCATATTTTTGTAAATACATACTAACATACATTCCCGCTGAGACATAAATTTTATAAAAATTGACCAAATGCCATCTGAGAGGCCGCCACATCAAGGTGAGGAGTGGGAAGTGGGGCGTGGGGACCATAAGGCGGCCCACAAACCAAAAGTCAATGGGTACGGGACGCGAACAAGGCGTACAGTGCGGTTCGAAAGCGAAAAGCGATCCTTTCGGAATCCCGTTTGAATGGGGTTCTTGATATTGAACATTTTACACATCCAAAGAGTATTCAAAGAAGATCGCGAAATCGTTGTGATCACTAGTTTAGTCAGGGCGATATTGCTTACAATTAAATACAGCGAATGGTGGTAAACAAAAAATGCTTTAAAAATGCGCAGTAGTTTTTAAATAGAATGGCTTTTTTGAAGAGTTTCCGCAGGGAACTTTATTTATTACCTCCACCTAAGTATATCACAGATATATTAATAAAATAAATCCATTCATGAGCCGGCAGAATAAGCCAGTTAACTATTACTACAAAAATTGTTTGCCAAACATATGTTTAATAGTATAAAACTGAACAGTTTAAAATACCCGTGCAAATAGGCTTTTATTGGATGTATATACATTTCCGTCTTCGAGATCGTCACTCGATTTCTTCTTACAGTCCCGAAACGCACCGCTTATATACGCAAATAAAGCCATATATTCGTGTGGACAATTGGATTAATTGCAGATCCGCAGATAAAACGACCATATATCTTGTTATGCAGTTTATATTTTATACATAGATATATTTTCTTGGTTTTCGTCTGTGATTTCTGTATCTCGCATCTAATTGATAACGTTTGGGTACATTTATGTTAAAAAGTAATTACAATTGATTTAGAACGGGGCCAGCACCGCAGATATGCGCCTGCTGACATATATATTTATGCTGAATTTGTATGTTTACATACGTCTGTGGATCATAACTATGCATTAATTTTAACCTTTATTATAATATCTTTACTCATTTAGCTTTAGTTTAACTTTTACTTTGCTTGTGTGCTTCTTTTCTTTCGTTTTGTGTTCTTTTCAAGTTTTGGATTTTGTTTGTTTTTCGTTTACTGGGACATAAACGTCGAGGAGGCTAATCTTCATCTTAAGGAAAACATTTTCTATATCAATAATAATAATATTAGGTAATAAAAAAAAATAAACAATTACATACACATTTTGCGTAATATTAGGGGGGCTGTTGTAGGATATAAGGGGACAGAGAGGAGAAATGCAAACAAACGCAATCACAATGAAACATTCTTCGGGTGGAGAACGGGGGCGACTTTAGAGTCTGAACCCTACTCCAGTTTCATCGCCAGGCCAGGCGGCGGCGGCGCCTCCAGCTGTTCGAGAAAGAGCTCCTCCAGCGGCCGGTCGCTGGTGATGCGGAAGAGGAACAGGTGATCCTGGCACTTCAGGCTGATCGATCGCAGAGCGGGCAGACGCAACAGCAGTTGCGCGAAGCGTCCATCGTCGCCCGGATGTTCCAGGCGGCAGTGCTCGTCCAGGCAGGCGTACACCTTCTCGCGACACATCTCGATCTCCGCCCGGTTCTTGATCCCGCGTATGTCCGGGTTGTACAGTATGATGGCCTTCAAGCAGGACAGCTCGCGTCGGTCCAGATTCAGTCGCTTCATCTTTACGCTCAGCTCCGAAAGGATGCGGTCGAAGATGGCTGAAACACCGGCCTTGATCGCACTGTTGCGATGATACGAGAAGCTCTGGTTAAGGAACAGCTGCTGTGGCTGCAGGCCCGGTGATCGTCGCTCAAAGGAACCGTCGTGGCCCAGTCCACCGCCCCCGCCGCCTCCGGCACCGCCGTCATCCAGCGAAACGATGCTGCACCAGGCTACGTTCGCAATGAGCAGCTCGATCCAAGCGGCTTTCAGCAAAATCACCTGGTCGTCCAGCGGCACCTGGGCAAAGTGCGGCATCATGCGCGCGTATTCGACCATCTGGAAGAGCTGTTTGTTGACCACTTGGCACAGGGCCGACACGGCACCCTTGTAGTCCGGCTGGACTGTGGAATAGGGACCGACGCGCAGGAACGTCAGTGCACGATCGCCACACTGGGTCTCCGCCCGCTGCTCGGCCTCTATGATGCGCTCGATCGAGAAATCCCTGGACACGCTGTTGGTCATGAAGTCATCGGAACCGTTGCCGCTGCCCATTCCGCCAGAAACACCGCCTGCTCCTCCACCTCCAACCGAGCTGGAACCGCCTACTGAGCCTGGACCGCTACTGCCGCCACCGCTGGCGCTCAGCCTACCCGCTGCATTACGGGCACCGCGTTGACGCTCCTCCTGGACCGCCTCGCGTTTCATGCCGCAGGTTAGGCACTTCTGGTAGCGGCAGTATTGACAACGGTTCCTCTGCCGTTTGTCGATGATGCAGTTGCGGTTCTCCCTGCAAGCGTATGTGAGATCCTTGCGCACTGTGCGCTTAAAGAAGCCCTTGCAGCCCTCACAGCTGTACACGCCGTAGTGCTTACCGCTGGCCCGATCTCCACAGATGGAGCAGAGGTGCTTGCTGCCGCTCAGCGGATGGTTAGGCGGATACTGCTGCTGGACAGCAGCGGCGGCAGCTCCTGCAGTCGAATTGGGCGCCTGCGCCATTTGGGCGTCTCCGACGCTGTTGTTATTGGAGCTGGCGGAGTTGGAGCCGGGCAGCACGTGGACCATGGACATGGCCTGCATAAAGGGCACAGGACTCTCGGCCTTGGGCGAAAAGCTACTGTTGTTGCTGTCGTTCAGCTGCGAGATGTCCGGCTTGACCTCCTCCTTGATGTGGCTCAGCCGAAAGCTGGCGTCCTGGTCGCAGTTATCCATCCTGGGCTTGTGATGTGGTGCTGGGTATATTGGGGGGAACTGGGGGCAGCGCCTCCTCCGCCTACCGGTTTCCTCTTGTTCGTTCTCTTCGTGTGTATGTGGTGTGTCTTGGCTCGCTTTCGCCTCTCTGTTGGGGTTTCACTTTGCCAACGCCACCGTGTCCGTCCGTCCGCTTTTCCGTCCGTTGGGCCAAGTGGAGCAGGTTGCAGTTTCGTTGCTGGTGGGGTCGTTGCTGCATTTACATAATCTTGAGCTGATGGAGCCGCGCACTTTATTCGCTCGCCGCCAAACAATTGCGCTTTTTACCAACAAACAAAGAATGCCAGACTTTCTGACTAATGAATAAATACCTTTTTTCGCGTCGACATTTTTTCTCAACAAAGACAATCTCACCACAGCGACGCAACTCACCATCGTAGAGATGGACTGTGACACAGGTTGCGTCGTCTCGAGTCACAGTCGCGACTGCTGGATACTATATAAAATTAAATACGGCAATGGTTTTACCTTAGGCTTGACTAATCGGATGTCTGGTATATATAAGTACCTATAAAATGCAATACTCATCTTTTTAATTGAAATACGACATAAGTACATATATCGTTCACTCAATTTAAGCACAGATTCGTGACTGGTCGCCCTCGCATCTCTAACTCACCACAAAGTGGACAGGGCTGCTTCCCTACTCACACAAACAATTTTTAGTGGGCGTAAATGACCCAATTAAAGCGCTAATGCCCATCGCAGCTGCCGCAGAAATTGGTGTTTTTACTTTGGTAACCAACGAGCAATCAATCAATCAATTAATTCAGTCGAAACCCAGAAAGCGGGAGTAGCGACAGCCCTGGCGGCGCCATTGCAAAACTCACCGCACCCACGGCGCATGCAACCCTGCGTCAGTCTGGCTCCCCTCCTCACCGCCTTGCCACCCACACAGTGCAAAAATAATTTAGCGCCGCTGCAATTATGCAGAATAGAAATGCAAAATGGAGACGTGAATGTGCGCCAATTTCACCGCTGCCGGCGGCAACCTCGGCCTCAAATCGCAATCACCGTCGCCGAGAATCGAGCGGTTATGCTACTCAACCGCGAATCCAAGACCAAACGGAACCAGAATTGGGCGAAATGCAAATGGAAGTGCAACTTACTTGCAGCCAGTGGCTTTCGATGCGCCGCAAGGTGAAGCTTGTTTATTTACTTTTTACTTGGCTATCAGTTATCAGTCCTCGCGAGCACACACACACACACAGGCACGTCACTGACACGACAACACCACACGACGCTGATTTAATTTGTTGCAATCTCTATTGTAATTGTAGTAATTGAGTCCATCCCATCATCACAAAGAGACGCGACGCGGTAATTGACATTCGCAAGAAGAAGCATTTCGCGAAACAACAGCTGACGGCGTGGTGAGAAAGCGATTGCGGGGGGCGGCGAACTGGTTTGGTTGCGGTGAGTATGTTGTCGCGGTGAGTTATCGTGGTTCGGTGAAAAACAATAGCACATTATAGCCTGTTTCCACGTCGCTTGATGCTTCGAAAATCTCATAGTTAGTCCGCCAAAGATATTTTTATATTTGTATACGATAGTTAAGGAACATCGATTGTTTATGGAACATCCTAACGGTCTGCCTTAAATTTCGGCATCCGGTTTGATCAAAGAGGGGAAATTTGGAATTCAAATAGTTGGATACATGTTTAACACTATCAAATTAAAAATCTAGAGCTATTAGAGTTATAGAAAAACCAACTAAAATGTGATATTTAATATTATTTGAATATTCTCATATCTTGATTCAGCGATTCAGTCGGAAACCATTTATTTGTGTTTGGGCTTCTTATCTTATTATATAGTTTGGTATAATATATGTATTATGTATTTGCTAACGCCGTACCTGCCGCTTCCTTTCAAATGTATCGACTTATATTGTTTTTGTTATTCTTTTGCTTTGCTCAGCCTTTTAAGTTTTGCTTGTCTGTTTCCCAATGACTTGAGAAGAGATTCAGTTTCGATTGGGTAATCATCTGGTTTCCTGGGGAAAAGTACGATAAGCAAATGTTTACGGCGACTCTTTCGTTTGTTTGTTTACGGCTATTAATCAACATCCGAATCCGACTCTCCAGGCAGATTGCCGAGTTCAGAATTGCGGACAGTAAGGGCCTCGATCCGCTGGTTAAGATATTTGATCTCTTCTTGGAACAAACCCGTCTCGTAAAGCAGATTTTCGTACTCCCTCATAATTCCCATATAATCGCTGCTGCTGATACTGCTGTTGTTGCTGCTGCTGCTGCTGCTGTTGCTGTTGCTGTTGCTGTGACTGCAGGCGCTCTGACCTTGGCTCCGATTACGGCCACTCCCACTGCCACCCCGTGCCGATGCACTTCCCGGGGACTCCTCGAAGTCCAGATAAAGCTGAAAGTACGCTGCATCCTGGCAGCGGCAGATGGGGCAAGTTCTTGATCTGCAAAGCGGACGGAGTCGCGTATAAGACAAAACGTTTGAACTCGGCGATAAGATTTCACGGCCCTTTGATTTGGGGCACTTCCACTGATATACTACACTTTTGTTTGCGAATGTTTGAATGTTCTCTTTGTATCAGTGGCCTGTTGGGATCACTTTCACATTCACTTACTGCTTCCTCCAGCGGTCCAGGCACTCCTCGTGGAACGCGTGTCCACATCTGCCGGCGTGTATGTTGTCCGAGGTGCGATACCGCTCCGAACAGATCGTGCAGATCACGTTGTTATGGCTCATTCCGCTCCGATTCCGATTTATACCTAGCTCAATTCGATTCGCTTCGATCCGAGCCGTATTGCTGCTCGGCCGGTGACAGCGGACTGAATGAATGCAACTCGCTGAATCGAGCGTTTCGCTGATAAGCGTTTAGGCAGCCACCGTACACTCCACTCAGTCCTCCCCTCGTCGGCCCTCTCGAGCACTCCGCTGCACTCCCCCTCCACTACCGGACTCTAGAGCCAGCCCACCTTAATAAACCGCCCCACAAAAGTGGGAACATGAGCCGTCAAATGGGGGCAACGATGGCCTACGCCCAGCTAAAGCCATGTGAGATAAAGCTCTACTACGAGATTCGAACATTTAAAGATCCGATCTAGTCCAGAAACCTAAAGTTCATTAAAACTATCAACTTGGCGAACTTCCAGTTTCGCAGTTAAGAGGTCATTCTGAAATATGATTAGCCCCGTGTTTCTTTGTGTCAAAAACATAATTATGGTGAAGGTTTATCAACTACCAATTTCAAACATCATTAATAACTTACAAGTGCTTTTGTATTTATGTAAACAATTATGTTTATATTCATATTCGATTTGCTTTTGTGGTCTTTCGAATGATCGTGGTGGGACTAACAATAGGTTCATTTACACAGGCCTACGTTGGAATGGAATGTTTGTGTGGAAAGTAGTGGAAAACAATTAAAGGAATGATCTCGGTTCCCAGTAGGATTACAGTCGTATAGAGCCACGATCTGGTCTGGTGTCTTTAACGGTTAAGTTAGCATATAAGATAGAAAAAAATGGGTTAATACTAAGTGTGAGCGACCATAAATATCTACAAACTAAAACTATTACTATGTAGTGTAATATGTGTAGGGATTTTGGGAGGTTAATTGAAAATCCATGCTTAGGCTTATGCGATATAGGGCGGAATAAGAATATTAGGGCAAAAAGTAAAGGGACACTCAAAAGTAATTGACTATAATCAAACTTTTTTAGCTGGGTAAAGCTTACAATTTGATATACGATATACAATCCACTTTGAAATGAGAAATATGACGGAATCTAATGGTAATCTATGGCACAATTCTTAGCATAAACTAATTTGTATAAAACAACTGCTAACGATATTGAACTACAACGCCATCTAGGGTTGGAGTTTCTAGAAAAATATCTGATTTTTGTGTAAGGGAAAGAATTTACAATATTCGCCACCCGTTTACGATATCCCGTTCTACAATTCCTGGCAAATTTGTAATTATTTTTGGAATTAAAGCATTTCGTTAGTCTTTTGGAAATTTCATCTTAGCCGTCAGCTTGGAGCCGGAAATGGAGACGGTTTCGGATGTGTTGGCCGGACCGGAGTCACTTTCCGGTGCTACGGCATTTGTATTACGTTCCATGTAGTATTGGTTTCTCTTCGGGCTGTCGACATTCATGTAGATGTGAGGCTTCGGTGTCGTCGGCTTTTGTGCACTGCTTTCCGCTGCCACTGCTCCGCCGCTGGTTGTTGTTGTTGAGTCCGTGGAGAGCGGATGCATTGGGAATGAGGGCGGGGGAGGAGCCGGCGTTGTCGGCGCCGAGGTCGCCGGAGGCGTGGGCGGCAGCTCCTCTTCCTCCAGTATTATGTCGTCCCCCACCATGGTTATGCGACGGATCGAGGCGGAACCGCTCCCCAGTGAGCCAACTCCGGGCCGGTAAATGGAGCTGCTGCTGATCCCTATCCCCAAGCCGCTGCTGGGACTGGGTGTGCTGCCGTTGAAGCCGCTGTTGGTGTAGGAGTGATTGTTCTTCTTGAGCGGCAGTCGCAGGCTGAGGCTGCTGCTGCTGCTGCTGCTGCTGATGTTGCTGTTGGGCGTCGCTGTGAGGACCGAGGGAGGCGGAGGTGTAACGGTCGGTAGCGGGAGGTTCGATTTGCTGATTAGGTCGGGTCCCCGCGACAGCATCTCCAAGGCTTGGGTTTGTTGGATTTCCGCTGGGGTCTGCACCACCGCCACAGCTGTTGGCGTTCCCGTTGGCGTCCCTGCTCCCGAGGCCGCTCCTGTTCCTCCCGTTCCCCCCGACATCTGGGAGACGATTGTGCGGCTGTGGTTGTTGCTCAACCCGGTGTCTTTCCATTTCTCTGAAACGAAGAATGACCGTGACTTAGTGTACGTAGTTCAGTGGGGCTGGACCCAGCTGGCACGTACCTACTGCGCTGCTGGCGCCATTGGTCTTCCCGAAGGGCAGCAGAAGACGGGCGGGCTGACAGAAAACCACCGTCTTGTAGGCCTTGCGATACTGCTTGTTCATGATGACATAGATGATCGGATTGATGCAAGCCGACAGGTAGAGCAGGATGTAGCTGCAGATGTGCAGGCTGGGGTGCTCCACATTCTTGTCGGCCACCTTAACAATGGTGATGGGCAAGTAGCAGACGACGAAGGATAGGAAGATGGCCAGCACCATCTTAGTGATGCGCCACTCGTTCCGCTTGGCCCGCACCTCGCGCTGATCCTTGACTCGGGTTGGCTGCTGCTTGCCGCTGGGCGCCGTCTCCGGCACATCGACGGAGAAGCTACTGCTGCTGTCCGAAGAAACGCGGTTGCTTGGCTGGCACTCCGCGCCGGAGGGCAGGGCTCCTGATCCCGTAGTGGCCAGGGGGCGCAGGTTGTTGGGTATGGAGTTTTGTTTGGTGGCATGGCGCTTCAGGCGCTGCTCCGACTTGTGGACCACCCAGAAGATCTTGGCATAACAGGCAATGATAACCAGGCAAGGGATGACGAAGGCGGTGATAAACAGCGTCGTCTTGCTGCTGTGCCCATGGTCGTCGGTCATAATGGAGCAGGTTTGCAAGCGCGAGTCGTAGCCAAAGCGACCCCACTCTCCCAGAAGCGTTGGGAGCTGCATGCCGTAGGAGAACAGCCAGCAGGCGGCGATCATCACCGCAATCCAGTGTCGCTTATAGATCCTGGCATAAAGGCCGTGGTGCGTGATCATCACATACCGATTGATCGTGATCATTGCGATGCACAGCAGGGATACGCCTATGTTTCCGTATTGGATGAAGGGAATGAGGCGACACAGCACCTGGCCATGTCGCCAGGTTCCCTGGACGAACCGCAGGCCCTGGAAAGGCAGCACCAGGGCGCAGAAGAGCAGGTCGGCAATACAGAGGCTAGATGGTAGAGGTTAAAGGTTAGAGGTTAGAGGTTAGCTGCTCTCTGAGGGAAGCTAGGGACAAATCACCTGATGATAAAGGCAGCCGCCACGTTGCGCACCTTGGGACATTTCAGCAGGGCCACCACGGTCAACAGGTTGCCGCATATGCCGACAATCATTATGAGAAAGGTCATGACCGCGGCAAAGGTCAAAAGCGACTGCGAGAAGCTGCAAAAAAATACGAAACATCCCTGTATTAGAAATCCAAATGCTTTTGCCGATCAATCCCTCAGGATGCTTTCTCCAAAGTGATCCTCCTAGTCTGATAGGTCTCCCGACCTCTTGCGTCAAATGGCCCTGTGACTATCGCCATATCAGACTGGCTTCCGCTCGCCACTTACAAGAATCGCCTTTGTGGGCCTCAGTGGGCCGGCCCAGTGCGAACAGCACTGGTGCAATGGAGCGCGTAATATTAACGATCTCTTATCGGAGCACTTCCAGTCCGGGCGCTATAATTACCCAGCGCTGATAGCTACATCTCACTTGGCACTCACTTGGCATACTGTCAACACATCTAGACATCCACACCCCAACTTACCCCGCTGCGTCCGTCGGGGGAGCCATCGTTGTCAACGCCTCCAGTGGGGGATAGCCGTCCTCCAGGCTAATAGTTGTCTCATCACTCATGCTTTAGCAGAAAAATGAGAAAGGGGATTGTTAGAATTACATAAATAGAAGAATATAGCTCTTAATGATCTTTAGGATTGTCTAGGGTCATAAAATCGAGTAGGTTTGATTCACTACTCAACCAAGTGTTTTTTAAATACATATGACTCAAATTTTTTCCTTGAATGAAGCACAGCTATAAAATGAATTGATTGTTTATGAACAGACTTTTTCATTTTGTTTGAGATACACTCTTCTCTTAAGTGCGATGCACTTGAACGTTATCATCTCACCCTTTTGGACAAAATCACGACCATTAAGGTAATCAGTAATCAGTGGGTTAGCTAATGTTTACATTGTTTGGCAATAAGTTCCGGCTTTCCAAAAGCGCTAAGCCAGTCACTAATGATGGATGATTGAATGGGTTGACCGTATCCCGTGTTTCTGTGCACATTGTGTACATATTCTTTGGGTTATACTTGTGTGTACAAAATCAACAACGCGGCGAACTCTTGACATTGCTACCAACTTAAGATCCTTATAAGCACTTGATAAACCAAGTGAGGGTTGAATGGAGGCTAAAAACTAGGAGCTCATCACGGAATTCTCAGCCTATTGGAAGAGCAAGAGAGTCATGTTGATTTCGGGGCCCAATAATGATTCACCTTTTTAAATGCAAAAGAATTTCGCGAGCTCGCGACCTCCTGAGGTCTGCACTTCTTCTGGTCTCTGACTAACTTGCCTCGCGCTCCTGACAACCACGATTACCGCTTCCGAACTCCGATCACTGAACACCGATCGCCACCGCCGACAATTGCCAACTGGCAGTGGCTGTGGCACATGGGAGGCTCAGGCTCTGGTAAGAAATGAGAAGCCACTGGCGCTGACTGCACTTTGCGCCGACGCAACGCTCGTAAGCCACAGCCGTAGCCCGGCAGCCGGAGTCCGAGGCCCGATCTCCGTTCCCCGATCCCCGATGCCCGATGCCCGATGCCCGTAACCCGGCATGGGGCGTGGCACCCCTTCTGCTGCTTCGGGACTATGATAAATTAGTGTCAATTAAATAATTTAAAGAGGTCACACTCGCCTCTGTTTCGGTCTCAGTTGCGCGGCGGCAGTAGTTTCAGTGGTGGCCACTGCCTCAGCGGCTTGAACCACTCGGGGTGCAAAGATCAGCGTCGAACCTTAATTAATTGAGTGGCTGTTTGGCGGAGACGGGCGTCTCCGGGCGTTCCTAATGCGTGATGTTATGTGATGTGATGTGATGTGATGCGATGGCAGTTTTCTGCGCCCGCTCGAGTGGCCGCTAATCGAGACAAGTGTTATGTTCTTGTACCGTTCTCTGCACTGAGCGGAAACGTCGACGTTTCGATTCCAGAAGGGTTACATGGTAATCCATGAAGTCAGGTGGTTGTGATTGCCCAACATGAAGTGTGAGATTCTTTAATGCTACTGTTAGCCTGAAACGTTTTCAACTTCGTTGTGTAACGAATTTGTTTTCTGTGTACATGCCCTGCCCTCTGCTGTCCTCGTTTTCCCCCGTAACCCCGACCAGGTCATGGCCGCCACTTAGCACGGTCCAATGGGGCGTATACGCAATGTGTCTGGCTCGCTAACATATACTACCACATACATACGAGTATGCACGAATTTAGAATGTTTCCTTATCTTATCAAAAGAGCACTTACCTAGCTGAATTTGGTTTTGCGATTTGGTAATCCTCGGCGATTCTAACGATCGCAAGGGCTCTCTCTCTCTCGGTCTCTCCCTACTCTTGGCCCAATTGCTTTCTCCGTGCCCTGCTCTCTTCTAGTCTCTCCTCTCCTCTCCCCGTCCCAGTCGTGTGCCCCACCACACTGATGGGCGCGTTATCAGTGGTCAGGAGGGGAGGATGGGCAGTGGCGGGACTTGGGAACTGGGTGGTGGTAGTGGTGGTGGTGGTGTGGAAGTCGAAATCGCTTGTTTATTTGCTTTCTGCTCACGTAATGGAAACTAGTGCGGCTGCGATCTCCACTGCTCTGCTCCTCTGCTCTTCTGCTCCTCTCTCCAATCTCCACTCTTCGCGAGGTGAAAGAGTGAGTGAGTAATGCTGTGAGCAATGTAAACAGTTTACGGCATTCGGCATTCGCAGGGGGTTATTCATGAACCGCTGTGTTTTTTGTTGTTGCTCTGGGGACGCCACTGGAGCATTGGCTGTTGTTTTTTTTATTGCTTGTTGTTGCTGCTGTCGGTGATTCAAAAGTCGCCGCACTTTTCATGACTAATGCTTTTGAGGCGCGAGCGCGAGATCAGGTAGAGAATAAATGGGTTACAGGTTGCCCTAACTCAGCACTTGACATAATCACAAGAACAAAAACAAAAACAAAAAGCCGAATTAGTAGATATCTAACAAAGGGGCACACGCGATTCGCGATTGCTTCAACGGTTTCGAGTGTCACTCAAGTCGAACGAAAATCGTAGTTACTTTGCGTTGTTAATTACGCGAACTGCGTGAACAATCCGTAGTGGTTGAATGTTGAATGTAACGGACAAATTGCGTAGCGCCTGCGTTCTCGGATCGGATCGGAATCGGATTCGGATCGGATGGGATCGTATCGTATCGTCTATAACTGCCGGATCGAGTGCAGTTTGTCGAGTGAGGCCAGCGTAAGCGAGTCGCGATATTGCCAGTTGACAATTGGCAGCCCCCTCTCACTCTTACTCTCGCTCTCAACCAGTGTCTAACTGTCTCTCCGCTGCCGGCCAGTGGCGTAGGGAACTGACTTTGAGGGGGGCCCGCTACAGTGGGAACTCACTCTCTTCGTTAGCTGTTCGCTGTGAACATGTTAGTTGCGCTGCTTAAGTTCACTTTATTTGGTCATGTCCCATGGGCCCCCATTTGCCGCGCCCCTGTGCTGTCCCCCATGACTTGGCGCTCTCTTCTGCTCTCTTGCTCGCTCGCACTCCCGCCCGTCGGCCGGAGACAGCGTCAGGGAGACAGACAGGGACGGACAGAGAGGCGGCGAGCGGCGATCGGCTATCGGCTATCAGCCATCTGGCGATCGAGGGGCGGGTGTGGGTGGACGCTCAATGGTTGGCGATCAGATTCATATCGCAGATACGCCGCTTCTTCTCGTGCCTCACTGAAGCAAATGTGCAACAGCAGCAGCAGCAGCAGCGGCGGCAGCAGCGTAACAGCCACTACTGATAAGGCTTCATGTGTCTGCATTCTAATGCTTACACAATTGGACGTTCGACATCGATCGCGGCGATCCAACATGGCTGCACTGGGAGAAGCGGTCTACCACATGCGAGGGAACTGATGGTTGGGACGCGAAGCATGGGAACTGTGACCTGGCAATAATTGTTTTCTGTGCAGATATCGAACTGAAGACGTAGGGATTTGTGCGCACTCGCGTTGTTTGTTGTTTGCTGCGGATTGTGTGAAGAACACGATAGTTTATGGCTATCTAAACATGGGCCCGTGTGTGTGCGTATGCGTGTGCGTATGCGTATGCACGTAAGTGCGACGGAGAAGTTTACATTAGTCTGGATTCGAATCGGGATCGGGAATCGGGCCGGGGGGGTGGAACGTCGATTGCCGTTCGAATCGTATTCACAATCATATCCAGAATGGTTGGGGAAGAGGGATCTTGGTTTCCACTTTAGTGCCCATCCCGCAAGTATATCCACGTACAGTGGGGGACGCAAGAATAGTGTACATTTAATTTCGTAGAAAAAGAAAGATATATGTACGTTACACGTTACGATTGGCGTTGTAATGTTATATTAATAGGCATGATTTCGCAAGTAGAAAGATAGGCCATGTGTTTGGTCATTACGGATTGGATTTCATCCAGTTCCTAGGATCGAATGAATACACGATATGGCGCTATAATTTCCCCAAGAACTGAATGTTATTTTCTTGGGTAGTCGGCTGCAATTCCCGGACTATTGGCCTGCATGAAAACAAACAACGTATTCGTATTCGTATTCGAATTCGTATTAGTGCCGCTGCCAAAGAGTTTTCCCCGAACCGCCTGTTTTCCTTTTCAAGAGGCAAACGATACTCAATTCGCCACAACAGACGACCCGCACTCTGACCCTCGGAAAAGTGGAGAGGTTCCCTCGGCATATGTCTGTCCAAATGTATGAAGTCTTGATTAATCAAGACTACATTCGATCTAATGCTGACGTCGTGTGACACCAGGCTTCCGGGGCTTGACTCATTATTCGAAACGGGTTATGGGGGCATTATGGACGTGGAAAACGCGGGGTCCTCAGTTATGATTCAGGGTCCATCGCCCATGACTGAGTTTTCATTCTACGCACAGATTCGATCTATGAGCATATTTATTCGAATGAGTCTCGCATAGGTTGTGCTTTTTTCAGCTGCTAGTTCCTCGCTTCGAATGGATGCCGCCCATTTATTATCCAGAAAATTGCCAGAGGAAACTATGCAAGCACCCACACATACACACACCCACACACATGCACACGGGCCAAGAACCGAAAAGTTTTTCATTTCAAAAATGCGGGAGAGGTGCGTACGGCTTCAAATCAGGGCTACGAACAGACTGTTTTCATCTGTAGGAGCCTATATATTTCCCTGGCACTCCTGATTTTCGAAGCATACATTCTTATCGGTCAATGTATCAATATTAAAAACGTGACTACATTATTTTCCTGGCAACGAATGACTGTCTTGGACGCAAATGTGCAACTGATAAGTCATGAATTGCGCTAGCAATGCAGATATGACTGCTCCCAGCAGTCTGAAAGAAGGTCTTGCGATGCAAGTATGTCGATAAGTTCTGGCTTTCATGTCAGAGAGCTCAAGTGGCTAGAAGCCAGAAGCATTTTTAGGCAGTGGTATCCCTGGTCTAGTATCTGGATCTTTGAAAAACGGCAACAACAGCAACATGACCCCGTCGGAATATCGACGAAAGAGCGAAAGAGTCGAGTAGATCCGGGCGGCATCGGGGCTGAATGGGGGCGGGAAGGGCGGTTAAGAAACAACACCGAATAGGAACAATGTAAACAAAGCGCCCATTCCACAGGCAAATTACCAAATTACCCGATGATGAAGTCAATTGTTGTATACAATAAAAATGTGTATTGTTGCTGTTGCTGCTGCTGCTGCTGCTGCTGCTCTGAGATTCTTTTGTTTTCCTTTTTGAAAGTTTTTCTAGTTCGCCTGCTGTTTTTTTTTTTTTTGGTTTTTTTTTTTTTTGGTTTTTTCAATATTTTGTACGCTTGGCTGGCGGCGACTGCCTTCGGGCCCACTTTTTGGGTGGGAACCATATCGGTGTATGGATGCGGAGAATTCAGTTTTTAGTACAAATTCGGCGCAGGAACGAGCAACGCGTCTCTTGCCGACCACAAAGTGCCGCGCGATGTTCCCACCAAAATCCGGACCAACTCCGCTTCCGATCTCGATAGCGCTGCCTGTTTCGGATCGCATGGCGGATCAGGACGCGGTGCTGCCGGCTCCCCTGGCCGACAGCCTGGACTTGGACCTCGATCTGAATCTGAATATGAATATGAATATGAATCTGAATCTGCATGTAGACGACAGGCGCCAGGTGCTCTTCGAGGGCTATTCGGACGAGCTGCTGACCATCGCCTGGGTGGCCTGCATAGTGTTCATCATCGTGGGTGTTCCCGGAAACCTACTGACCATCGTCGCCCTGTCGCGGGGTCGACAGACCCGCAACTCCACGGCCATATTCATCATCAATTTGTCCTGCTCGGATCTGCTCTTCGGCTGCTTCAATCTGCCATTGGCCGCCTCCACATTCAAGGAGCGGGCGTGGACCCATAGTGATCTGCTGTGCAGGTTGTTTCCGATGCTGCGGTACGGCCTGCTGGCGGTGTCACTGCTCTCCGTGTCGCTGATCACCATCAACCGGTACATCATTATCGCCCATCCCAGGCAGTATCCAAGGTGAGGATGTGGCTTGTACTCAGAGTTACCACTACTGTCGCAAACTTGGTCATCATGATACTTATGGTAACCTGCCACTTAATCCGCAAAACCCACACATTTGTTATTGTTTTCCTGAACTTAGACAAACATTGCTGCCGTTGTTTATAAAAAGGAAAATGTATGCCTTATTTGAGATGTTTTTTAATTAACTAAAAAATGAGAACATAACTTGCTAGAGGCAAATAAAAATGATCTGGTCAGCGATCTCCAATATTTCGAAATAAACCATTAAACTGAAAGGAAATTAATATCCTTTAAGGTGTAAACTATTTCTGGGGCAATAAGAAAGTAGGTAGTTTCCATGTTAGCACACTACGGATAATAAGGTGATTAAGGTGATTTATTTAAATACAATCAGCATACATTATAAACAGGCTGGTTTTCCTTTCACTAAGCCTTCCGTTCTAATCCGATCTTCCAGAATCTACCAGCGACGGTATTTGGCTTTGATGGTAGCCGGCACATGGGTCACCACGTTTTCCATAATGATACCCACCTGGCGCGGCGTGTGGGGTATCTTTGGCTTGGACGTCGACATCGGATCCTGTTCCATCATGCATGATCGGTATGGCAGATCCCCCAAGGAGTTCCTCTTCATCGCCGCCTTCATGGTGCCCTGCATCTGCATCGTGATCTGTTATGCCCGAATCTTTCTGCTGGTGCGAAAGGCGGCCATTCGCGCGGGAACCGCCGGCAAGAGCAATGTCAGTGATGTGACCCCCACCTCCACGACGCAGCATCAGACTCAAGCCGTGGCCCTGCCAAAAAAGACGGAGAAGGCGAGCACGTCCAGCGGCGAGGCACACGAACCAATCGCAGGGCGACCCTTTGTGGTGGAGGAGCACCTGGCGTATATCGATGACAATGCTTCGGCCGACAGTCTGCCGATCTCGTACAGCATAAGGAGAAGGGATCAGGACCAGCAGCCACCGCCAGTTGATGCCAATGTGGTGCTCAAGGAGCGGGAGAAGGAAAGGGATCGGGATCAGGAAAAGGTCAGCCTGGGACGCAGTCAAACGCAACTAGAGATGGGCAAAACCGCTGGGTGAGTGGCTGTTGCAGGCTCCTTTGGCATTTCCCTCAATCATTGTGCGTAAATCCCTTCCAGAAAGAACCCCATCACCACCTCCCTGCGCACCTCCTTCACTCGGTTCAGCCCACGGAAATCACACTACGCCTCGATGGGCAATACCTCGAATGCTTCCTCCATTTACCCTGGTAGGATGAGTGCCAAGGACCGGAGATTGCTCAAGATGATACTGGTGATCTTTGTGTGGTTTGTAATCTGTTATTTGCCCATCACGGTGGCCAAAATATGGAAAAGCGCCACCGAGGTGCACTGGTTCAATATTGCCGGCTATCTACTCATCTACTTGACCACATGCATCAACCCGCTGATCTACGTGCTGATGAGCTCCGAATACCGAAGGGCCTACTGGAATCTGCTGCGCTGTCACGGCTCTCCAGATTCCCAGAAGCAGCGGCATCAGGCCAATGCCAAGCGAAAGCACCTGGAGTCCAATCGGCAGGTGAAGGCCACGACGTGACTCAAAAGAGATGCAAAGGATCCCTGCCTCAACACCTTCATCGTCCTCCGTCCTAGCGGAATATGATATATGTGTGCCATATGGTAATATGACGGGAGGAGTACCCTAATGTCATGTCTGATGTCATGATCTGCGGTAAGAAACAATCCCTTGATCCCTTTGTCAGTGATCGCAAATGATCGTGCCTCCAAAAGCGATTTCTAGTCACACGATCCGGCCGGGTCGTCCCATCCACGCACACACGAAAACACAGATCACCCATATATATCTATATCTGTATCTGTATCTATATCTGTATCTATATCTATATCTATATAATGTAGGAACTCCAGAAGTGTATTGCATTTTATACCAAATGACTTTAATATCTGGTTTACATTTGAATTCCATGTTTAAGAACAATCGATGTTTGTTTAAATTTTGTTTTTTTTTTGTTTTTTGCTTGCCGCTAATTATTGTACCAATACATAATAGATATATCCTTATATGGATACGCCCTTTCTATGCCCCCAATAAATGCTTCGAATAATTGATATATGTAGATACGTTGTTCTCGTCCACCCAACACCGAGTTTCGGGGCCACTGTCGTAGGGGCAATACAATAGTGTATAGTGTAATCATAAGTAGAGCTATAGCTTAACGCTATTATTATCAATATACATATTGTATATGTCTGCGTATATGCGTACGAAACTTGGACTACTTAAGACTAGTAACACAACTAAATCATTCAATATTACTGCTTCGCTCGGTTCGGTAATGATTCTATCGGTAGAATCGGCAGAATCGGTCCAATAAATGTAGATCGATGTAACTCCGATTCCAAATTCCAAATCCGATTCCGATTTCGACTCTGACTCTGACTCCGACCCGCATCCATATCTGTATATAGGCTATGTATATGTATGTATGGGTGTATATCGTATATGGATCAAATAATTCATAATTGCGATTGCGAGCTTAATAAAAAGGTGGCCACGGTCCGGCCTCCATTAGTTCGATGCTCAATTCTTTCCCACCCACTCCTCCACTCCACTCCACTTCCATTCCCACTCCTCCGCCTCCAAACCCTCCGCCGGATAAGCTGCCTCAGACTGACTCCATGTGCTCCGATATCTCCAGGATGGGGCTCTCGCTAAGCGGCTTCACCAGCGACTGCCAATTGGGCGTAAAAAGGCTGAGCACCGGCGTCGATGTCTGCGGAGGACAGAAGGAGGAAAGCGTGTAAGGTTTATATACGAACTTGGGATACCTGATATCTATCTTTGGATATCTAGGTTGCTTACATGATAGTCGGAGTCCAGGCTGTGGCCGTGGGGCGTGGTTGGCTTGCACTTGACCGTAGGCGTACCCGGCGCCGTGGACGGTGGAGCTGAGCATGATGCCCCAGCAGCAGATCCTCCGGGACCAGCTCCATTGGGCGCTGCACCAGGCACCTGGTCCGATTGGCTGATGTAGGAGGTCTTAAGGTTCATCTGGCTGAAGGCATGCGCTCCGGGCATGGTCATGGAGTGCTGAAGCCTAGGAGTTCCGCTCCTGGGCCGATCGAGCAGAGCCAACTCGTACAGCTCGTCGGCCAGGTGATGTTCCGGAGCTGGAGCCGGCGGCGGTGGTTGACCCAGGCTGTGGCCAAAGTGGTGGTGGTGTGGCTGCTGCTGGTGATGGCTGTGCTGCGGATGGTGGTGATGCCGACCGGCTAGCTGCGCCTCCAGGGCGTACTGCTTCTGGAATAACTGACGCTTCTGCTGCAGCAGGCGGTGCTGCAGGAGTTGCTGCTGCAGCGGTGGCTTTTGCATCGGCGACATGGGCACGGCCATGCCCACACCCAACTGATGGTGCGGGTATAGCCCTGGTGGCGGCGGTGGCGGAGCATAGCATCCATGACCATACATATCCCCACCAGCAGCGGCTTCCAGAAGCAAGGGTGTGGCTTGGTGGCCTGGATGGAACAGCGAGTGGTGGCCATGGTGATGCTGCGCAGGATGCCCATGATGGTGGGGCAAAGTCAGCAGCGGATGATGCTTGCCCGGCAGAGCGTAGAATTGACCGTTCGGAAATTGACAGAGTTCTTCCAAGCCGTACGCTTGGGGATGTGGATGAGGATGCGGATGCTGATGCTGATGAGGATGTTGATGGGCGTGTGGGTGCGGGTGTGAATGCCCCACAGCCGCCTCCTGCTGCAGCTGCTGGATCTCCAGCCAACCGTGACGCTTGGCCTGCTCGTAGCGATAGCTTCCGTACACACGACTGGTGCCCAGCAACGAACCGGAGCTCAGCAGGCCTTGGGCCACCAGGCCATCGCTCGCCCGTCTCCCTTCGCGAAAGTGTATGGGTGATCGCTTGTCCAGGAACGTAACGCCACCGCCATTTGGTGGCGGTGTAGGATTCGGCGTGGGCGTGGAGGCTGAACTCTGCGGAAGGCCCAAGCCCAAGGCCAGAGCTCCTGGCATATGGATGCAGGAGTTGTGACTCCCGTACAGCGACCTCTCCGATGAATGCTCCGATGAGATGCCCGCTGGCGATGCCGAGGCCGGAGTGGGCGTGGCCAGCATCGAACTGGAGCCCATGCACGAGGGTAGACTGCCCTTGCCGGAGGGCAAGGCAAAGTCCAAGCTGTCGTAGGGACCACTGCAATTGCTCTTGGATGAGCCGCGACTCAGGTTCTGGCTCAGACTTTTGGAGTAGCTACCAGCGCTGCCAGCAAGAACACCACTGGACGAGCTGCTGCTGGCATACGAGCGCATTCTGTGGCTCTGTCCAGAGGCAGTGGTTCCAACGAGGCGCGTCAGATCGCTGCTGGAGTGCGAGGTGGGTCCGCCGTTAGCGCTACCACCGCTACCACCGCCATTGCTTCCCTTCGACTCCTGGGACGCGCAGCCCGGATCGTTGCCCTGGTCTGTCTCGCAGCCCTCATCTGTGCTGGAGCTGCCTTGGGCCAGCACTTTCTTCTCCGAGCGGCTGGGGAAACAGGAAACCATGTGAGTCAAGAAATATCACTGGGACTGGGAAGACTCACCTGTCACCATTCGGTTTCACATCATCTTTTGTTTCCTGGCCGGAGTCACCGCCGCTGCCATTGGTGCTGCCCACGTGCACACGACGCTTAGTCCTTTGCTGGAGAGGATGTGCAACTTGTCAACTGGAAGCGATTATTAACTCACAGCTATCACTCACCTCCACGGGCAATGGGCTTTCCTGGAGAGTCTGGAAAAGCTTGCTAGCCTCGGCGGACATCTTGTAGCGAAAGCTTTGGCCCAAGTTGGCCTTGGAGTCGAAGCTGCTCGAGCTGGACATGGCCTTTATTGTCTTGCCGTTGATCTCACCGGGGCAGGAGGTCGATCCCGGTGCCGATCCCGATCCCGGTGCCGGTCCCGGTCCCGGTACCGCTTTACTGGATGTGGGTGTGGTAGAGGCAGGCGGGGGAATACCTCCAGCGCCGGATTCCGCCTTTGGCGGATCATCTTTACCCTCCGCCACGGTTGTGGACTGCCGTGGGGATAATGATAGAAATAAGAATAAGATTACATCCCACTCAGTAGAAAACTAACCTGCTGCAGCAGCGCCCGGCAGTCTTCGGTGCTCTGTTTGATGATGAACTCGCTGATGGTCTGATGGAGCTGCTTGGACGCTAGAGGCACACCCACTGCGCCAACGGGTCCGCCACCAGCCTCCATCATCTCCCGGCACCGCAAGTTGGCCAGCGAGGGATTGTTGTCGATGCTGAGCGAAATGGCCACCGGTCGATGGCTCCGCGGGGAGCTGGAACTCAGGCTGTGTCGTCCCACCCTCGAGGATGTGGATGAGCAGTTAGAGGGAGCGGGCGACGCGGCTGTCGGCAGCGGAGTGTAGCGCATGGGCAGGGGAATGCCGTTAGCATCCACCTCGACGCCTCCTCCATTCAGATACCCAGTCAGGTGGGCGTGGCCGGCCAGAGGCAATGGCAGTTGCAGTGGGCCATACTTGGCGTAGTATCCGGGACCGGGATCTGGGACTGTGGGTGTCGCACCTGCGTGGGCGGTACGCTCACTCATGAGCACCGTCTGATGACGGCTAAGTCTTTTGTGGCACTGATCCTTGGCCAGGATCGAGCTGGTGGATATTGTCTTGGACTGCGACTGCTGCGACTGCTGCGACTGCTGTTGCTGCTGTTGCGTCGGCTGGTGGTCGTTTCTGGAGCTGTACATCATCCGACTGGCGGCGGTCGACGAGGAAAGGGAGCTGGCGCCTGAGCCGTTGCTCTGCTCCTTTTTGTGGCTAACGCGATCCTGCAGGAGCAGATATATGGCCGCCACATGATCGTACGTATTCTTCTTCAGACTGGCCCGCGTCTTGTCCGGCCCAATGCCCACATACTCGGCCATGATGCGCAGGATGTCCTCGCTGGGTTCCACACACGTCTGCCGCTCGGCGCCCAGATTGTACTTGGCTATCAGGACGTGCTCCAGCAGCTCGGGACACATCCACCGATGGCGTTTGATTTGGTCGATGGTGTAGCGCCTTGTGGGCTCCAGTACCAGCATCCGGCGGATGAGGTGCTCGCACTCGGAGCTCATAAAGAAGGGAATGCGAAAGCGGCCGGAAAGCACCCGATCCCGGAGGCTCTGCAGCGTGGATCCGTCGAATGGCAGTGCCCCACATACCAGCACATACAGCACGACGCCCAGTGACTGCAGGAAAGGATACATTATTCATACACTTGATAAATTGACATGTACACTTCGCACCACTTACCCAAATATCAATCTCTGGACCCGTATATTGCTTGCCCTCGAAAACCTCGGGAGCTGCGTACGGCGGTGACCCGCACCAGGTGGCCAGTAATTCTCCTGGCTTGAAGTGATTGGAGAACCCAAAGTCCGCTATCTTGATGTTCATGTTCAGATCCAGGAGCAGGTTCTCCGCCTTCAGATCCCGATGCACTATGCCCTTCTTGTGACAGTACTCCACCGCCGATATAATCTGCCAGAACTTAAAGCGCGCCGCCGACTCGGACATTCGCCCGTACTTCGCAATGTAATCTGGATAAATTTGATAGGTAAGTCCTGGGGAATTTTAAACATAATCTACTAGATCCCTCGGTCCACCCAATTGAAACCCCTATCAACTTAAGCGACTACGAGAGATTTTAAGTTAGGGTTCGTCCCGAATGTCGAGAAGTATGTGTGCAAAGTGGTTTTAAAAGTCTTCAATTTCAGATTGGGTTAAGGTAGGGAATCTTAAACTAAATTGAGCTCTGTCCTCTACTGTCTGAGTTTTTAAAAGTTGTTTCAAATCAAGCCTCAACTCACCAAAGATCTCTCCTTGGCTGGCATACTCCGACACTATGTAGATCATATTCTTGGTCTCCATAACCTGTGGGATTAGTAAAGCGCGCATTGGGATTACGATTCTTGGCAGGATCTGCTACAACAAATGCTGCTGACCTGGTAGAGCTTAATGATGTGAGGGTGTTTCAGGCGCTTCATGATCTCCACCTCGCGGTAGACCTTCTGTAGGTTTGTCTGGTCCAGCTGCGACTTGTCAATGATCTTGATAGCCACCTCGTTCTTGGTGATCCGATGCCGAGCCAGCTTGACCACTGCAAAGTTTCCCTTGCCAATGGTGCGTTCGATGTCGTAGAAGCCCACGCGCATGGGCTCCTTGAGTTTGAGCAGGTCCTTGCCACTGATCCCGCCCGCTCCCACCGAACACGATGTGGGACTGGGACCGGGCGTGGAGCCTCCCCCGCTGGCAAAGAGCTTTTGGGCGAGCAGCGCATCCTTGCAAGCCACTAATGCGTCTATCGAGGGCGCAGCGGCACCGGCATCCAGGAGCACTGAGCTCCGGATGGCGTCCAGTGGGGGGTGTGGACTTGCTCCTTCCGCGCCTTTTGCTTCGGTTTTCCCATTTTGCGGCAACTTCTCCTGCGGCTTATCCAGCTGCTTCTCGTTCCTCTCCTGCTGCGGCTGCTGCTGCTGCTGCGGCTGCTGCTGCTTCTTCTTCTGATCCTCCGGCGGCTGGCTCTCCTCGGACTTGGCCTGGCTCCCATTCTCGCCAGCGGCCGCCGCCTCGCACGTGCTCATTTTCCAACTGCGCCACCCTGGGCGGGAAGTCTCACACGGAGAGCGCGCGGCGGAGAGTGTGGGAGATCGCGATCGACAGCGAGATGGTGATGCACATGCTCACACACACCTCCTGCCTCATAGCAGCGCTTCTGGGGGAACGGAAGAAGTAGAGTGTTAGAGATTGTGGGTAAAATTGTGTGTCATTTTGAACAGAAACTTCTTCAATGGATGTGCGACTAATGTAGTGTGTTCCCCATATGTATATATTTACAAACATATGTACATATGTATGTAAGTGCAGTAGAGAACGGGGTGCTCAAGAGAAGGGGGCGTGGGGGTGGGCAGTCGTCGCTTGATAAGAGATTAGCTCGGCTTTCCGAGTATGTACGTGTGTATGTGTATGGCTTTCGGACGCGGACGCCACAAGCCAGCAAAGCCGCACTCTCTCTCACTCTCTTTCTCAGGCAGTGTTGCCACAATTCACTTGCAATTGTAAACTGGATTCACGTTTCATTTCAATCTATCACAGCAATAATCGTCTTATTTCACTCGTGTACCGCACATGTGCACCAGGTATGACACAATTTTTCAAGAACCATCAGGTTTGGTCCTCAAACAGCACATGCAGCTCCATTTGTTAGTGCAGCACAACAAACGGAAGGCATTCAACGAAAATGGCTGACGCTGCACTTCCGCTTTCAAAATGGCTATTTTCCAACCACAAAATGGCCGAAGTGCCAGCACTGACTGTGTGTGGTTGGAAGTGTGTGGGTGCCAGCGTGCGATTATGTGTGTGTGTGTGTGTGTGAGTGGGTGAGCGTTGGTGAAAAATCAATAAGCAGAGCAACCGCATCGCATCGTGGAAATGGCTCGCGGTGCCACAGTGGTCACCTCCAGGACGCAGTGCATCCGAGTCAGCGCCAGCGAGCCAGGAGATTCCCCCTCAAAGCCACTCAACCCAAGTACCGTTATTGGTGAAAGCGTTGAAAACACAAGCGCCGCCGGTTGACAAAGAAGTTTGGAGCAGCAACGGTGGCGAACAGGCGGACGGAGAACAGGCCACTGGAACTGGACCAGCTGAACCCGAATCCGGCTACTGGCAATGAAAGGATGAACGCTGGCGAGGATCCGCTTTACATCGCGTCCGCGGAACGCCTCACATGCGGCTCGGAACAGAACAGCACGGGACGGCACACACAGACACAGTCGCTGCGACACACACGGCGGATGGCTAGGAAACGTGGCTGCCTCCAATCCCGAGCTGCGTCCAACTGGCGTCCGTATTTGACGCAAGCTCGGCGCTGTCTGCCCCATTCCACCCACTCGCCCCTCTATTTCCGACCCTCACCAGCACACATGAGGGTTGCCAAGTGAGCGCCAAGTGCCGAGCACTGAGCATGCGCCAACTTTTTCGCGAGGGTGGGAAGTTTGACGGAATTCTCATTCAGCGGGCACCACATTTGAATTTCGCGCCGTTTGATCGCAAAACAGTACGCATGTAGTTTCTACCGTAATGTAACCGGTTTCACCGATTCAGCCTTCAAACAGCGAGCGGTAAAACCAACAGAAAAGCATTCTAAGTTTGGGCATACCTTATTGATACCGTATTCCTGAGACCGAATTACATTGGGATGTTCTCGTTTAAGGAAATTTTTCACCACATTCTGGGTAAAAATGAAGACCACATATATTCCGGATATGACCACACATATATATTTCTTATATTCATATTCGCTGGAGGTCTTACAATATATATTTTGTACAGTGGAACGGCTGCCGACGGCATTCGGTCGGTCGTCTCTCTCTCTCTCTCTTTCTCTGTCTATAAAACGTGTCGTCTCGCTCGCTTTCAAGCGTGTAGTCAGACCGACGGGATCTGGGATCCGGTATCCGTCTTGCTGGCGCCATTCCCAAACGAAGTCAGTTAGTATATACACGGACCGATGCAACTTATGTACATGGAACAGCTTTCACAAAAACAAGCTAAAAGCATTCTTAGATTACGGGTTTCTTCCACCCCAGCAATGCAAGCGTATTAAATAGCCAGGAGTTTCACCCCGAGTGCTGATGGCTGTGCGTCTGCATTTGCTGGGGATTGGTCACGTTTTGATTAATGTGTTACTATCTGGGGCTAAATCTGGCCGGGATCTTGCTGAAGCTGTTGCTCGCCCTCCTCGCCGTAGCAGCGTCGCTTGAAGTCGCCAAAGAGATCTGCACGCGGTTGCAGACCTTGCTGTAGATGATCCACACTCACCGTCTGCGTAGTGTTCCTGGAAGAGCAACAACTTAGTTGTTCCTATATTTTGAATTTAAGTCTCTTTAGCCTTACCTGGTTTTGGTGAGCACCGTGCATCCCTGCTCCACCACCATGGTAAGTGAATAGAGCGTGGCCAGGTTAGACATGCTATCGGTCTCATATAGCTCTATATCCGGCAAACGGATCTGTGTCTGTTGCGGATCCTGCAGAAATCGGGCAATGCGCTCATTCACGCTCATCTTGATGCTAAATCCCGGTCGCTCGCCATTGATGCGGCGACACCCTGCGCGGATCTCGCGTACTTCCTGTCCCTGGGCGTGTCCAGGCGGCGACGAGGAAAGAAACGGATTGGAAGTTTCGCCGGACATCTCACTCTCGATTTGGCGGGAAGCCGGCATGGTGCCATCTGCATTCGTTTCCATCACCATACAGGCGTTCTGGATCTCGATGGGCTCTGAGACGCCGGCTGGTTGGAAGCGGGATAAATCCTGCAGAGATTCAGGCAGCTGGGCTGGAGACTTCGGAGGCGGTTCCATTCCTACCGCTCCCGCTTCGGTGCCAGACATTAGAGTGTCATCTTCTCCAATTGTGTCATCCGAGCGTATTTGAGGCAGTAGTGATTTCTTTGTTAGCTTCCTTTTCGGATCGTAACGGGCTCCGGGTCCGAACTCGTTTCCCGGCCAGTCGGTCAGTTCATCGTCGCCCTCGCGATCGGTGTCGTGTCGGCGATGACCACCTACTTCCGCCTCGCTATCCGTGGACGAGCTCAGGGAACTAGAGCTCAAGAAGTCGTAAAGTTCGCTGCAGTCCATTGACTGAGCTTGGAGCTGCAGTTGAGGCTGTGGAAACGTTTGGAAGCGGCGGCGTCGGTGTGTCTTGGATGAGCCACTGCTGATGTGTCCCGGCGCCTGCCCCTGCGCCTTTTTGCGCAGCAGCGGAGCAGCTGGTGGCGTACTCAATAACAAGGCATCAATATCGGTCACAGGCACAATGGTGTCCATGCTGAAAGA
Source organism: Drosophila teissieri (assembly GCF_016746235.2). NCBI lineage: Eukaryota > Metazoa > Arthropoda > Insecta > Diptera > Drosophilidae > Drosophila > Drosophila teissieri. Next base: position 6,520,636 of record NC_053034.1, on the reverse strand, counting down.
GCTTAAGTTGGCGGTCGTGACATCAGCACTTGGCAAAGGTAGCTTCTTGACCGCGTCCTTTTGATCGGGCAGCTCCTCCATCTCCTGGCTTACTCCTCCGGGCTCTTCAGAACGGTGGCATTTCAAGTCCTTGTCCTTCGTCTCAGTCTTTTGGGTGTGCTTAGTCTGCTGTCCTTGGGCAGCCATTCGATTGATCTTCGACAGCAGTCCCTTGTTCAGTGGCAGCAGACGGTCGCTGAGTGGCTTCGATGTGGAGGAGTAGCTGCGGGGGCGCATCCTCTGCTGGTGGTGCTGTGGTTGCTGTAGGTGCTGGTCATCTACTTGTGAGTGTGGCGAGGCGTACAGCTTCACCGAATCCTGCTCATGGTAGCGATCGCGGTTTGAGCGCTTGCGTTTGCCGCAGAAGAACAAATGCGAGCGATGTCCAGTGGCGTCAATTTTCAGCAACCGCTTGCGTATGGTTCCGGTAGCAGAGCCGCTGCCACTTAGCAGGCTGGGCTGCAGCGGCGACTCGGTGAAGGTGTGTGGAGTATCCTTGCTGAACTCGAACTCCATGGACATCCGCTTGATTTTGCGTTTCCTTCGCGAGTTGGGCTTGTAGAATCTGTGGGTTTGTCAGCGATAAGGTTGGGGACCATTGCGTGGAGTATTAACCACTTTACCTGGCTGGACTGAAGGTGGTCTCGTTAAGCGAGTCCGACTCCAGGGCACCCATGCGTCCAGGCAAGGTCAGTGGCAGACGCAGAGGCAGCATCGCCTCCGCCTTTTCGTCAGAGTCGCTAGCTGGCAACTTGAGGTTGTGTGTGTCCAGTCCGTCCACGTTGGCACTTGGGTGGTGGTGATGGTGATGGTGGTGGTGGCCATGATGCCCGTGATGGTGCCCCAGGTTCAGCGCGTCCGTGGGACTGCTGGAGGAGTCCTCCGTGGGCTGAGGGGCGCAGGCTAAGCAGAGGGGGGTTACCGCGAGCAGGAGTCGGCGTGCGATGGCTACTTACGCAGATTGCCCGTGGAACGTGTCCTGCGGCGGGAGCCCCACCTACCGACGCCGCCACTAGCCCTGTCCATCAGCGTCAGGTCCAGAGCCAACGTCAGATCGTGCGAGAATTGATCCATGGCCGCCCGCTATCCGCTGTCCTCCAGTCCGCTCGCATCGACTCAGGCTCGGCGCATTTAGTTGCGTTCTGCACGTGCACAAACAAGAAACAAAAATGCAGCAGAAATCACTTCGGTATGCGACTTGCGATAGTGTCTTCGAAAACCATCGGCTAAAACAGTTCGAGCGATAGGTAACTTCGAAAGTTATCGCAGCAGTAGATAAGGCGATAAGTTGGCATCGAAAATATTCGCTAAAGCTTCACGATATTGGGCACTGAAAAAAAATAATCCGCAAAGTTGCTAGCAATTGAACATCTAATAAAACAGTTTTAAGACTAGTCATACATTCCCGTGTGTGTACTATACAAATTTATTTTAGAACCGGCCAAAGAAAAATGTTTGGCTATTTATGTTGATATACAAACGTTTAATGTAATGAAATGCCCGACTCGATAAGTCGATTGATGTCGATAACCCTGCTGTGCTCGATAACCAGTGTTAAAAATACTAAATTAAAAGCCAGGACAAAGCAAGACATGTCAAAAGCCCGCCACAAAGAGATTGAGAGCATCCATTGTGGTCTCTGCCTTGAAGACAGGACGGGCCACGCGGGACACTAGCGACAGGCAGTCCACACAGTTCCATAGGAAGCAAAGACCGCGCCAGAGGCGCATCAGGATCGTGGGCACCTGGTGTTCCAGCGCCTGTTGCAGCATCCGTACTTCGTGGCAGAGGAGCCGACGACGCTGGATGCGTCGCAGATTCAGTTCCAGGATGCGTCTGTGGAACAACAGACTAGATAACCGGACTAGACGATTGCGGTCAGTACAATACCTTCGTAGTTGCGTACAGGCGTTCTCCAAGTCGTTAATCCTCATCCTGGTTACGATCAGCTCCTGACTGATGTCGAAGGCTCGGGAGCACAGCATCACTGTTCGCGACTCGAAGAGGTCCGATTTATCCAGCGCCTGAGGGGAATTGGTATTATCACAAACAGTAGCCGGAGGAATCTTTACGAACCAGATCCTTGAGCTGGCGGTTCCGGTCCTCCAGCAATTGGGTGCGCTTCTGGGCATCCGCCAGTCGCTGGGACATCCTGGTTGGTGCGGTATTCTGATAATGGAGCTCCACACCCTGCAACGCAGACACACTGAAATCCTTCAGCGGGAGCTTTTCGCCGAAAAGCGGTAAGTTAGTACACCCCAAATGACCATATCCCAAAATCTTACTATGTGCTGGGTCCTACCCAGCTTTGTGGTAAACAATTTGAGGCCCGCGTTGAGCAGGGAACGCTGGGAGCTCCGACTAGGCGAGGCCATCGATTGCTCCTAATTTTGAATTTCGATGTAAACGCGATTAAATTGTGAGGTTGGGTAAAAAGAAGCGAGTTTGGCAAATACGAAAAGGCTTATGGATTAAACAAACAGCTTGTAAGTGAACAGGTGAAGCGAGGCTGACATAGCCAGTTTAAATTTCATCAATCGGAAAAACTCAATGAAAAGCGAAGAGAGAAAATTCATAAAACTTAGCTTGTTACTTCTGAAATAGAAAACATTGGCTTTAAATATGAATCGTTAAAATACTTTATTCAGCAAGAGTAAACCAATATGACTCAAAAAAATACATTGTGTGGCAAGTGAATGGAACGCTTACATCTTTGATCTTGGGCCAAAAGTGGCAACTGCGGCGGGAACTCAAGGAAGTTCCCGCAACTACAATTATAATTATACACAGATAAAGTTACACGTTTATAGAGTTTTGCGTACGAGTACCAATATAATAAATACTCAACGATTGCATGCAAATATAACAACAAATCTCAGCGGTAATACACATTAAGTTGATTATTTAGCGAACTTGGGGCAACGGCTCGCCGAGCTTCTTAGTCCAGTCTTCTCGGGTGGCCGGGTCTTCGATCTGGCCACGACCGAGGCACTTGCCCTGCGAGATGAGCTCGGCAAACTGGGCCACAATCGGATCCCGGCCGCACGAAGCCACGGCTGTCACCGTATTCGCCTCGTTGATGAAGTAGGCCACAAACTTAAAGTCCTCCATGCTACCGTCGATGATCACATCCTTGTAGGATCCATGGCCGGCATACCGGATGCCCTTGCCGAAGATGAGGGTGAAAAAGAAGGGCACGGCCTCCAGCTTCTTTACGCCGCCGCACATGTTGATGGCCGCCACTCGTCCGTGATATTGGGCCAGCTGGTAATGCCCGATGTTAACGCGATCGTGGGCCAGTCCGTGGATGTGGGCGTTGGCTATGTCACCGCCCACATAGACATCGGGCACATTGGACTCCAGGAAATCTGTGACGTCCACGGATCCGTTACGATTCACCTTTACGCCCGACTTGGCCAGGAATTGGGTGTTCAGCTTGGAGCCAGTGCCTAGGATTAGCAAATCGCAAGGCAGACGCGTCTCATCCACCAGCACAACCTCCGATACCTTGCCGTCTTCGTTGCCAACAATCTCGGCGATGCCGCTCTCCATGCGCATGATCACCTTGTTGTCCTCGAACAGCTGGAGCACCCTCTGACCAATCTCCGCCCCGAAAGCGGCCTTTAGTGGAACATTTTCACGACCCACAACCGTGACGCTTTGCACTTTGGAGACCAACCCAGCGGCTGCCTCCAGGGCGATGAAGCTGGATCCCAGACAGACGACACGGGACTCTGGGGTGATCGATGCCAATATCGCCTTCGTATCCGCCAACTCTCGGACAGTGCGGACGTTCTCCAAATTAACACCCGGAATAGGCGGCCGGAAGGCGGAGCAGCCTGTGGCCAGGTAGATTTTGTCGTACTTCACCACATAGCCATTGCTGCAGTGCAGCTCCTTTTGAGCTGTATCCAGTTTCTCGGCGGCGACTCCTTGCCACAGTTCGATATCGTACTCTTTGTAGAACTCCTCGTCGCGGAACCGCAGCTGCTCGATCTCAAGGTTCATAGCCTTGGAGATCTTAACGCGATCGTAGGGCAGATAGTCCTCGCGGCACACGAAGATCAGGCGCCCGGTGAAACCCTCCTGTCGAATGGTTTCCACGGCCACGGCGCCCGAGGGACCACCGCCAACCACGATGAACACTCGCTGATCGTCGGGCTTGCGGCGGACCATGTTCTTGAGTCGCTTGTTGTTGACCAGATCCGATCGCTTGGCACGGAGCGACACCTGTCCCTCGTTACCCACTTCCACGCGATAACAGGGCAGGGAATCGAGACCGGGGAAATCCTCAATGTCTCCGTTTTCCAGGTTGAAGCAGGCGCCGTGCCACGGACAGCGGACACGACCCAAACCCAAGGCTCCAGTCTGAAGCGGAGCTCCGTAGTGGGTGCACTTGGCACCCACGGCCAGCAGACGATCATTCTGCTTCACAAGCAGCACGCGGGTGTCCTCATCGAAGTCCACTTGCTTCATCTCGTTCTCCTTCAGATCCGTAACTCTGCAGTCCACGAGGACCGCACTGGTGTACTCCGAATCCGGCGAAGACTCTTCCGCCGACATGGTTGTACTGGGACTCTGGTTACTGCACTTGGACTGGTAGGAACCCACGGCACCACCTGTCGAAGCCATCATGTAAAGAGACAAGCAAAGAGAAAGGGCGATACAAATACAGATAACAAGAGTGTGTAGGTCACATAAAAATTTTCCAGTTTTTCCCTAGGGTCCAAGGGAAATTCTGGCACCGCTTGCTGCTCAGGTAGAAACAACAATCGAATATCAGTCACAAAAATGCTTCGCACGCGTTCAGAAGTCTTTGTGGGATTGCTTATGATCCTGGGACCAGTATTGGCCCTCTCGAATCTCGGGAACCCTCAGGAACTGGAGCTAAATGCGCTACGCACCCACAAAAAGCTTTTGCAGGAGGAGATCGCACGTCTTTTTTTGGAGCAAACGCCTCGAGCGGAAACTCAACTGCTGTTGAGCGATCTTCAGTTAAGAGATCATCAAATAGGCATTCAAATAGAAAAGCTCGAGGAAATCTCCAAGGGCGAGACCACACAGAGGCTGGCCATAAATCTAACTGCTGACTTTGAGCACCTGCAGCATAAGCTAGATGATTTGAAACGCCAACTTGAGTTGCTGGACGGACGGTTTGCCTCCCAAGGAAAGCAACTGGAAGGACACTCCTCGGAAGGCGCAACACCGGCTGCCCCCGGATTGGGTTCCTTTTTGTGGGGACCCTTGCTGACCATGCCGGAGTTCCCACAGGGCAGTGTGGCCAGCGACCAGCAACATAACCACAACCTCCACCAGCAGGAGCATACTCAGGATCCGCAGCAGGAATCCAGTCCCTCCATCATCAAAAGAGTGCTGGACATGCTGAGGCCCTCCATGGGAGTAGCAGGTCTGCGGAGCCGTTGGACTGAATCGGCCAAATCAGCTGGAACGGGATTGGCAACACCTAAGCCCGCTCATCCGCTTAGCGCCGAGGAGCTCCTACCGCAACTGCAGGAGCAGCGCAGGTTTCTGGACGATGCTATTACGCGGCTGGAACTCTTGGCCGTCAAGAAGGGCTCAAACAAAAACTAAAATACATGGAAAATCCATGAAAATCAATAATCCATCCAGAAGTACAAACAGCTATCTGATTGAACTTAACTATCAGATTGAACAGAAACTTATCTTGCCAGAGATCAAATTGAGGGAAATGATAGCTTACCAACTAAGTCGAGTACGTTTAATAATAATTTGTGACCATTTAATGTAGTTTCCGAAAACAATTGGTCTAGCATGAGATTGATAAGAGTTCACTTCGCGCAATCACCTAACTTAAAAGTCTAAAGCAATAAATAACATTATCTATCCTTTCAAACCCTGATATGTAATTGTAAAACTGTGTTTCAGGGCAATTATTTTGAAGTACACCGAGTAAGGGGTCGCAGCTGTCTAATTGCCATCGATGGTTACTTGACCACAACAAAGCGGATCCTAGCGACAAGTCCGGATCGATGACCCATCCGACCTTCTGCAATGTCACGACAACTCGGCCTAACCAAGAACCTCGCAGTGCTACGTCATCAAGAAAAGCCAGGCGGCGGGGGAAACATCTATGGAGCGTAACCGTAACACCTGTAAATGTGTGTTCTCCTCTGTTCTAGTCGATTCGGTTCTGATATGGCGATAGTGTCTACACGCCCCTATCTCAAGTGCCTGGCTTTATGATGTGTGGTAATATGGTTTCGCTTGTGTATCGCTGCTATATCGCTGATATGCCCATGATGGAGCTGCGATGATTCGGCTTTTTGCGGACAGACACAGGCTGATCGGAAACTAAACAGCACCAAACATGAAGAACAGCAAGTCAGCTCAAATTCACGTACAGTGAGAGAAAATGTCGCCTTCTATTTGGGAAGAAAGGTAAAATCGCTGACTTACTTTCAAAATACGTACTATATGGATATAGTTAGCAAAATATTTATGTATTTTTGTTGAGACTGCAAACTGAATTGGCCAGCGAAACGAAACGAGACTGAGGGACAACTTTTCTGCCGAGACAGTAAACATCGACCCTGCCTGCACTGTGCATTTGCTAACCTCTTTCGGTTCTCTCGTCTAATTAGCAATGATTCGCCATGTTAATAGCACAGCTGGGTTTCCCACACACACACTCACACACTCGCACACACGCGAGCAAACCGGTTGGCCTTGTCCAACTCAAGTGAGTCAAAAGCCAGGCCGAATAATAATAATAACAATTGCACGAGAACAAGTTTCACCAAAATATATACCTCACGAAATCAGGTATCACAGCAAAGGACGGGGCTCGCCGCAGCTAAGAGAACGTTCCGTCTGATTGTAAGAGTTTGCCAACGCTTAATCGCCGGCAGTTGGCTGACGAATGAACTGGCGACCGCCGCTGGAGCAGCCAATTTAAGCGAACTGGGGCTAACCCCATGGAGAGCCCAAGAGAACGGAATGCAAGACATGGCAATGGGCAATAGGCAATAGGCAGGCACACAGACGCAGTCGAAATTCCGATGGCGGTGACTAACAGCAGTTGTACAGTGGGCATCACCTCGCAGAGACACGCGAGGATGTGGACTCAGAACTGGGGTTTTCAGAGGGTCGCAACCATAGGAGCTCCACCTGTAGCCTCCTAAACGCTTTTCAAGAAAGTAAAGATGAACAATTTCTCCGGGAAACTGAAGCTGTAGGGGTATAAGTATCCCGGAATAAGCACCAATAGCACGAATAGCTACTGTGGCAATGACGCAGCAGCAGAAGGCAAACAATCTCTTGGACTTGTGCCGCTGAGACAATCATCTAGGCACCCCTGCCCCGCCCCGAAGACAGCCCTCTAATGCGTGTCATTCCCACTCTCCTAATCACAACTCCAAGCCATTTGGCCTCGCTCGATTGGTAAAAGGAGCACGGCACTGTTGGCTATCGGATCATCTACGACATTACCACGCACTTTTCGAATCGTATTCAGAAATCGAGGCGATTGGGATAATTGCTTCTGGAACTTTTACAAACAAACTGGACTTGGGCAAAATGATCTAATTGTAATGACCAGAAGAAAGCGGTTTTCTGGCGCGAGTACTGGCAAAACCCCTTTGCGAGATTAGGAGTGGCGTAGTCAAATTGGAAATGCGACCTTGCCTTGGATGTGTGAATTGCCCTTTCGAAAGCTATTCATCTGGAAATCGTGCATTTACCTGTCGACTTCTCCCTTTTGGGCGTACTGCCCGTGGTTTTGTACTCCTTGCAGTTGACGGAACCCATTGTGTTTAGAAGGCGGCTGTGGAAACGGCTCGAAAAAGACGGGGATTGCTGAAATTGCTGGAATTGCTGGGACGTGAGCGTGCGTATCCTTAGAAAGCCTTCGAAGAGTCGTCGCCTTTGGGCCAAGTTTAGAGCTGTTCGATGGGAATGCCACCTGAAAGTTGAGTGTGCAGTTTAGGAGCTTTGTTTTCCACTTAATAACAATCAATCACTGTGCCAAAGCTCGTTATCAGTTAGTTAGTTCGCGAGTGTTAATCATTTCCATTTAATTATTCCTCCACAGGCTGAGTCATCAGCCGCAGATGGATGTTGCGAGCTCCCAAACGTGTTTGAGATGCTGTTTTTGCAGCACGCACAACACCCGTCGCTGCTATTGTTTATCTGCGAGGTGCTCTTAGTCGCCAATCATCACTAACCACTCACCACTCACTACTCTCTACGGTGTAATAATAACAATAACAATAACAAAAACAAAACAACTGGAATATCGCGTGGAAGGGAAGAGAGCCTGGGAGCGTGCAACAGGTCGGGTCCGCGTCTGTGCCGAGATAAGCGGAGTGCAGTCGAGTGGACCAGGAACGCTGCGAGAGAGCCGGAGAGAGCAAGAGTCAATGCGAAGCACGTCTGGCGCGCGTGAAGTGCGGACCGCGTATGGCGCGCAACTTCGGCGTTGGATTCGACTGGAAGTGGAAGCTTCGTGGCTCCCCAACACACGCGCATCTGGGCTCTGTGTGTCCGTGGACACAGGGGCGGTCAAGATTCTAGAGCCCGCCCGAGTGTGTAATCCCAACAGGTAATGTTCACTCTTCGCATTCCCTGCTCAAAACATCGCTCATGTGTACCATAGTTTAGAGATGACTTGGATGACTACGGAGATGATGTGGTTTTAGATGAAACCACCGCCGGCTACATAACACTCTACTCATACCCAAACGAAACGAGCTAAATTCTGGACAGGATCGACCAAGTCTAAGATACCAGATGCAGAGCGCTTGAAACTATAGCTCTGACCGCAGTTGTCAGCCTTTGCGACCATTCGCGTGTGTGTTCCACTAACGAAAACGTTGCGACCTTGCCGTCGCCGCAGTTTACATCGAAGCAATCTCCCCTCCACTCCCTGTGGCCAGAACCAAGAAGTCGTAGAGGGTAACACATAGTTGGCCTTCTTCGCGCCTCGGACCAATGCACTTGGCGACCAACATACCTGTTGGCTGAGCCCATTGTGGCACAGTCGGTGCCGGCAAAATTGCATCACCGCCAGCGGAACTAGAACTGGAAAAACCAGCGTTTTGATTGCGGCTCTTACGGCTCTGCGAGTGGTATAACCACCACGATAAGTAAGCCAAATTTTCCGTCACTGCCTTCACTAAGTAATTGGGAAATGACTGTTCTTTAGACCTATTGATACGGAAAGTATCCAACAAACTGTTGATATACCGCTATCTCAACGTAAACAGTGTATCTTTGGACACATTGTATTTTGGTCGTTGGTTAAGGGGTTCGAAAATAATGCACTTAAGAGCGTACACATTCAATATAATTCTATGCGCATAGTAACCACCATGTCAGGTGGATTTTGTCGTAAGCCCATTCCGTCAATGTCTGCTGAGGCTGATGTGGAAACAGCCCAGTTATGCGGATAGGCTTATTTTTATCAGACTTGGAGCGTTAACCAGCTTTACCCCAGCATTGCGGCTCTCAAGCTTCACGGAACGATCCTTCCGTTGTCCAACGGAAAGTTGTTCATCTTTTGAATGTTCCATATGAAGGAAATGTGTGTAGTATATAAGATTATTTTTTTCTATTTGCAGCCTTCCTACTTTGGCCCCACTGTGCAGGACACACAGAGGGGCTCACGGGCAGGGGGAGCCAGCCAAGCATTCCAGTGGAGGACCAAGCCTGCGATTGCCCAATTGCCAAGTGATTCGTCTTCGATGTCGCGGGCCAGTTAAACCACTGCTAGCTGCTGAACTAGAACTAGATAATTGCCTTCGCGATGGCACGTTGCAGATAAGTAAATCGCCTTAAGGCGGCACGTACAAGTACACAAGTGTACGTCCCGCGCTACTTACGCAGCCATTCCTAATTAACTATCGTTAATGGTAATGTTTTATTTTGTACACTGCGGATTTGAAAGACAAATGCTATAAAAGTCCGTTTGTTTACGTCTGGCCAGTGCTGCCGGACCAGTTCGAAAAGGGCGCGCTTTTGAGTGGGACCACAGCGGGAGTTGTTCCCCGGCAAACGACCGACGGTCACACTGCCCGGACCGATGTGTGCGCCGGTTCCAATTGGAATCCAATCGAGTGAAATGGAAATGGAGCTGTTATTCTTAACCCCTAACATTGTCAGTGTGATTGAGATTGCTCCGCTTGTGGTGTCACATAACTGGCTGACAACTTGAAAGCAGACGATAACCCCCTGAGCATCAAGAAATCAGGAAAATGGACTCCAACGACTTTGTGGAGATCGACGGCTCCTACTTGGAGGGCGGCGGGCAGGCGCTGCGCAACGCCCTCAGCCTTAGCTGCATTTTGGGCAAGCCGGTGCGCGTGGTAAAGATCCGGGCCAACCGGCCGAATCCGGGGCTCTCGCACCAGCATCTGCATGGGCTGGACCTCCTCCGGGACATCACCAATGCGGACGTGGTGGGAAACTTCTTGCTTTCCACCAAAGTGGAGTTCACGCCGCGCAGCATTTTGGACAACACCTATCGCGTAGATACGCGCACGGCGGCCAGCATTACTCTAATCTATCAGATGGCCCTACCAGTGCTGCTCTTTGCCGGCCGCTCGTCACGCCTGATTGTGTCCGGGGGCACAAACGTGGCTTTTGCTCCTCCGGTGGAGTACATGCAGCAGGTGCTGCTGCCCAACCTAAAACGCTTTGGAGCTCTCTTCGAACTGAAGGTGCAGCATTATGGCTTCTATCCACGCGGTAAGGGCAGCTGCCAGTTGGACGTGCAGCCCGTGGCCAAGCTGAATGCCGGACAATTCATGGATTTCGGCCGCATCAACTTGGTCAGCGGAGTGGCCTTCTGCGCCGGCCGCCTGCCCGTGAATATTGCGATAGACATGCAGCAGACGGCGCAGCGCGAGTTCCATCGTCTTTGGCCGGAGCAGGAGTGCGTCATCGAGACGGTGAAGCATTCGCCAGAGAAGGCACACGACAACGGAGCCGGAATCCTGATGACGGCCAACACGACCGGTGGCGTTGTCCTGGGTGCCTCCGCATTGGGCAAGAAGAGGATTGACGGTCACGTTCTCGGCTCGGAGGCATCGTGCCAACTGGCCGAGTACATGCGCAAGGAGATCTGCGTTGATGATTACATGCAGGACCAGCTCATCATCTACATGGCCCTGGCCGTCGGCCGCTCAAGGATGCGCACGGGCAGGCTGACCAAGCACACGCGCACCGCCATCCATGTGGCAGAGCAAATGACGGGCGTCAAGTTCGATGTGGCGGTGGAGCCCGGCGGCCAGACGCTAGTCACCTGCGAGGGCTTGGGACAACTGAACAAGATGCTTTAACAATCGATAGATCTCTATCTCTTTACTCTACTGCAACCTTAAATTAATGTCTACATATATGGAGAATATACGTGTCCTAAAGGCGCCGGAAAATGGCCAGAAAATGATCGCCCTTGTTGCGAACCACCTTGGCGCCCTCCTCGCTGCTCTGGTACAGCTTTGGGGTGATGGGATCAGCATTCTGTGGGTTTAAACGTGATTATTAATGTGTGACTCGGCCGCATGATTACGGTTTCGAATAACGTACGGCCTCCTCTTCGGTAAGACGCTCGTACAGCGGATGCTCCTCCATATGCGCCACTATCCATTTGTGCAGGTCCTCCACGTCCGTCATGGTGTACACTAGACCCTGGGTAAGCAGACTAAGTTGTATCCGCATTTCGAGCACTTTCAGGGAATTATGCGACTTACCCCCTTCCTGAGGACATAGGCATATTCGGAGAGCAGAGCCTGGTTGATGATGCGCCACTTGTGCTTGGCGCGCTTGAAATGTGGATCCGGGTAGAGGAAGAACATCTTCTCCAGCTGGCCCTTGGCAAAGTAGTTGGGCAGATACTTCATCGCGTTGGTGCGCAAGCAGGCGACATTCTGGTATGCACCCGTATCCACACATTTGCGTCGCAGTGCCACAATCCGGTCCACCACGTAGTCGGATACCTTGACGCGGATTTCCATGCCGATGGAGAGCTTTTCGGGGAACATCTCGCCCAGGGTGATGAGAAAGCCGCCGTAGCCGCAGCCGATGTCAGCAAAACTGACCTGCTGGCCCTGCTGAATGCTCGGGTACATGAGGCGCCAGTCCACATCCTCCGGGCGAGCAGGACTACGGGACAGAACCTTCAGTGTTAGGATTTGTGTGCATTTCATGGTCTACTCACTAGTCGAAGCTGTGGTCCGCGATGGGATTCGAGTGCGCCCGCTGGCGGTAAAAGCGCTTCTGCGGCAGCCCAGTCACCGCCGACGTGGGGTTCAGCACATCCGGCTCCAGGTTCTGGCTCTGGTCCTGGGCCTGTCCACCGGTGGCCACCATAACTGAAAATTAGCAGAGCGAGTGATAGGAGGCAGCACAGATGAGACACAGCAGCACGTTGCGAACGCTTTTGAAACCTACAAAAATATACCAAAATATACTGAGACAGTCGTTTCGGTTGTATTGGGGGCATTCAAACAAACAGTTACAAATGTTTATGAACCAAAAAAAAAAAATACTAATATTTTTAAAATAAGAATGTTCATATCTTGGCTAAAAACGTCACACAAGTAATAAAATTACTTTTTTGTAGAACTAATCACACATGTAAACGATTGCCATCGAGATTTCGATAAATACATTTTTTGCCCATTTTCGCATTTTCCATAAGTAACATAATTTTTTGAGGAAAATGGCCAAATTTCAACATTTCCAGCCTTGAATGCCATCAGATGGGGAATTTTATTACGAGTTCGGCGAGGTATGGCACTCCATGTTTGGACCATTATTTCCAAAGTTGTGACCAAAAAACGCACCACTTCAGCAGCCGCAAAATCAGTCAAATGCCACGTTTTTCCGATTTTCGCTACCAGGCGATCAGAAATCATAGCAAGTGCCAGCTGATCACCGCAAACAAACGAAAACAGCTGATACAATTCATGATGGCCGCCCTTAGCGAGCTTACAGTAATTGCACGACCAATGGGAAACAGCTTTGTGGAAAGCAACGGTAATACAACTTGGGGTAAGCATGCATGGAAAGAGCCCAAAATCCAAGAAACCAAATGCTCGTTGGTCACCTTCTGCAAATTATGTTCGCCTGGTGTTTAAACGCCGAAATATCTCTATTTTTCTGCCCAGTTTCAAAATTCAACCCGTCCAAGATCAGTTTTCGGGCTGATTTTGCTTTCCGACACCAGGCAAACAGAAATCATAGCAGGTGTCAGCTGGCAGCTCAGTTTAAAACGAAAACAGCTGATCAATTTCATGATGGCCGCCGTCTACGTTTCCCCAGTCAGAATTCGACCAATAGGAAATCAGCGATGGTGGAAGGTAACCGTTAGTTTAAAACTAAGCGCATGCTAGAGGTGGGGGTACTGATTGTTTTTTTGTACGTGTCACGAGTTAGGCACGATAGACCCGAAATAACAGTGAATTTCATAGTATTTCATTCTATCGTGCTAGTAGGGGTAAGTCACGCACCCATCGCTCAAAAAGGCACTCAAAAGTAATCAGCTGATCGCTGCACGCCTAACTCTGGCTTCTGTTCGCCTGGTGTCGCAGATTCAGAAATCATACCAAAGAAGGCAAAATCGAAACCGGGCGCTCGAATGCAAACTCTTCAGGAATACCCTAATGGCTGAAAAATACTAAAATACAGAGCAGCAGCTATAATCCAGTCGACGCAGCAGCACTGCCAGAGACCCAAACATTTCGCTCCCTTGTTCGGTTTACTGCAGCGCAATTAAATAAGATACGTTTGTTGTGGCCAGTGCTGCAACCCACCACGGCCCGCATCCACCACTACACCACTCCCTGGCGCGATGTCACAGGTTTACTTGCTGCCGGTGGCCACGTTCCTGATCTTCCAGGTCACCTTCCTCGGCACGTAAGTACGCCACTGCGTGGTTGGTACACTTTGGTTCCCAATTTACCGGGCTATCTGACCCGACCGACGGACGGTTCTCCTTTGTCTCCAGGTACATCTTCGCCGTGCTGGAGGGGCATGTGGTGCCCACGGTTCCCTATATCAGCGATGCGGCCACCTACTCGCCGGAGAGCTGTGTGTTCGGCCAGCTTATCAACATAGGCAGCGTTCTGCGTGAGTCCCTTTCCCGGCATCCCGTCTCGTCTCCAGAGATTATGAGTCATCTGCTGATTAGACGCGGTAGCGGCGCTGTGAATTTTTTTACTAAGTGGCTGATGCTTTGCAGTGGGAATCACCATCTACGTGCGCTATCGCCAGGTGCTGCAGCTGTATGAACACCACCCGGAACTGGACGCCTCGGTGCTGCGCCAGAACCGAATGGCTCTGTGGTTCGGACTGGTGTCCTGCCTGGGCATCAGCTTCGTGGGCAACTTTCAGGAGACGAACGTACGGATTGTTCACTTCATCGGTGCCTTCTGCTGCTTCGGCTGCGGCACCTTGTACTTTTGGATGCAGGCGCTCATCTCGTATCTGATCTTTCCCATGTCGGGCACCCGCATTTACGCTCACTTGCGGTTGGGCATGTCCGTGTTCTGCACGATCCTGTTTATCCTGCTGGCGGTCACCGGCGTGATGTCGCACATCCTGTTCAAGGGACAGAATCCGCGGAAGTGGTGGGTCTGCAGACTGGCTAACACATCAGGAAGATACTTACGTATATGCTCTCGACTCGTCCCTTTAGGTATCCCTCGGACGGCGGCTGGTACTTCCACGTGGTTAGCTCCATTTCGGAGTGGATCATCGCCACCATCTTCAGCTTCTTCATCCTCTCCTTCACGAATGAGTTCCGCGACGTATCGCTATCGCATCCCCAGATTGCCCTAATGTCCTACTCGACCACCATTTAGAGTTTACCTTCGTAGATTAGATAGGAGTAGAGATCGGCGTCTGGAGTAGCCAGCGGTTCCTGCAGCTTCAACATTTTAAGTACAATCCAAGGTGGCAAGAGCACGGGTCTCGAGGACGTCGTGCTAGTCCGGGTGATGTGCATTTGCACTGCGGCCTCTCGCCTGCCTTCCCTTTCTTTCCGGTGCTCTTTCTCTTTCGGATTGCTGTGATATGTGCAAAGTGTTTCCCAAATATGGGGATCGGGTAGTTGCAAGTGGCGGAAAGCTGCTTGATTGAGGAGTTACATTTATTGTTTACCCGCGTTCGTTTTACATTACACATTAGAATTACTAAATCGAACTAATCGGTAGAAATGATCTGTAAATCTGTAAAATAAAAAGCAATTAAATAAAAAGTAGTGTTTGTTTAGCTTGTCTGTCAATCCCTAGCGCTTGCGATCCCTGGAGCGGTCGCCATCACGATGCTTATGGCCACCTCGGCTGCCGTGGTTTCCACTGCCTCCTCCTCCGCCGCCTCCACCGCTTCTTCCGTCTCCACCGCCGCCGCTGTTCCGATGCGACGACGAGGAGTAGCGACTGTGCTTGCCGGAATTGGAGCTGGAGTTGCGATACTTGTCGCCATCGCCTAGGTTATTGCTGCTGCCTGCGTTTCCAGACCGGTCTTTCTTGGAATAATATTCAGAGCGTTCGCGCGAGGATTTCCTAAAAGGGGTAAGTAAAACAAATGGCACATTGTTTATAAATCTACCCAGTTCCTTAGTGCGTTAGAGTACATACGTCTTCCTGTGCTTGCTGTGCGGCGAACTGGAGCGCGTGGGCGACCTTGAGTAGTGACGCGACTTTTTCTTATGCTTCGGCGGCGACCGGGAACGCGAGCGGGAGGATCGACTGCGGTGGGACTTTTTGGTTCGCTCGCGACTCGGCGACCTGGACCTGGGTGAGCGGGAGCGAGGTGTGCGCGACTGGGTGCGCGTCCTGGATCGCGAACGTGACCTGGAATCCTTCTCCGGCGACTTTTCCGATGGCAAGGGCAGCGGGATAGCCCGCTGGATGAAGCCACCCCACGCATTGTGCGAGCCATTGTTGCGATCCACGGTGATTACAGCCGGCGGTGTGTTGGCCTCCTTCGTTTTGTTGCGCGCATCAATGTACCGCTTCTTCAGCTCGTCAACGGCGGCCTCCAGTTTCTCCACCACCGGCTTGGAACGTGTATACAGCTCCATAACACGGTAGCAGATATCCGTAATGTCCGCCATGGGCACCCGGAAAATGCCAAACCACGGCGGGCTGTTGGGCAGAGGTATGTTAAGCTTGCGGGCACTCAGGTAGATGCAGGCGCATGCAATCGCCTCTGGTGTGTAGCGCATAAAGACGTCCGTCCTCAACGAGTCATTCATGAAGTTCCAGGAGAGCTGCATTAGCTTCTCATGCTTCTCGTACTGAAGGACCTGCAGATACATAACGATCAGCTTGTGCGGATGCTTCACGTGCACGCAGAAGCCCAGTTCCTTGAGGACGCGTCGCTCGGCCTTGATCACCTGCATCTTGAGGTTCGTGTAGTACGGATCCAGCACCATGGGCGAGATTTCCCTGCAGCAAGAGATAAGCAGGTAGTGAATATTGGGTGTTAGGTGCTTGGATGGTAGCCAAGGGAAGCACTTACTTTTGGGCCCGCACTTGCTTGATGTGGTGAAACACATTGATCACATCTCGGATGCGTCGCGGCGCCTCCTCGATCTTGGAGGCCAGGCACACGCAGCTCATGGCCACCGTCTCCATGTTGTGCCGCACGAAGCTCTTCGAGTAGAAGAAGCGCTGGAACAGCACCTGGCCGGTGGCCATGGCAACCTGCGGCAGGCGCAGCAGAATGCCCGCTGTCTGAATAAGCTCGCAGCCCAGGATGCGCAAATCCTTCTCCGTCTCGTGGTCTAGTCCATCCTGGCTGGATGGCGTCACGTCGATCTTACCCTCCGGTATCAGGCTGTTCTCCAGCGTCAGCACGATGCGGTTAAAGAGCCGCGGATAGATAGGCTTGTTGGCGTCCGCCTGTGCCGCTGCCACGCCCCCTGCATCACCGACGGCCGCATCCGCCCCCGGGGCCGCTCCACTGCTGCTGTTGTTGTTCGAGATGTTGACGCTGTTCGAGTGGAGCGAAGTCACTGTGGTCAGCACATTGGTGATCGTCTCCACCGTCAGCGAGGTGGCTGTCACCGTTGTGTGGACCACAGCGGTGCCGGCCCCACGGGTGGCCATTCGTGCGCGGAGTCCACGTTGCGCGATTCACCAAGAAATGCGTCTATATTTGTGTTTTATTTCTTAATTTTCACTTTCTTTTTGTTAATTTAACCGATAACAGGCGTGATTTGATATTTAACTGTTATCGTCGACGCTGCCACCAAGTTGGTTTCGATAATTCCCTAAATTATACCACAAAATGATAAAAAATACCGAGTGTGGTTTGTGTCTAAATAAGGGGTCGTGTAACGACTAAACTGGCGTTGCCATATAATGGCACAGTCTAATGTACTAAATAACACCTAAAACCGTATTTTGAGGAAATCCGCCTCTGGTCACACCGCTCTCAGTCGAAATTAGTTGATTAGTTGAAGGCAAGCAGTTCGGTCGCCAGTCGCAAAACCGCAAATTGTAGAAACAAAACATAAGCAGCCGCGTCTGAGTGCCAGTGTGATTTATTTTTTTTATTGTTTGGTGTTTATTGTGCTCGTGAGCAGATCAGTCATATCAAACAGACAGCCTGCAAGCCAGCCAGCTAGTCGAACGCTGGGCAAGCGGATCAAGTCCAATTGGAATTGCCCGAACCGCAGCTTCACGGAGTCGAGTGTACCGTGTTTGGTGTTTCGTGTTTCGTATTCCGGGGCATTTTCCCCGCCGAAAGCCCCGCTCAACACCCGCTCAACCCCCAAGCAACCAGCCGAATTAGGGGTTGCAAAGTTTTTTGCAGCCAGTCCGGAAAAGTCAGGAGGAACTTGTGTTCTAAAGGAGGAAAAGGGAAGCGCGCAAGTGAAGACTGCCCCCAAAGTCCAACCGGAATCGGAAGGGGACTCCGCCGAATCCTTGAGTGAATCCTTTTGCGCGTGCCATGCGTGACCTCGGCACCAAAATGGCCGAGCTAAAATTCGAGGCTCCATTGGCAAAGTTCGAGGAGACGGACGAGTGGGGCGGCTGCGACTTCATCTCGAGTCAGAATGCCCTAAACGACACGCTCAACCTAAATCTGAAGGACTCCTCCTCCGGCGGCAAGCCGGATGCGGCCAAGCTGCGACTCCTGGAGGACGCGGTACGCGATGCGCACGTGAGCAAGAACGGTGGAGGAGGAGGAGTGGTGGGAGGAGGAGCTGGCTCCATTAGCCCCAATTGCAATACGCTGCAGGGCGGTTCGCTCATAGAAATCGGCCTGTCCGATGTGGGATTGGTGCCAGGCGAGGGTGCCGGCGTTGGCCTCGACGGTCTGGAGAAGCGCTCCCTGGCCGCCGGCGATCATGTGGACAACTTCACGGAGACCTTTGGCGGGAGTCTGGAGGACCTGGTCAACACGTTCGACGAAAAGATAACCAAGTGCTTCGGCAACTACGAGGAGAACGTCGAGGAGCTGGCTCCGGTGCAGGTGCGCAGCCAGGAGGAGATCATGAACGAATGCCAGTAAGTACACCACTAGTTATCCAGTAGTTAACCTTTTGTTAAGTGTTCGGGTCCTATAAACAAGCAATGGGAGGCTCCGTTTCTCGAAAATAAATTACCAGATTAATTGTTGGTCAATTATAATTAAAATGGAGGCATGGCTTTTGGCTTTGCTTTTTTTTCCAAATGTCTGATGTCATGTTATAGGCACTTATAGATTGGGAACATTGGGGGTGGCTTTTGGTAGAGCTACATCATGTAACCCGGACAGTCGAAGGAAGTGCCGGAGTAAGGATGCCGCATGATACAATCCTCCTATCCAATCCTATAGTTATGTAAAATGCACTTTGCGATGTTTTGCGTTTTAGTGCTGTTTTCTGCTTTCGTGTCTATTGCGACGCTGGGGGTGCTGAGTGCGCATGCTCCGAGCTCGGACCGCTACCCCGTAACCCCTGACCCGTGATCCCGGCCGACCCACCCCGCTCCGCCCCCTGGCTGGCTGTTCCAGCCCGGCGCCACATAACGACGTAATCCTGCCCGAACCGCGAGGGGTGGGTGGTGGGTGGTTGGTGTTGGTTGGCTAGTTGCTTTCTTGTTGGATCGATAAAAGTGCCAGGCAGGAGTTTTCGCTGTTCGCTGTTTTCATCTGGGTTTTCCAAGACTGTTGCGCCTCGCCGCGGATGCAACTGGGCCCCCAATGTGGATGTGGATGGCAGTGGTACCGCCATTGTAACGCTGATCCACTTATGTATGTCGAGGAAGCGGCAATCACCGTGAGAGTGGGGGCAATAAATCATATTACGTCCAGTGGCCAGATAAACACTTCACGGAGCATTGGCCAGGAGGGGGAGGGGCGGAATGGGGTTTCGGGTGGACTTGGATGTGGATTTGGATACGAGCTTGGAGCGTGCTGAAGGGGTTGGGGCTCCGGAGATCCGGAGACTTAGATGTGTGGAATGCAAGTCCAGCGAGAAGGGAAAACAATAATACTATATAGATGTATAGATGTATTTCCCTCTCTTTCCCTCTCGGCTGACATCAGCCATAAATTTGATAATCGCGTGCACACCCGCGGTCCATGTGTGTGTGCCTGTGTGTGTTTACGAGCGCGAATACTCACTCACATCCTGCGCAAATAAATAAACACACAGTGGGCAGTCGCTAAGATGCACTATGCACAACTAATCAATTGCCATTGGATTCTTTATAGTCTCGCAAATGAAATCTAAGATGCTGGAAGTCTATAGCTCCATCTACAGATCCATCTGAAACTTGTACTTCTTAAGCACATCAATCTTTGGGTTTACGAATAACGCTAAACTGTGGTAGCATTGATTTTAGCGCGTGTGCTCACTGTATTCAAATATCTAGAGCCACATGCGAGTCCAAAATATTTTGACGAATTTAGACACACTGATTGAAATTCCAGATTTTGCACTGACGAAATGAATAATCATACATACATACTTGTGCATGCTAATGTGTGTTTACAAACATAGCTGTGTGTTTGCATGAATAACTCTTTGCTCTTGCCCCTTTTTGCAATTCCTCTTGAAGCTGTATGCAGATGATGGTCTCCTGGAAGTTCGCAATCCTGGAAGCCTGGAAGCGTGTACAGATAGCGAAACTCTGCAGCAGCGCAGTCAGCCAAAGTCGTTCGCTCTGATGCAGTTTGTCTTAATTGCGTTCTTTGTTTTTCATTTTATGGGTATTCATTGCCACCGCTGTCACCTTGTCCCCTCTCCACCCCTGTCCTGCCCTGCCCCTCACTCTCACTGCATCCCCATCTCTCTCTGCTGCCCTCCTCTCTTTCTGCTGCCCCTCTCTCTCTCTTTAGCCCCACACGAACTGTCACTGCCTCTTCTCCCGCTCCCGCTCTCGCTCTCTGGGGGAGAGGGTATCGGGGCATGATGACTTGTCAAACACTTTGGCGCGTCGCAGTGAGAGGAGAAGAGAGAGCGCGGGTCGAGTTGCGTGGCTGGCACTGCTCTCTTTTGGGGCACCTATATGTGCACTGCGCTATTCATAATCGAATCCCATCGAATTGGTTATTTAATCCCAAAAGCGCTGATGTGTGTGGGGCGCGGGGTATCGCGCATTCGACCCCCGGTGCTGGTTGCCAATGGTCTGCTCTTGTGTGTTGGCGCACCAAACGCGCCATCCACGCCAGTTGTCAATATTTACCTTATTCACTGGTGATTCCATGGAAAGTTGGCTTGGTGCTGAGTGGGTTGGCCGGGCCGAAGGTCGCTCCATTGTTCCACTGTCGCTCCCACTGTCCTCGGCACCATCCCCCCTTTACCCCCTTTGCCACCCCGCTCCGCCATTCGTCGGTGGCCAAGTTTTCAACTGCATTCCGCTCTGATTAGTGGCAGCTGCTCCAAGGACGAAGTTCGGAAAAGTTCGAGCGCCAAAGTTGCGTCAGCACGGAAAGGCTCTTGGCGGACAAGGCGCAAGAGGAAGAAGCAGAAGAAGAAGAACAACGAGTCCAGGATAACAAGAGTGGAAGTGGAAGTAGTCCCACAGAAAGAGTGGCGTCTTTCGCAGTGCCAACCCACATTTCCCATGCAGCATGCAACCACGTCAAGCCAACCGATTATGGCCCTTGGTCGAGTGAATAATGCCACATTTATAATTTTATCCAAGGCGTAATTCGCACTGCGCAGTGCAGGCACGATTGCCAGTGGAGCTGGCCATATGACCATATGCCAGGCACGACGATAAAACGCGCTCCATATGGCCAGCATTCTTCCGGTGCGGCTAATGCGGCCCCAACAGGCCCCAACCGGCCCCAAAAAGCTAGCTGACCATGCTGATTCTCGCTCATAATCGGCTGGTTGCTGGCGACCCACTTTTGCGCCACGTCCAGTCCCCAAGAGCCGATCGATTCCTGTTCCGCAGCTGGGTTCAACGACCTGCATCCTGCGAACTGCGAACTGCAGGCAGTTTTGGGAGCATCCAGATGCCTTCGCAGGTCGTCGGGGATCCGCAGCTTCGTAATGGCCTGCGTAACCAGACAACCGAAACTCGTTCGCAGGCAAATGCCAAAAGCTGCTTCGCTTGGCCAAGATGCTCTGCTGCTCTGCTGCTCGGCTGATCGCGTTTTGCGATCTAAGCGATCTTGGCAATTGCGTCGATCTTGGCGATCGGCAGTCAGATCGATTAAAGCACTCGGCTTTTAATTGCCCACACGCAATGACAGGCCAGCACTTGCAGCAGCAAACTCATCTGGCCGATGCGTTGATTGCTCTTAATTGGCAGTTGGTTGGGCAACCAGCTAACCAGTTTGCGGCCTTCTACGACTGTGGAATCAGTTCCCAGATCGCAGTCTGCTCCAGAGCTCTGGGAGAGCTCCACTGCGACGACTTGGCATGTCTTGGCCTGGCACCCGAAATCGAGACTTGAGTCCACTGCGGGTTAGGTTCACTGACTGGATCGGGCTTCCTTAGTGGTCCTGGGCCGCAGGGCAGCCACTGAACTGCATGGTAATCAATTAGCAGGTCCGCTATAAATAATCAGATGGCACTGCGGCAGGGGATGATTGCCTGGGGTTGCTACACAGGACACAGGACACAGGATACAGGACACGGCCTAGCGACGACGTAACCGCCCTCTGATGTAAGTGGCGCATGAGGACCACAGCTCAGCTTATGCACAGGGAGCTATATAGTTTTTGTGCTTCCGATTCGAGCACTTTAATACTACCATACTATCATACTACCATAATTCCATACTACCCATTTCTCGCCGTGTGCGCCGCCTGTGCCGCCTGTGCGACAGAAATGGTGCTCGGGTGGTCCGTATCCGCTGGATGAGTCATGCCGACAACATGTCGTATGCGTGTTGTGCGGCTAGCAGGGCTGCGGCGCTAGGAACTTATCAATCCGAATGCATTCAGGGGGTGGCGAATGGACGAGTGCCACTTCCTGGCCTTTTCGGACTCGGACCCTTCCTCCGAAGGGTGGGCTGCAGTCTGCAAGCGAGGGGCCAAAGGACGTTCACCTTTTGGGCATTTGTTTGGAGGCGTCGCCCGGGGACACGAGCCACCACCGCCCGCTGGGCGCCCAGCTGTAGCTGTACACCCCCGAATGCTAATGCTAATTGGCGACCGACCTAACCTCGCTCAACCTGCCACGGAGCTACGGAGCCACTGTGCCACTTTGCCACTTTGCCACCGTTCCGGGCACTGTTTTCGGCGCCATTCGAATATTAGAAATGTCTGACTGCCATCGAAGAGATACTGTATCTGATGACTAAGCCAGGCCAGCCGCACAGGCGGAGCCTTTGCCTGCGGCCGCATTACATCATCGCCAAGCAAAACAACGTTTGGAGCACAGTCAAGGACAAGGCCCGGAGAACGAAGAACGGGGAGGGCCATGGCCGGGGGTTGAAGGCAGCTGTTGTATAATTGGGCTGAGTCCTGCCACGGAATCTGCAACTGCATCGGCATCTGCAACTGCAACTGCATATGTACATAGCTGCAGCAGACTCTGGCATTGAGCAGAATGGCAGTGGCAGTGGGAGTGGGAGTGGGAAGTGCGCCAAGGAAGCGCCGAGGACGCTCCAGTGGATGCCCTGCCAAGAGAAGCACTCCAAGGGTCCTTGAAGCCAGCTCACAAAGCCCGTCGCCAGCGGGGGCGACTGTCTGCTCTTGGCTTCAATAACTCGTCGGCGGCATAACGGGCCCACCCTGGCAACTGGCAACTGGCTGATAACCGGGGAAAGTGTTTACTGTACAGGTACGCTCGTGTATAAGCACTCTGTTTCGAAGCCATGACCTGCTATTGTGCCTAAAGATCTTGGGCCGGACTCCTCCGATCGCCGCTGCTTAGCAATCTTCGCTACCTATGTAATGGTTATACCGTAGTTCTGTACCTATGCCACAGTGTGTATCAGCTATGAGCGACATGTATGTATACTCTTTGGTTTCGTTTCGTTTCGTTTCGCTTTGTTTTGTTTTGTTTGCATTTTTGCTGTTATCTGTTTGTGGGCCACATAACTGGCAGCATTTCCCTCTGCGGTTTCGGAACAAAGCTGAAGATGAAGATGAAAATTGCCATGGAGGCCGATGCCCAGACCCCAGACCGAAGCCATAGCTATAGCTATAGACATAGACATAGACATTGCCCAGTTTCTCTCTGACGCGTTTTGTTAATGCTAATGGCCTATTTATACAGATTAATTATAAATTGATTTTGCCCAAGCACGCAACCAAATGCGAAATGGCAACTGGCAACTCGCGCTTTAAACTCCAGATTGTTTGTTTTAATTTCAGTTTTCAGTTTTGTTCAGATGGCCATGTGTGTTAACTGCAATCAATGCGTTCGTCATGAAGTGTCCTCTGTTTATGGATCACTCACAGATACTTGTACTAAGCTGCTAGCTTTGTCAAATGCCGGGAATGTTTTACAAAAAAGCCCACCCGTAATGAATTCCAATCCAAACCAACTACCAATCCAAACCAACTACCAAATGGCCCAGCTCCTCGTTCTTGTCGCCAATGTCCCCGATTCTGCACCCCATCCCATCGCATCGCGTCGCATCCAAAAGCGCACAGTCCATTAACACACAGCTCGATTTGAATTGGGATCGACTATATAGGCTATGCGGCTCCTGTGCCAACGCAAAGTGTGAACGGCCTAAAATTAGAAACGCTTTGAAGTGTGCAAGACATGATTTTCCCACCTCGCTAGCGGCTGTTTTCGTTTTATTTTAGTTTTTACGCTGCAAGTGTGTGTTTTAGTTTGCGGTGGCATTTTTCTATCCACCTATTTGCTGTGTTTGCTGTATTTGTTGTATTTTCTGTCGCAGTAAACGCGTACAGCAGCGTCCAAATGAATAGTGTAGCCTTTAATAGCAAAGCACATACAAAGTCTGGCCGAATCCGGGCTTAGCTCATATGCCAGGTTTTGTTTCGGCAAAATGCAGTTGGTAATCTAAAAGTTTGAGCAGGTAAGCTGCAGCGGGTGCTAGTTTGATGCCCCCCGCTGTGTGTGTTCATATGTGGAAAATGGAAAATAAGCGGCACAGGGTCACCCCACCCCGCCGCTTCCTGGGCAGAGGAGAAAGGTGAAGCGAAGCGAAGGGAGGCAGCGAAAACTTTCACACTCCGCACGGCGAACAGCAAATAGCTAACACCCCAAACGCAGTCGATTGGCTGCCAGCCCGCCCCCTCAGCGGGTTGCACTGAGAGAAATAGTTTATAGAGTAGCCAAATGGCGCTCTTTCACATGCCTGCTACAGGGTATCCAGTAGTCTGGCTTTCCGAGTTCCGCCGAGTGCAAGTTGCCGAAAATGAAGAGTGCGATTGTACAGCGCGTTGCGGTTGAGTGAAACTACGTGTGAACGAACCTCAAAACAGCGAACACCAAACAGCAAACACCAAACAACAACATGAAGACAACAATAGCCGTCGAAACAAGTGCTACATTTGAAATGCTAAAACGCTTGAGAAACCCAATAGGGCCCGCTCTCCAGCCTTTACTACCCGTAATTTCACCTGCAAAGGTGCTCTTGGATCGAAGATTCAAAAGATTCAGAAGATTCAGAAGATTACGTTGGCCTAGGCTCCCTCTTCAATCGCTTCAATTCAGAACTGGTGGTCTTAGCAAACATCATAGCAAGTCTAGCATTGAATATATTTCATGACTACTCCCAAAGCCACTGCTTTGGATCCCTCTGGATGCTTTAGTGCTATAACAAGACATCGAACCGTTTTAGAAAGTTATTTCTTCATTGTTCGCGGCGCAGAGGCAGAGTGGCAGAGGCAGTGGCCCACCAACTAATTCGTTTCCTATGAAATTTCAATTTGCTGGGGAGTCAACACCGAAACACAACACAGAAATACAACACACACTCGCACAACACAGAAAGTCAGGAAGAAGCAGCGCCCAGAAATGCCGAGCACAATTATCTGAAAACCGCAGAGAAAGAGGAAAACAGTCAGCACCGCGTGGGCGGAATGAAGCCAATTGGGCGAAAATGTAGGGAATGTAGGGGGTGGATAAGGGGGGGACACTTGGACAGTTTCATCATCGTCATCATGAGCGGCGCTGATTCATCCGCTGGAGACACAAGTTGATGCGGTTATCTAAGTACACGCAATTAAAATTCATTAAAATATTGCCATTTTCATAATAAATGATAAATGTTCATTAACGAAAATTGTGCATTTGGATGTTGTGGTTCGTCTTTCTCGTTTTTTGGTGTTTTACCCTAACCAAGCGGCTTAATGACTTTGAAACGAGCTAAACTACCCAGCAGACGAAGAGCGGACGTACTGCGGATGGATCCGAAAAATGTCCGCTAAAGATATTAAATACGGACGCAGAATCGGAGTTTCCGCACTAGGTTTGATGTAAAAACTCAATCATTTTCGGGTAATATCATAAACGAAGTTTTTGTCTGCTTGCCTAATTACCATATGTTTATGTGTGTAGTGAGAAGGAGCGTAAGAGCATTGCAGTCGTCGGTGCGCGAGCAACTCCGCCCAACCCACTTGTTATTAAATATGATGTTTGCCTAAACGATGAGCTCATGTTTCGTGTGCCGATTTTCGAGACCAAAACTGCTAATTGTCGAACGGCGAGGCACTCTGAAACTCATATTCCAATGCCACTGCCGCACTGGCGGAGTGTGGCATGCCACCAACTATCGGGTCGGGGTCACCGCTGGCCAAGAGATGAGCTTCCGAATGGAGAGCGCCGCCAAAAGTGGTCGGGTGCACTTGTGCACTGGTTATGGGTGGTCAGGGTAGATCCCATCTGCGCGGATGATAAAGTGGCCCCGTAATTGTAATTGCCGATGGGTGCGAGTGAGTCTGGCCACTAATTGCCCGAGGCGATGATGGAAACTCGGGAATGCCGGGGAATTCGAGCCGGGGAAGTCGAGAGCATGGAGTGGCCAGGGAGTGGGGGCTGCAATCTGAACTGCTTGTCCGCGATAAGGAAGTGGGTAGTCCGGAAAAGATGAGCAGCGAGTAGCAACCAAGCTGGTGCTATAATAATTTATAATATTAGCAGTGATCACACTTTATTTTGAAACATTCCCAGTGAGTAGAACGAGGTTACAGCCCTTCAGTTATTTCCGGGGACCGACCACTCATCCAAACTGACCTGAATTCTCCAATTCTCCAATTCTCTAATTCTCCGACTGGACTGGCGACGCAAATGGCGATGTGTCAATTTAGTGCGTATGATTCCACTTGGTAGCCATCCCATTTCCGACTCCGATTAGCTGATTAGCCGGCTCCGGATCCATCGAAAGAGTCTGTCGAGCGGCGGAGTGAGTGCTCCGTAATTAGTTCGCTTTGATGGCGGTTTAAATATTCATTCGTTTATTCGTTCATTCGTTCATTTGTTCATTCGTTCAATCTGCCCGCCCCCTCGTCTGCGAGCTCCAAAAGTGTTGCCCACACCAGCGACACGTAGAGCACTCATATTATGTATGTGCACACACATTTCATGGCGGCCTCGACACATTCCGCACCGAGATACAGCCGAGATACACTAGGCGAATCTATACACTATACTCGTTGGTGGGGGTACAGTGCGTGCCGCAGTTGTATGACCACCACTGAACATTCAACTAAGCACAGGTAGTCACTTCACTTCCGAACTTCCCCTCGACTTATTCGACTTATTCTCCCGCACATGCAGTGAATCATCTTCGACCAATCAGCAAAGTGCACTCAATTGCCTGGCAATGTAGAGCATGAATAATTATGGGCGAATCCATTCCACTGGCGATGGGATGGGATGGGATGGGGATCCAGTGGAATCCGTGGCCGACAAGAGGCAATTAAATGATTGCCAGTGATCGTGAAATTTGATAGCAACTGTGCCAGCACACTCGAAACAGACAACAGACAACATACAACAGACTGACTGACTCCGTCTGACTGGCGAACAAGTCAGTTCTACTGGCAGCAAATGTGGGCCCAATGCCAAAGCCAAAGCCAAAGCCAAGGGAACTGTAGGAGGCATGGTATAGATTACAGTGAACTATCTGCAAACGCACTGTGTGCCACCATCAGATTCTCATGGAGCACTCACTTCTCCAGCTGAGCGCGAGTTTTTGTTGCTAAAAAATGAAGAAACGAACTGTCGATCGGAAGTCACTTGTGGCAGTTCTCAAATCCTCCCCCTGGAAACGGCCCCCCGAATCCGAGGTGCAGCTGCAACTGCAACTGCCACTGCAACTGCCTCATTATCTTCGGAAACGACGTGCATGGGGCAATTTGTCAGCTGGCCAGGCTTCCGTGAACCGAAAGGCGGGAGGCACTTGGCGGTTTAGTGTGCCAGTTCTTTGGCTCAGCGGATCTGGTGGGTGGCGACAAGTACATGAAACATTTGGTGCCGAGTGTGGCAAGGAGGTGGCAAGGAGGTGCCAAGAGCTATGCAAAGAATGGGCGAATGATGAAAGGAAAAAACTCATTACTGCCTGCCAGGGCACTCCAATAAATGGCGTTTCTTTCGCTTGTAGAAACTTAGAAACTTGGAGAAGGCTTGATGTCTGCGATTTATGGAAAGTACTTTCTGGGCTGGTTTGGTTGTTCTTGTGGTCTTATAAGAGATAGATTTGAACTCAATATACATATAGTCGTGTTCATTTCGATGTACTGATCTGAAACCCTCACCCTCTTCCCTTGCAGAATGTGGTGGACCATCACAGGAAACTTTGGCAACATTCTGCCCATCGACTGGTCCAAGTCGTACACCCGTCAGATGCACATGCCCACCCTGAATCTGGGCCAGAACCACACGAAGCAGCAGCAGCAGGCCCGCAACCAGCAGCAGCAGTTGCACAACCAGAGCCACCAGGCGTATTCACACACCAACGGTTCGGGTTCCGGGCTGGATGCCCAGACTCCGGGCGATGAGTTCAACGATCTGGCCAGCGAGGACGAGGCTGTGGCCAACGATCTGGACATGCACGCCCTCATCCTCAACGGCTTGAACGGGGACATGGACGACCAGCCGATCAAGACGGTGGAGGAGGTGATCAAGGAGATCGACGACATCATGGACGAGGCCGAGAGCCCGCTGGACGAGCCGGAGACCTGCGATTCGGAGGTGATCGAGAAGGCGCGAGAGGTGCTGGGCGCCCCCCTCTATGCGGAAAGTAAGCAGGCGACGCTACGACTCTAGATGCCAGTTAAATGTATAGCTAACATTCACTTTCCCTTGCAGAACTGCAATATCTGACCACGACACAGCTGAACGAGCTGTACATGGAGATGGAGGTGCTCATCCAGGAGCTGAGCGAGACCTTGATCAACGAGCTGGCCCTGCGCGACGAGCTGGAGTTCGAGAAGGAGCTGAAGAACTCGTTCATCTCGCTGCTCCTGGCCGTTCAGAACAAACGGCGGCAGTACCATGTGGAGAAGAAGCGCGGCAAGTTCCAGGGTGAGTTTCGCAATCCCAAATACACCAACTACGTTCACAACTAACTCTGCTTTCCCCCTATTGATGCAGGTCCCGAGCCCAAGTACTTGACCACCGTCATTCCGTATCACCTGGAGAACGGCACGCCCAACAACCAGTCCCTGCAGGTCCTGATCAAGAGTGAGTGCACCCATTGCGTGCTAAACTTCCTAAACAGATGTCTCTAATGTCGAATCGTCCCGATCTCTTGCAGTTCTCAAGGCCATCAACGAGGACAGCCCGACGGTTCCGGCCCTCCTCACGGACTACATCCTGAAGGTGCTGTGCCCCACATAAGCGCCATAAGCGGTAGTCGCCGCGGTGCAGGAACCCAGCTGTCGCTCTATCTCTACGTCTGTGTTTATACAATTGAACCGTACATCTCTATACAACTTGCATATAGACACCGAACCACACCACACCACACCACGCCACAACACGCATAACTTAATGATTAGTTCGTACTTTAAATTATTGTTTAAATGCAATCCACGTAAACGGGAGGGCGCCAGGACTCTAGTGATTCTGTCCAATGTGTGGCACCCAAAAGCGGAGTCTTCTGCAGTCAACAGAGTCCTTCTCCCGGCCGATCCCCGACAGAACAAAATATGCAACAAAATATACATGTAACACATATATAGACACATATATATAATATAACGAAATATTTGCGGAGAGCGCGCCCGAAGAACTCAGCCAGTCCTCCCATGGCAACAATACTCAATTCTCCGCCGCCTCTCTTTCTCTTTAAGGAGCATTCGTATTGTTATAGAGCCGACTCCAACTAAGCTTAAATATATATGGTAAATGCATCTAGGCCAGTTGTCAGTTGCAAGTTGCCAGTTGCCAGTTGTCAGTTGCCAGTCTGCCTGCCGGTGCATCGTCAACTTTTCGTCTATATGTGAAATATGCAGATCTAAAACAATACACAGCTTGCATTTTGTTCGCCCAGCTTTCTTCGATCGAACTAATCTGTGAGTTCGCTTCGGCAGCCAATCACTAGGTTTTACAATAAGGAACTTGTATGTAATATATATATGTAACTTGATCATAAGAGGTGTGTGTGGCCTGCAGTCCCTGGAGAATCCGCCGTTTCGAAATGTGTTCCGAGTGCAATTTACATGCAAATATCATTTGAGATGGCATCAGACTCAGAAGCAGCAGCAGAAGCAAAATCAGAACCAAAATCAGAACCAGAATCAGTGGCAGCAATTGTTTTCGCTTCGCTTTAAGTTTACTACGCCTAATTTACTCATTTTTATTGTTTACGAGGCCATAAAACGCGTTCTGTTTTGTTCAAAACAATTGTTTAATGTGAGTGGAGGAGGAAACACAAATTTAATTTTAATTTGCATAGAAAACGCTGTGTTATTTACTTTTACCAAACAAGCATAAATAAAACGCTAATGATAAATGATAACTATGATTACAAATAAATCGAATAATAGCTAAAACTCAGTCAGGCGCACAGTGCTCTTCTTTTTCTTCCTCAGTATGATCCATTGCCCATCATACCCAGTACTGGGTATACCCAGTTAATCGGTACTTCTCGTCCTTACCTCCTAAGCAACCAGCCACAATTAAACGCGAACTTAGAGCGACGTACGAGTAGGGGGAAGTACAAGTATAAGATACATCCAGTTGCATCAAGTCCAAATGAACCACATTATATCATGTCTCACATCTCAAATCTCACACGACAAAACTAATCGAAGAAGGAGGAGCGAGGTGCACTCGAAGATTCCAGCCCATTTGATCGATCACTGATCATCGTTCATGGATCGGCTCTTCAGATAGAAGAATGAATAATGCAAAATGAATAATGAATAATGAATAAAGAATCACATCTAATGCAAATCTTAGGTACCTTTGTTAGTAAACGATATGCAAGATATACATACATACCTAAAATCGAAACCCTATATAAAAGACAGAAATACAGAATACACACTCAAGAGAAGCATAAGAGCATAAATGTTTACGACTTCATATACAACAAATATATAAATGTATATCAAATATGGTCGCGCTTTATAAACCAATTTAAAACGTATTACTAAATCGCAACTCCTTCAATGGAATGTGACTTTTTTAGGTCTCTGCCGAGTAAAGCAAAACCGAATATTAAAAACCAAGCAATGGCCACATAAATCATATAATATGATACAAAATTAAGATGGGATCCCTTCCCCTAATTGTACGCGTATTTGTAAATTATTTGAAATGCAAATAAATGACAGCCTAGGATGGAAATTATATTTATTTGATAAATTAGTAAAAGGAGAACACAAAATACATAGTTCTATGTACAATGGACAAACCGAAAACTTTTAAATTGCTTGAATAAAAAGAAGAAAACTATTTGCTGGCAGTTTGCATTTGCATTTGGATTGGGATTGGGATCAAAAAGCTTGAGCTGAAAGAAATGAATGAGTGAAGTGCTAACTTTGCGCTAGCGAATCGAATTTTAACGAAATTTCAGACAGTGTGGCACAACGTTTCGAAAATAGCGGGCTAAGTGTTATAACATTTTGAAAATCAATCTTCAAGTGGCCGCATGTTCGTGGTGGATGTCCGT
The DNA here is from genome assembly GCF_016746235.2 of Drosophila teissieri. NCBI lineage: Eukaryota > Metazoa > Arthropoda > Insecta > Diptera > Drosophilidae > Drosophila > Drosophila teissieri. Next base: position 6,489,113 of record NC_053034.1, on the reverse strand, counting down.
GCTAGGTGCTCGCCCGAGATCTGCACCCGTTTTGGCTGGCAGTTTGTAGTTTTTTTTTTGAGTCGCCTGGCCACACCGCACAGCCCAGTAAAAAAATAGTTTTTTTTTGTATCCAACCAACCAACTGTAAAAATAAGTTTAAACAAAGCATCTACTCATAAGTTTCATTTTTTTCCGTTAAGTGTCACCATTATTTATTTTTTAAGTGTGCATTCAATAAGAAAATGTCATCGCGAAGGTAAATCCAATAGGAAATACGACAATGTTCCGCACTCACACACGCACGCAGACCCGCACACACACACACAAACTCGCACACATCAACGACACACACTCGCAAACACACACGCACGCACGCTCCGCTCCCAACTGGGCTATTTACATATGTATAAGTAGATACAAAAGCAAGGCAGAACGAAAAAGAAAAACAGAAACAAAAAACAAAAACTGCTGAGATAAAAAGTGCACTGAAGTGTGGGTCGGAGGGGGGGGCGCACGGGTGGATGCAGCGGGGCCGTTGCCGTTTGCCGCTGCCACTGCAACTGCCACTGACTGCACTGCTTCAGCTTCGGCCTCAGCCTCAGCCTGTTGCCCACCGCGTAAGCAGTGCGGTAACCAGTGACAGTTGCACCAGCAACTGCGCGGATGCACACACAGCACACCCCACTGCACCTGCCACTGATGCCCACTGGATGGGCATGCTGCCCACTGGAGGCTGACCTGGAGCGACACTCGCACAGTGGCAGCTGACAACACCCATCCATATGTTTGCCCACCGGGGCAACAGCGACAGCGACAGTTGACTTAACTCCGAATCCGTTTTCCCCCGTCCGCAGATGGTTCCACCCAACGATATCTGGCATCGAAGCTGAGAAACTGCTGCAGGAGCAGGGATTCGACGGCTCCTTCCTCGCCCGCCTCTCCTCCTCGAATCCGGGCGCCTTCACGCTCTCCGTGCGCCGCGGCAACGAGGTGACCCACATCAAAATCCAAAACAATGGCGACTTCTTTGATCTCTACGGTGGTAAGTATATGCCTAGCCCCCCTTGTCCCCCACTCGGTCACCCAATTAACGCCCGTGAATCCCGTTCCCTTTGCAGGTGAAAAGTTCGCCACACTGCCGGAACTGGTACAATACTACATGGAGAATGGCGAGCTGAAGGAGAAGAACGGCCAGGCCATCGAACTCAAGCAGCCGCTGATCTGCGCCGAGCCCACCACGGAAAGGTGAGTCGCGAACCGGGTGGCCATTCGGAGTATAGTAGGACATGGCAACTGGCTTTCTTGAGCGCTTGATGGGCGATAAATGGGCGATAGATGATACACTTATACACTTACCTCGACTGCCTTGTTCCCAAGTTGATTATGCTCTCCTGACGGAGGAGGAGAAGATCCTCTGGTCTTACGGCTGCTTTCTGTCCTCTGGAAAGACAGAGAGTGATGTAATCATTCAAGTTCTAGTAAATGTGCTCCAAGTGGGATGCAAGCAGAATCCTTTTCGAAGTGCCTTCTGTGGGGCATACAAATGGAGTGCCCTCCCGATGGGCAGACTAACCTATTTCGCACGTTCCGAAACGAACTGACGTCAACGGATGCAAGGGATTCACCTAAAATTGGGTCACCAGCAAAACGGCCAACCAGTTCTCATCGAACAGTCTTCCATGACCTACATTAGTTCCACTCCGCTTTGCACAAGGACGAATCGTATTTGTTTGCTTTCGGGTCGGATTATAATTCACGCACCATGTTTACAAACGATCTTGTGTGAGCACTCGAGAGTCCAAACATCAGTTTCGAGCACTTTGCTTATCAGGCTTTCTCAAATGCTATCGGGTACTGGGTACTGTGAACTGGGTCCGGGATTACGACTGTGAATGCGACTGCCATTGGGACTGGGAATTGAAATCGAAATCGAAAGTGGGCCAGGGCCAAACTTCGCATCCCTTTCTCCCCCTTCACGCGACTGTCCCAACTCTTTTATTGTTCCTTCTTAGAGCAAACAGTTGAGTTCGTATGTATCAAATAGGTTAGAAATCAATTATGATCTAGTAGAGTTAGGACCTTGGGGTGGAGGACCTGCGATAGCTACCTCTTCTCGAACAACCGCAAACTGAAGAGTTACGCAAAAACTAGTACTTGAAACCCCAGTGATCGAAGCTCCACTAAGTCTTACCCAATTTATTATTCAAGTAAGAAAATAAACGTGAAATGGCGAAGAGGACTGCTCGTTGCGCACTGGACTGAGAACCAAGCGCCAAACTCAAACATTCCAGTAGTAAAAAAGGTGTTAATAACCAGTCTGTTACTTTTGAAACCACGATGGATCGCTGTGTCGTAGAGAATCTGGTACTTGACGCTGATCTTTCTTTCGGATGTGGATTGTCTCCGATACGCAACTCAGTTTCGAGACGAGATGAGATTTGTGGGTGAATAATTTCTAATTCCACTTAAATCGGACACCCACACACCTGTTGCTCACGCAGACACCCACACACCACGCCCACACCCACACCCACAATCACACACAGACATCCACATCCACATCCATAGCTACAAGCAGTGCATTCATTGTCTTTGTCACTGGCGTTTTCAACCCACACGCGCGAAATATTGTCGATATTTATTGTATTTCTTGCTTATTAATATTTCTGAGCCCGCCGTTTACCCAGGCCATCGTATTATCAAATATTTTACGGCCCCCCTTTCTGTCTTTCTTTCTTTCCTTCTTTCCTTCTTGTTTGTCGCCTTGCCTCCTTTCTCAATGCCGCTCTTGCTTCTGTTTCTGCTTCTGCTACGTTGTTTTGTTGTTGTTGTTGTTTTGCCTCGTGTGCTGCACTTTCCGCATCCCCACAGGTCAGTCCCCCCGACCGGCCACGCCCACCGACGCCCCTCCAAATGCTATGGGGCGCCGGAGAGCAATAGAATCGAAGCAGTGGAAGTAATTCGAGCAATCAAACAAAGCAGAGTGCTTAAAACTACACCACATCCATACATCCCTACATCCATACATATAAATAGGAAGAATGAACCGAAAACTATGCTACCCATTGAATTGGAAGCATTTCGCAGAACCTTTAGACGCTTAGCCCCCCACCACCACCACTGAGCGCGCCTTTGTTTCTCAGCGACGTTTGCCCCCAGGTTTCACCTGGTTTCCCAGCAGCCCCTCCACTCCACTCCCCTCCACTCCACACCACTCCACTACACTCCACCAGCCACTTATCCTTGGCTGAAGCTGGTGACGGTTTTAATTTGTATTTTCGATTCTGGTTTATTTTTAAAGCGCCGCGATCCGAGCCGCGTTTATTTTTAGCCTAAGAAGGTGTTGTATGGCTTACAATCGATTTGCGAGTCGCACAAATCGTTTGATTGGCGGTGACGTCAAACGAGGGCTGCGATCGAAGGCAATCATAATTATATATTTTTAGGGGTTGATCATGAGGATATTTACATGCATTACGCTTGCGAACGCCAATCGTCCGAAAAGTGGGTTTATTATGGGGTGTGGAAAGTTACGCGGTCAGCTTTTTATAAATCAATTCGTCTGCCTTCCGTGGGGCTGGCAGGCCAAGCTAATATGCATGGAATGGGGTATATTAGTTCCATCTATGGCTTGCTAGTTTACAAAATCGGGAATTTCTATTCGACTCCTCAGCCGTTGGGTTGATGGGGAAATACTCTTGCGAAGGGAGAAGTGTGAAGGGAGAGATGCATTTGCCTCTGGAATGGCCAAGACATTCTCCAACATTCCCCCACTTTCAGCCACTTTCCCGCGACATTTCACCACCCGATTGCATTTTCATTTCCATTTCCATTGCGAATCCCATTCCCATTTCCAATTACATTTCTCGCCGTTGATCTTGACCTTTGATCGAGTCAGAACGGCGATTGGAGTGCAACCGAATTGCAAATCACTCGATGTTATGCGGTTAGCTTGTTTTTGTGCACTGTTTGCTCACCTGCCCACTTAATCGCTGCAATTAATTGCAAGATAATTGTAAATTGCTTTAGTTTCGCGCACTTTCTTCCACAGCTCCGACGATCTGTCAAGGAGCAAGTCAAATCTGACAATCGTCAATTAGGCCTTCGAGTTGTTTGTGTTGGGTAATACTTAATGGATACTGGGTAGTGGATAGTGGATACTAGATAGTGGGTAATGGGTAATGGCGACCCACCTACCCCCAGATCCCACTTGAGCCCCAGGTGCAACCCCTTCGGGTTCACCCTTGCCCATCCCGCTTGTCCCGCTCTCGAGTGCCGCAAATGCTAAATGCTTTCAATTTTCGCCATTAAGACAAGCCTACAAATGGTTTATAAATTATGCCGTGCACGTAGCTCTGGCTTTAGCTGTAGCTGTAGCTGTAGCTGTAGCTGTAGCTGTAGCTGTATTTGTATCTGTATCTGTATCTGTACCCCAACCTCCACTGTATCTGTATCTAAGGCATCAGCCACAACAGCAGCAGCAATAAACGTATGTAAAGGGTACACTTGAAGAAATGTGCCGTGGCATGAACTGTTCATTTTGCTCTAAATCGCATAGCTGAAATACCTACGCAGTTCTTACTCCAACTTTAGGGGGCAACTATAGCTGAGATTAGAGCGAGGCGGTGGGAGTCCCTTTCAAATGGAGGAACGTCTGTGAACGGTGTTCTCTGTGCACACACGCTTCAAATTGGATTGTGCAAACACGCACGTCTACTCATCCATGTACCCATCCATATACCCATCCATATACCCATCCATATGCACATATTTGGCTGCAGGCTCCCCCCTCCTGCGCCCATCCTCGTCTCACGCTCCGCAAGCAGTAGAATTGCACCCACTGCATCGCCATGGCCTGCACGTGAAGCGGATAATCCACGGCAAATACTCTGACACTCTGATAATGGGATAGATTGATTGATAGATGGAGCGCACAACTGTACCGCGCCAGGTGAAGCACACCAAAGTAGACCTACTGCTTGTTTAATATCTGTCTAATTCTCGCTGCTGATTGTACTTTAATTGTAATTAATCGACATCAAATATTAATCGATCAACTTGGACTGCTGAACTGAACTGGGCTTCCGATGTGATGATCACTATTTTCAGTCGAACCCCGCCATCCAATGCAGTGTAATTTATGGGTAAACTTCGTTTTTGATTCCAGCAAATAGATCGAAATAAGTGGTATAGACGGGTTTTTCGAGCACTACATTTACATGGCCAGCAGCGCATCGCATCGCATCGCATAGCACCTGACCCAATGATGTTCAGCTATGAATGTTTCCCAACTACACTGTCATTGCACTGATTGCAACTGCGTTTTGAACTGTTTGTGCTGTGCTTTCCCTTTGCAAATGCCACGAACTGAATTAAATGTTAAACGCACGTATATGTAGATATGTACGCCAGTGATCGAGATGATCGCTCATTATATTTGGTATCCTAAACTGCCCAGCACACGACAATTTAAAGCTCCCGGCACGAACCGCAAATGCGTCTGTCCCGCAATTAAATATTCAGGTAAATCCCTCGCCAAAACATCGCCAAAACAAAGAGCCACAAAGCCACAAAGAGAACGAGGAAAGATTCGAGTCAATAAATGGTGATGAGGGATTGATTCGTCGGCACGGCAAGAAAATCAAAGTTGATTGGCGGACAGGCCAACGAACTGACCAAACCAAAAGAATCCATCCAAATCCCAAGGAATACTTTTCCGCCACGCCACTAAGCTCCAACTCACTAGCTCGTGAGTCCCCGTCTATTCGCGGAGCTGGAGATCTGATTTGCTTACAAAAAAGTGTTACATGGACGAACTCACGTAGTATTCCATCTAATAATATAAATTACCACACGGATCGTAAATCTCGGGCGATATTTTTGGCTGGCGGAGCATGGCAAAAATGGCAAAAATGGAGCAGTATCATAAATCTCGGCTGCTATGGGGAAGCCCAGCTGGCTACAACTAAAACTGGGCTCGTCTCTCTAGCCTTTGGGATACAGATGGAGATAAAGATACAATCCTATCTTATCATATGCTTGAATATTCGTGAATATTCGTGAATATTAAAACACACCATTTCGGTATGCCAAAACATTGTCATTCTCCATTGTCAGAAAACAGCATGTTTCCTTGTTAGCAACTTTAGCCAATTTCAGCTGACTAATGCTGCCCACGCCCACTTGCCGGTGACTTTATGATTTGTAAATTATTTGCAAATATTATAAGTAGTTCTCCTAATTGCCTCTTCCCGTCTATTTTTGATTTACCCCTTTTTGGGTGGGTCGCAAAGTACTCATTTCAAAACTTACCATATACCCGCAGCTCACAAATGCCCGATATAATGGCCCATAAACTATACACTCTGGCTCTGGCATTCGCCGCAAAAAGTTCTGTTTGTTCTGTTTGGGCTGATTTAGTGCGAACACGTCTGTGCGAGTAGATAGATTGGTCCCCGCATCGACCCACAATCGATTTGCGATTGCCAATTGGCGACTGACTAACCCATTTCGAGAAGCTGTCGCCGGACTTTCGGCCCTGTGCTGGCACGCTTCAACTACGGATTGTGGGCTTCAGCTCACCTGGCTGCCATTCCTGGGTCTCTAGGTGCCTGGGTGCCTGGGTGCCGATAACCAATCCCAATTCGGAGTGGAGAACAATCAGTGGTCGGCACATAGGCGTGTGCGCCTGGCATACTAACCATCCCCCGCCTCTGAGCCGACTGAGCCATAAATTATGTTTATTTCTTGCCCCCCACTCCCCATCGCACCTACAAATGGTTTTGGTTTTGGCTGTGCCCAAATGCGGCCTGGGTCTCCAGCAACGATTTCGGGATAGCCAAGGTCGCGGAGCTCAGGATTGGAGCACTGGGGGATACTGGCTGTCCATCTGGCACCGATCAAGTTTATTTCTGGGCAGGGCACTCACTATTCCGCCTCAGCTTTTAATCATTTCATACGTTATGTAAACAAGTTGGCCATGCTGTTGGTCAATGCCACTTCTTAACTGCGTTACCTATAAGTTAGTTACGAATTGAATTTACTTGACTTGTCGCTTGGACTTCTAAGAACTTCAAATTGGGTAGCTCTTATTTATATCGATTGCAAACAAGTATCTCCGATCATCTCCGCTCACTTTTGTGCACTTCTCGCTTTGCATTTGCCAATGCAATTTTGCAATGACTAATACTCTTAACGGACGGACACGCAACTCCGCCCAGCGGCGCCATGTGGTTTCCACGGATCTGGTCCACCTGGCCGGGCACATCCTGTTTGCATTGATGCATGCATAGCGACATGGGGTTTCCCCGACTGGTTCGAGCTGAGCATTTTCAATTTTGATTTTGATCGAACACTTTGGGGACATTTTCCACTGAGTGGATTTTGAATGCGCTTTGGGTATCGAGTTCTAGTTGGTTTCCAGCGAAAACCCAATGACGAAATGTAGGAAAAAAAGTATAATTCGTCATCATTGGAAGGCATGGATACGAGGCTGGAAGTTTAGTGTTGCTAGATCGCAGTTCGCAGGCTGTCGCACGTCGACCGATTCTGTTTTGCTGGCCGAAAAATGTTATTCTGCGCACGTTCACACCTCTGACGTCTGCGCCTGCGCTGTAAGAGAGCTTTGGCACTGCCCGCTTCTAGCTCCCACCTACCCACCTGCCCAACCTGCCCACCCTGCCCACCTACCCACCTGCCCCCTCAGCCATCTAGCTGCTTGCCTAGATGGCCGCCACAGTAGTTGCTGTGCGGCTTCAGTTTCATTTCCGGTGGCAGGCAACGGACAACGGACGGCGCTAAAAGCGCTTTTTGTATTTGCTTTCTTACAAGCCGACAAGCCAACAACACACTCATATCACGAAATGACCATTTTCGGATTGGAATTAATCTTATGCGATTTGCTTTTCGAAATGTGTATGATTCGGATTCCGATTGCGATGAAATCCGTGATTCATCCAGGAGTACAGTCATTACTAAATCAGCGTAGAGTGGAGCCGTCATTTTCTATAGGTGTTAGCCTGGCACTAGCACCTAATTGAAAGTAAATGAAAAGTAAAAGTGTTCTTGTAAAAGTATGCAATGTTAGTTGCAAATGTAACGGTGACGTGCGAAGTGCTTTCGCTTTCTGAATAAACTGTATGTGGCGGCCACAGGATGGCCACAATTAAGTGGCGCCCGCTGCGGGGCCAAGCAGTTCGCGAGTAAAGAAACAGGAGCCAACGGAAAGCAGTGCACACACCCACTGCCAATCAATTGCAAAGTTACGTCTTTCGCTCCGTTTTGTTTATTTTGTATACTTTCTGTTTGTGACTGCTGGCTCGCTGACAGTAAATAAAGCCCATAAATAAAAACCCCCACCCACGAGATCGGCAGGAAGGGCTAACCAGAGCGCCGGCTGGATTTAAAAACAAAAAGCGCCGTCCGCAGCCAGTCAAGACTCAGATTCATTCATACCCCAGCGCTTAGAACACCACCAGCACCAGCACCAGGCCACAGCTCCCGTCCCAGAGATACTCAGAGATACTCAGAGAGAGCGGAAGAATCGAATCGCACAGAGAGGAGTCGCGCTGAGACAACGCTAAGAATCCGATTTCGATTCCGATTCCGAATCCGATTCCGATTTGGAATCCGAGGCAAAAAGCTTCAGACTCGCCAGCAGGCGCTTCATTCTCGAGTTGTGATCCAACGGGTTAGCAGCTCAGCTCAGCTCAGCTCAGCGCAGCTCGCAAGCAGTCGCCGTTCGTCGTCGTCGAGCGGCAAGCAGTTCGTTACGTTTCTATTTGGCGCCCAACAAGTACCATCGAGTGTTTTTGTTCTCCAAAGGCAAAGCGCGAAAATTATGCCTTCAGCCACATTTGTCCTGGAGCATTTGATGGCGGCACAATCGCGACTCGACGATCAGGCCGCATCCCCAGCAGAGGTCAAACCCACCATCCGCACCACCAGCAGCACCGTGGCCAAGGCCACCAAAGTCAAGTCGTACGAGAAGAAGCTGTTGCTGGCTCTCAAGAAGATTGTGCAATAAACGAACAATAATAAACGAATGCGGGGTAAACAGCACTCTATTTGACAAACTGTAGACATTTCCCCTTTAATCGAGCTGACTAAGATCAATAAAAAGCAAACAGAGGAGCACAACAAACAGCGGCAACAAAACAAGAATTCTAGTTTTTGTGCTTTCCGTGTGTGTACGTGTGTGCGCGTGTCTGTGTGGGCAAGTTGTTACATAAAACAAAAACAAACTGCAAACTACAAAATACAGAAAATAATAATAAAAAAAGAAAAAAGCCCAGTCGAGACGCATTTTTCCGCAGTGGAATACTACTATCTAAGCTTCTTTTTGTTTTGGTGTGTGCGAGAAAACGAGTGTGAAGAAAATGCTGTTCAACAAATGCCTGGAAAAGTTGTCCAGCTCGCTGGGCAATGTGGTCAATCACAAGTTGCAAGAGAAACACGTCTACAACAATAACAACATCAACAATAACAACCATAACAACAACAACATCAACAATAACAACAACAGCAATACGCCAAACAACAATGCCTACAACAAGCAGCGCAACTTCGAGTACGAAAGAGCCATTCAGGCGCACTACGGCAGCAAGGGAAGGCGCTCGGAGGAGCGCGAGAGGAGCGGCAAGTTCAAGGCCAGCAAGGGTCGCAAGGCCAAGGTCACCCCGCCGGAGACGCCCGGCCCGGAGGCCCAGGAGCCGGCCTGCAAGAACTGCATGACCCACGACGAGCTGGCCCAGATCATAAGGGGCGTGGCCAAGAGCACTGCTGCCGGCGAATGCAATCGGGACAATCGACTGCAGCGCAGACGTCGTCCACTGTCCGCCCAACCCTCCGCCGCCGCCTCCACGTCCACGTCGACGGAATCGCTGCACCGGCTCACACCCAGCCCCCAGGCCACGTATGCCTCCTACCCGGCCACGCCCACCTCCTGGACAGCCACTCCGCCGCAGTTCCCAGCCGCCTTCGGCGGTGCCAGCTGCTCGAACAGCACACTGTCCCTCCTGGCCACCATGCGCGTCCAGCTCCACGGTTACACGTAAGTTCGTAGGGTCGCCCCAAAACGACAACAGATCCAATGGGTCCAGCTCCAGGTCCAGGTCCAGGTGTGTTTGAAAAAGAGCAGCGATCTGCTGATTTGGGGCGCGTGCGAAATGATCCACTAATTGTTATCACAGTGCGAGCAATGAAGTTGTCAGGCAGGCTGCGAACTAAACGATACCCCGTAGCAGATATAGCGCTTTAATGCCCCGCCTGTCAGTCCACAAGCCGCAGAGTAGCAGAGTAGCAGAGTAGCAAACGATTCGAGGGAAGTCTGGAGCCAATCTGCTGCCCATCAATATTAGCCCTAATAAGGCAGGCAATCACTGCCAGTTGACGGCGCAGCAGAGCAAAAAGCAAAAAGCAACAAAGCAAAAAGCTAAAAAACAGCGCAGCACATACTGTCATGTGTTCAGAATTGCCACGCAAAATGAGTAAATATTTACGCAAAGCATTCGACTCGAAAACAAGCAATCGTAAATTGACGTTCTAATATGAATGAATTTCCGAGTGCCGAATGCCGACTGCCGACTCTCGATTGCCAATTGCCAAGTGAAGGGAGTGGAATGCTCAGATCGCCACTCAAATATGGTCACATATCAACCCCCCACACAGTTGGCCCATTGTCAAGTCGTGTTGCGGTATTGGTTCTTTCACTTAGAGCTCTAAGAGAAGATTGAGTTATTGGTCAGGGGTTAGATCCCCTAGCGAAATTACGCACTTGCACAACCGGGAAAGTTCGTCGAATTGCCCACTGCAGACAGCGTATCTTGGTATCTGCCAGATCCGTATTATCTCTTCACTCTTTACGCCCGGAATGTTTACCCATGTCCCGCTGCTGGGCTGTCCACCGTCCACATTCCCCAAAGATTCCATCCCACTCCGTGTCCATGTCCGATCTTGGTGTTTATCTGCCCGGCTGTGCCATGTGCCATGTGCCATGTGCCGTCCGATTGTTTGTGTGGGCTGGCCCCGTCTTGGCGATCTCGATTCGCAGAGTACCGCCAGAATGTTTACGAACTCTCGCATATGTATCTGCTGGACTATTGTGTCCCATAAATTATCTTTGACTTTTGTTGAGCTCGGATTGCAGTCACTATTTGGTTGGTTATTTATGTCGATGTTTATCGCAACGGATTCATTATTGGTGGGCGTGTTTATTGGCTCGTTAACTTGATGCTAATTTACGCTAAGCTCTTTAAGGTATTCAGCATAAGGGCGATCCCTTTGGCATTATCCCAAAACGCACACCATGCCAAATGATCAGAAAATGATGTATCAACAGCTTAATCGCCTCGATTTCCGGATTTCACTTGTCACCTCACTAGGTCAACAATGCAACGGGGCAGCTCCGCCCTCTGCCTCCTGGCACTATTAATCTTCCAATGGTTTTCCTTCAAGCCGTAGAGCTGATAAACAATTTATGAAATTGCTTTTCCCGTAATGGGTTTCGAGCGCTGCCTTCTGTTTTGCATAATTCTCTTTTGTTGTTCCGTTGCACAACCGTGAGCTGTTGCTGCCTTGCTGCCGATCAAATAAAAGCGTTTAATTTGTGCAAATTCACACCGTCCGCCGACTTCAAGATGCTCTCAGTGGGAAGGCCCAATTGAAGGGGGAAAACTCCACGGAAATTTTACGATTCCATCCCGCCGTGCGATGAACCATCTGGACATGGTTTATTTAGTTTCCTTTTTGACAGTTTGAATGGTTCATGAATATGAGATGTTTTGAATGGACTGTACTGCAGACTGCTGTACCACGCACTGCTTGCGAGTGGGCGGTTAGGGTATGGGCAAGCAGCTCATTCAATAAGCATCTTTCCCACTTTCCGAGTTTTAAGTTAATTAAACGAAGGCCTCGTTCCCCTGCTTCCGCTCTGCCCCTCGTAACCCCAATACCACTCGTTTCGCTGCCGCCTTTCCAGGTGCGTTGCCACACAAAAAGCAATATAAACCTGTGACAAACGAAACGACTAAAAAACACTCAGGGATTCGTACATACACATGCATTCGGATAATGCGTGCAAATAAGCTGCACATATTCGTGTGTGTGTGTGCATGTAAATCTGTTTGTTGACCTTAGCGGCGCTTTCATGAATGGCGCGCAGCTTCCTCCGCATGTAAATACGCCACATTCGTAATCGTATTCGCATTCGCACTCGCTGCTGTAAGTGTAACTGTAAATGATGCAAAAAGGTGTGAAGTTTTCACTGACGTACTCGGGGTGGTGGCAAGGCAATACCAGCACCACTGCTTGTATTTTGTATTTTTAACCCCCAGTCTGCCCGATTTAAATGCGCTGAGTGAGAGCGCAGCAGAAGTAATTTGCATTGCGTCGTATTATCGTCACAGTGCTAAATTTAAAGATCAACACCGAAATATCGATATGGGTGGAGACGGAGACACAGTTTGGCAGTTTAGCAGTTTAGCAGTTCGACAGAGTGACACAAAGGACATCAGAGATATGATCGATGTGGGCAGCGATAATTGCTAAGTTCAACTCTCGATTGCACGGGGTCAGACGGCAGAGGGCGATGCGTCCACGAATCGAAAAATCATATCCATACTCGACGATCGTAAACAAAACGAGCGGCCAAACAATACGCCAAAGTGCTAATAGATGTGGTCCGAAAACTGTGAATTGTCTTATGCAAATAACTCGAGAACCTTTCCATACGCAAATTCGTATATGTACATACATATGTGCATACATATGTGTGTTGAATCATCCCAAGGAATGCGCAGTTTGTATTTGCGGAGATCGGAAAACGGAAAACGGAAATTGGAAGCCCTTAGTTCTAGAAATTCGTACCATTGCCTAGAAATGAGTATTGATAGGAATAACCTAAGGTTAGGAAGCTTTTGATTGGGTGCAAGCAGTGTCGCCGTTTGCGCATAGGCCCAAGCAAGCAGTGCATCTAACAGTGTATAGCAGAGCTGCTTGAAATAGATTTATAACTTCCGTTTTGCTAAAAATAAACCCATTAAACTCATTCTTATCACTACCAGCCGATCGGCTTCGCTTTTGGCCACCTTGAATCTGTAACAAGCTGCCAAGCAGAGCGTGCGAGCGAGATGGCCAAAGCGGCAAGAGCGAGAGGGAGACAGTCAGACAGACAGAGAGCATGAAATGCCCGACACTCTGTGGCTCTAATGTAATGTTAATTGTTTCTACATGGACTTCTATTAATAGCCAGGCGGAAGATGAATTGATTTGGCTGACTAAAGCAAATCAATATGCACAGAAAGCAGTTTTATTCAAAATCGCCAATACGAAAACTGTGATCACTCGCAACATGGCAACATGGCAACATGGCTAAATGGTGATGTTGTTTAGTTTGCTGTTGCTTCACTCGTGAGTCGAGCTACATACAAGACGTGATTTCTTCCAGCGGAGAAGACAATTACCATTTGACAATTACATATGTATTGTTTTCTGTGTAGCGGCTCCTAGCACCTGTCGCATACATTATACATGAGTTTTGACTTTTTTAGTTGTTTTTTTTTAGTTGTTTTAACGTCGTTTTAACCACACACCCCGATACTCCACCCATATTCTCGCCGCATCGATGACATATTTTATGATATCTATGACCCCAGGCACTAAACTGAAACCGGCTTAAGGACAACTCAATGTTGTCAATTGCTTCTAGATTTTTGCTCGAATTCCGTATTTTTTTTGGTTTTTATGTTTGTGTGTTTTGTTTGCTCAACGGCGAATTCGACGAACTCAAAAGCGGGCTAAGAGATGCCCAGCACAACAGCAGCACGCGGTCTATAATGGCATTCAGAGCAAGTTGTTTGGGCCAGTGTTATTTATGCAAAGCATTTGGATCCAATGAACCCAGCCCAGTGTGTGTGTAGGCCAACGGTCTTCCACCGTGTGTGGATCACATCACATCGAAGTGATGTATAGAGATGATATGATTAGCTTGGTTCATCAGAGGGCTACCACTTGAGCTCCATTTTAGCTCAAGCTGAATTTAGCCGCCTTTTTCTGTGTCACATGGCACAAATGCGCTGCCAATTGCTGCAATTGCTGCCATGGCGATGACAATCTCAAGTCCGTCAGGCCAACTAAGCTGAGCAGGCCAGACGGGTAGACTTATAAGTCCCGGCCCCAAGTGGCTGGCTTCGACTCAACTTGCGCTTTTCCACACGGCGTATGCGTGTTTTTTTCGCCACTATTGCCGTTGCCGTTGTTATTGCAGTTGTCGCCTTGCATTTGACTGTTTTCTTCGAACTTTTGCTGGTGTGCTGTGCTTTAGCACATATACGTACAGTGAGCCCTCTGTTCATGGGCCCTCGAAAGCTCAAAACTACGGGTATGTTTACACTTTCCATTTCGAAGGGCGTGGTGCCATAAGTGATGATTGGCTTTACCAATCGATTAAAGGGCCAGTGAGTGAAACCGTCCACACAGTTCCACCCACTGAGTGCCGACTGTACCCGTCCGTATTCGATTTGTATGGCGCTGCTTTTGCTGCTTTTTGTTGGTATTGCGGTTGCTGTTGTTGTTGTTGTTGTTGCTGGCGGCTCTAGTATTTTGCGCTTTTGTGCGCTTCTCGTATAGTTTGTAATTGCATTTTGAGCGCTCACGTAGTCACCAGGCGAGCACTCAGTCAGTCAGTCAGTCAATCGCTCAGTTCGTTCAGTGGATGCGCCATCGATCGGTATAAATGGCCACAATTCCATACATACATACATACACATAAGCTCTCATATCTACGAATAACAAGCGATGTAATGTAATCATAACACTCCTCTTTCTCTCCGCAGATGGTTTCATGGCAATCTTTCCGGAAAGGAAGCGGAAAAATTGATCCTGGAGCGGGGCAAGAATGGTTCGTTTCTCGTCCGTGAATCTCAGAGCAAGCCTGGCGACTTCGTCCTTTCCGTGCGCACGGACGACAAAGTAACGCATGTCATGATTCGATGGCAGGTATGTTGAATACGTAACCCCAACTAACAAACCAACCAACCAACCAACCAACCAGATTTCGTAGTCGCCCCTCCCTCGCAGGGTGCAAAATGCAAATGCAAATCGATGGCAGTGCAGCAACAAAGTCGCACTGCCCATAAAGTTCCTCATAGCGCGACCTTGGCTCGACTCGACTGTAGGAGTCGCATGTGCACATAAACTCTACAGTCGAGCCTCCCTACGTTGGCTCCTAGGGCGCAGTGGAGAGAATGCTATAAATCAATTGCAATCTCTTCCTTCTTCAACACCTCAGCACTTTGCCATCTGCCCGTACAGAAAAACGCCCTATTACTAGCAACATTATCGAGGGCCTACTGTATGAATTCCGAGACATGCCTGCCTTGCCTCGGCGCGGGCAAACTGCTTGCGGCAGGAGCTTCAACCAGGTCAAGCAGTGCAGTTCCAGTTTCAGCGTAATTCCCCCCAAACAATTTTTCCACTATTACTACAACTTTAGCCGTGAGCTCGGTTTTTGCTGTTTTCAGTTTTCAGTTTGCGGGTTGCGGTTTGCGGTTTGCGGCTGCAATTATGCCATTTACATGTCTAGCTGGCCTTTTTCCCATTTGACATTGAAGTCACGTTTTCGATTTTATTAGCTAATCTCTCGACGCTCCATCGAGCTCGGAGATCGAGACCCTCCACCACGTGTCCCCCCATTCAAATGCCACGATTACACTACAGTACTCTCCCCTCCCGATTGCAGGACAAGAAGTACGACGTCGGCGGCGGAGAATCCTTTGGCACCTTGTCGGAACTGATCGATCACTACAAGCGTAATCCCATGGTGGAGACGTGCGGAACCGTGGTGCATCTGCGGCAGCCGTTCAACGCCACGCGAATCACGGCGGCCGGAATCAATGCCCGGGTGGAACAGCTGGTCAAGGTGAGTTCCCTGATTCTGACTCTACCTCGGTGATTGTGGGGCGAGCTAACCACGTGTTGGTATTCGATTGCAGGGTGGTTTCTGGGAGGAGTTCGAATCGCTGCAGCAGGACAGTCGGGACACATTCTCGCGCAACGAGGGCTACAAACAGGAGAACCGCCTCAAAAACCGGTACCGCAACATATTGCCATGTGAGTATAGAAGACCACTCAATGCTCTTCACCTTTTATAACCTATGCGATAGTATTGCTAACAGGCTGCTCAAAACAGTGATTCTTTCATCTATGTGACAATTTTTAGTCAAGTTATAATGAAAACTCCCTTCGTAAATTTCAAATTTTCCCAAAAGTCTTTTTTCTGATTTGCTGTCATAAAATATTCAGTTTTTTCGCCAAAACACTAAAAATATTGGTCTAAATATGGAATGTTATATCTCATTGCGCTCGTATTTAAATTTCCAATCGAACTATGTGCATAAATGGGGATTCTATTTTTTTGGCGATTTTTGCAAATTTTGATGATGTTACCCCTTACAAAAAATGC
Organism: Drosophila teissieri; assembly: GCF_016746235.2. Lineage (NCBI taxonomy): Eukaryota > Metazoa > Arthropoda > Insecta > Diptera > Drosophilidae > Drosophila > Drosophila teissieri. Next base: position 6,472,672 of record NC_053034.1, on the reverse strand, counting down.
AAAAATTGATCGAAAAATGAATTTTTCCAAATCTGTCAAAAAGTGACAGGGTTTATTAGCACGGGCAATTAGCTGCTCAAAACTGTTATTCCCTCATTTCAATGACCATTTTAGGCCAAGTTATGATAAAAACTCCCTTTGCCAAAGCCGTTTTTGCCGAATTTCCGTCTTAAAACTGTCGGTTATTTGGCCAAACGAGTAAAAATAGTGGTCCACACATGGAATGCCATACCAAATGTGTAACCCATTTCCCTGTCCGCTTTCCAGACGACCACACGCGCGTCAAGCTGCTGGACGTGGAGCACAGCGTGGCCGGAGCCGAGTACATCAATGCCAACTACATACGGCTGCCCACCGACGGCGACCTGTACAACATGAGCAGCTCGTCGGAGAGCCTGAACAGCTCGGTGCCCTCGTGCCCCGCCTGCACGGCGGCCCAGACGCAGCGGAACTGCTCCAACTGCCAGCTGCTGAACAAGACGTGCGTGCAGTGCGCCGTCAAAAGCGCCATTCTGCCGTACAGCAACTGTGCCACCTGCAGCCGCAAGTCGGACTCCCTGAGCAAGCACAAGCGCAGCGAATCCTCTGCGTCATCTTCGCCCTCCTCCGGCTCCGGCTCGGGCTCTGGCTCCGGCTCCGGACCAGGATCGTCAGGTGCCAGCGGAGTGAGCAGCGTCAACGGACCCGGCACACCCACCAATCTCACGAGCGGCACAGCCGGATGTCTGGCCGGCCTGCTAAAGAGACACTCGAACGACTCGTCCGGAGCTGTCTCCATATCGATGGCCGAGCGGGAACGCGAGCGGGAGCGCGAGATGTTCAAGACGTACATCGCCACCCAGGGCTGCCTGCTCACCCAGCAAGTGAACACGGTGACGGACTTCTGGAACATGGTGTGGCAGGAGAACACGCGCGTGATCGTCATGACCACCAAGGAGTACGAGCGCGGCAAGGAGAAGTGCGCCCGCTACTGGCCGGACGAGGGTAGATCGGAGCAGTTCGGCCATGCGCGGATACAGTGCGTCTCGGAGAACTCGACCAGTGACTACACGCTGCGCGAGTTCCTCGTCTCGTGGCGGGATCAGCCAGCGCGCCGGATCTTTCACTACCATTTCCAGGTGTGGCCGGATCACGGAGTGCCCGCCGATCCGGGCTGCGTGCTCAACTTTCTGCAGGATGTCAACACGCGCCAGAGTCACCTGGCTCAGGCGGGCGAGAAGCCGGTAAGTTTGGCTTGCATTACACTTGCGGCAGCATTGGCTTTAACCAAATACTTCTTCTTCTATGACTCGTTTGCAGGGTCCGATCTGTGTGCACTGCTCGGCGGGCATCGGACGCACTGGAACCTTCATTGTGATCGACATGATTCTCGACCAGATCGTGCGCAATGGTAAGTTTGAATGTTTAGGTGCGGTCAAGAACTTGAGCCTCATTCAAGCTCCTTTTCGTATGTGTTTCTTCACAGGATTGGATACCGAAATCGACATCCAGCGCACCATTCAGATGGTCCGATCGCAGCGTTCCGGTCTCGTGCAAACGGAGGCGCAATACAAGTTCGTCTACTATGCGGTGCAGCACTATATCCAGACCCTGATCGCCCGGAAGCGCGCCGAGGAGCAGAGCCTGCAGGTTGGCCGCGAGTACACCAATATAAAGTGAGTAGACTCTACGAGAGACTCTGCAAGAGTGTCCGTCTATATGTGTCTATCTATCTTATCGCACCATCTAGGTACACAGGCGAAATTGGCAACGATTCACAAAGATCTCCATTACCACCAGCAATTTCTAGTATAAGTTTAGTTCCGAGTAAGACGCCACTGACGCCGCCATTGGCGGACTTGGGCACTGGGATGGGCCTAGGCATGGGCGTGGGCATGGGCGTCGGCAACAAGCACGCATCGAAGCAGCAGCCGCCGTTGCCGGTGGTCAACTGCAACAACAATAACAACGGCATCGGCAATAGCAGCAGCAGCTGCAGCAACGGCAGCGGCAGCGGTAGCAACAACACCAGCGGCAGCAACGGCAGCAGCAGCAACGGCAACATCAACGCCCTGCTGGGCGGCATTGGCTTGGGGCTGGGCGGCAATATGCGCAAGTCGAACTTTTACAGCGACTCGCTGAAGCAGCAACATCAGCAACAGCAGCGCGAGGAGCAGGCGACTGCTCCGGCGGGAGCAGGTAAGATGCAGCAGCCGGCGCCGCCGCTGCGACCGCGTCCAGGCATACTCAAGTTGCTCACCAGTCCCGTCATCTTTCAGCAAAATTCAAAAACATTCCCAAAGACATGATCGGTTTGCGACCGCCGAGCCATGCGCCTGCGTTGCCGCCGCCACCGACACCGCCGCGCAAAACATGACAAATGAATTTCTAAGTCGCGACGCCCCCTTGACACGCCCACCCCCCCGACACCCACCTCCCTTCCCACCCAACACGCACACAGACCACAAGTGGATTTCATTTATAATGTCACCCAGCCGCCACAAGTCCCAGACCCAAAACCCAATCCCTCGACTATGTTTTACTGTTGTACCACGTTCTACGTTTTTTTTTTTTAATAATTGTAATCTATATACTTTTTGTAATTGTGTGTAATGCTTAGTTGTATGTTATTGTCTCGCTTTATGTTGTAAGTGTTCCCTGCACACGCAAAGCAGTAACCCCACCACCCGAAACCCCAAAACCCAGGCATATTTATGTAGTAGTATTTTAAGAACCTCCGAACCGGAAGTTGAGGATACAATCTGGGCGGAGCTGCAGCAGTTTCCCCAAAAAAAAACACACATTTTTAAGATGGATCGCAGCAACAAAATGATAACTCCCGTTCCCTGTTCCACACCGCTTGAATTTGGCGGAATCGGCATTGATAGTATTTCACTTTTTTGAAAATATTCGCTGCAGATGAGAAAATTGACTTGTGACAAAAATATTTACATGTATTGCGTTGGTTACAAACCACCAAAATTGTTTAACTTTAAATTTTACTAATCGACTCTTATGTCATTTCGCAAGTTTCTAAATAGTTGTAGTTTTCCATTTGGGAATCGTTGATGAAATCCATTTATGACGCGATATCTAGTTCTGGCACGTTCAATTTGAATCGGTTAATTTCGAATCTAGTTTTGGCGAAAGTTGATAAAGTTTCAGAAAAGTGAAGTCCACCTCCACCAAATTCAACTTGAAACGGAAACGGGTAACCGGTTGGAATGCAAATCAAGTTTTTAGTGTAGTAAGTGTTGACAAAATCGAAAGAGAAGAAGTTAGAGGAGTAACTGAGGCAGTAAACACGTAACGATAATGATACAAAAAGCGTTGATTGTGATTCGAGTGACAGCGAGAACAGAAACTGAAACAGTAATAGAAACAGAAACAGAAACAGATGAGAACAGATGCAAACGAGATCAGATCAGAACAGAACAGAACAGCGGAGACGCCAACCGAACAGAACAGAAAAGAAATGAACAGATGAGAAGAGAACAGATTAGAGGTAAAAGAAAAAGCTAAGAAGCGCTTAAGCGTGTCGTCCCTAGAATAAGAAACTTAAGATTACAGCTCGACAGATCCAGATTCAAATCCAGATCCAGATCTATATCTCTAGCAGCCAATTTCTGATTTCCCCTTCCCGGTTAATTTTCCCATTAATTTAGTGATTGTGTGTGTATATTCTTAATTGTATATTGATGATTATTTATAGCGATTGCCCATTGTGTTACATTTCAAATGTTCGAAAGAATTGTATTTAGAAATTTTGTACTTTAGAAATTATGCATTAATTGTGTGTCTGTGTCTCTCTACCCAGTCTCCCCATCTCTGTCTCTCTCTTTCTCTCTCTCACTCTCTCTCATACCCTCTCTGTCTATGCACGAGTGTTTTCTTGATTAAGTTTATTATTTCAACGCTGAAGCGGAATCAAACTAAATATGCAATATTTAAGCACAGTACCTTGGGCGCTGCAAAGAAATTAAAAAATTTCAAAATAAAAAGCCAACTGCTAAATCATAAATACGAAATATACAGGAAGGAACAACTCAATATCAGCAGCAGCGAAATATATAAATCAATTAGATTACTGTGCAAATTTGAGTAATATATATTTAAAACGTACCCTTATTTTATCTTATTTAACTTTATGCTTTTGTAAGTGCTTTAAATTGTTATTCATCTTGATCTTGCAAAAAAAGAAAAGAAAAAACCACAAAACTTAAAAACGAATACAAAACTAAAAAACAACACAAATTATATTTGTATTTATACAGAAAAATAAAACATTTTATATGCGATACACAAAAGCACATTATTTTTTATTTTCCCTGCATGTTTGTTGAACGCTTTCGCTTTTTGGTTCTCAACTTGAGTTATGTTACCACACATCCTCAACGAACTGAATGAAAACCGAACACTTTGGAACATAGCCTTATATAAAAACGCCTCGACGACCAAGACGGAAAGTTGAATCACACCACGGAGAAGAGGGAGCCACGTCCCGTCTCCCGGTTAGAACAATAAGTAATCATGTGTTCACACCCCCCAAACAACCCAACCACCCACTCGAATCGAATCGAATGGAATCGAATCGAAACTGACCCCTGACCTTCCACCCACCATCTGAGCACTAGCGGGTGATCCCGATCGGACGACAAAAGAATGTGTGTAAGTGCGTGATCTAGTACTTTATATAGTTAGCCTATAATACGATAATTCAAATGGAATATGTCGAAGCCTGGCTTCGACTGGGCGGCGACCTAGTGGCCCCCAAAAACGAAGGTGAATCCGAATATGAATGTGAATCCCACTGGGGATACGATATGTTTTGATCTTGGAGGCGCGGGGCGCACAAAGTCCCGCGCTTCTTGTGTTGAATTTTTATAGCATATAGACAGAGGTGGATATCGGATATGGAGATTTGAGATTGGAAATTCGAGATTGGAGATTGGAGATTGGAGAACGCAGTCCAATGGAGCAGCCGGCGGAGGAAGAGATGAATGCCAAAGCACAAAAGCCAACAGCAAAAAGCAACAAACAAACACCAATAGGCCTCATCGCAGTCATTTGACCACAAATCTCATAAACAACGATGTTATAATCAATAAGAACGAACCAAAATCAAAATAACGACGTGAACATTGAGGGAGGGATCGATGAAGACGACCCAAACACCAAGAATAAAAAACAAAAACAAGAGCAAGGAAACGCTTTAAACTTAAATGATTCTAAAATTGTATCTAGGCAATATCGAAATGTAAACCATACACCAACTATCCATAGTAGAGAACAAACACCAAGAAGAAATTGCTTAAGTGACTTACTTTAAATAACGATACTCTCGGGTAGGACCTCAAAACCCTAGCAACCGTAGCCTCGGACCTCAACCGATATCCCCGTGACCCCGTGACCCCCTTGACCCCCCTGACCCGAATCCAACGTACCCTCCTCCAGTACGTCTATAAGCTAACCACGCGATCCAACCTCAACCCGTGTTCATAATCCGATGAGATGATGAGATGACGAGTTGTTCGATTTTTAGTGAAACCTCGGTGCGGTTTCGATGTTGCAAGAATTAAAAAACCAAATAGAGACGACGTTTTCTTTGTTCAAATGTTGCCAATTTGCAAAATACAAGTGTTAAACTACCATATAACGGGTGTTTTTTTTAGAGGTATAGAACTTTAAGTTGGCATTACTGTTCAAGATGGCGACCGATTTAACAGCTGTCAAGTGATTTATTCTCAGTTTGGTTTGGCAATTCGTCATGAATAGACTCACGCCTGAACAACGCTTGCAAATAGTGCAATTTGGGCCCAAAACGAGATTGCTGTTGTTCCCGATTTTCATAAGCGAATTTTGTTTAGCGATGAAGCGCACTTCTGGTTGAATGGCTACGTCAACAAACAAAACTGCCGCATTTGGAGTGAAGCTAATCCTCAAGTGTATGTCGAAACACCGTTACATCCAGAAAAACTGACTGTTTGGTGCGCTGTATGGGCTGGTGGAATCATTGGTCCGTACTTCTTCAAAAACGATGATGGCCAGAACGTTACAGTCAATGGTGATCGGTATAGAGCCATGATTACTAACTTTTTCATTCCTGAATTGAACGACCATAATGTCCAGGAGCTGTGGTTCCAACAAGACGGCGCAACGTGTCACACAGCTCGTGCCACAATCGATTTATTGAAAGACACGTTTGGTGACCGCCTAATTTCACGTTTTGGACCTGTGAATTGGCCTCCAAGATCTTGTGATTTAACACCGCTAGACTACTTTTTGTGGGGCTATGTAAAGTCATTGGTCTATGCGGATAAGCCACAAACGCTAAACCATTTGGAAGACAACATTCGCCGTGTTATTGCCGATATACGGCCAAATATGTTGGAAAAAGTCATTGCAAATTGGACGTCCAGATTGGACTACATCCGAGCCAGCCGTGGCGGTCATATGCCAGAAATCATATTTAAAATGTAATGCCACAAGATTATCTTTCATGTCAATAAAATTCATGTCAATCGAATAATCCATCGTTGTTTTATTGCAATTTAAAATTCTATACCTCTAAAAAAACACCCGTTACTATATGGAGTATGAATAATATATATTTAGTGGCGAAATACAGCGCAGTACTACTTGGTAGGGTAGCATTTTCATTGAGTCCGACAAAAACAAAACAAACGAGGCAAACGTACATGTATCTGTATACAAGAAGCAGCTTAGAGATACTCTTCTCTTGGCATATAAAATATTAATCGACCTACGAGCATTAGACATCTGTGTAGAATACTGCGAATATTGTTAAACGGTGACGATTTGATTGGAACTAGGATAACAATCCAAAACAAAACAAAAGGTAAAAAAGGTAAACGAGCCCACGACGAACCGCGATAGACGCAACAAACCAACAAACAAAGTTTTCGTAGCTCTAGATCGTAAGATAAACAAATTATTGAAACGCAACAAAGCGATCGATCGCAAAATCGAGACAGAAGGCAACACCAAATAAATTGTAGACAAAACCAAAGTCGTTGTAATGTTGAAGCAAATCTATATGTAATACAATCTGACTCTGCAAACGCTAACTAAACGTAACAAACATAAAAATTAAACACAGCCACAAAATATTATTATGAAATTAAATTGAAACCTTAAGATGCATAGCTGTTCGAAACATTATACCAATAACAATATTGAAGATATATTCTACATTTTTATGTGTCTGCATATTTGAAAGAAAAATATATATTATTGAATAAACCATATTTCAAATAACCTTTCGGAAAATTACCATGTGTTTAATATATGAGTGATCAAATGGATGAAGCTATCTACATTTTTGGCAAGGAAGGTTACGAAATGGACATTTTTAATCCCTCGAACCAATAAAACTCGATCTACGATTTATATTCACTATCATTGTTCACTTTACAGCGATAGTTTTATTTACTTCAGCAGTAGGAAAAAAAAAGGTTTTGTAAAAATAAAAATAATTAAACTCGGACCACTGATTCGGTCTATAAAAGTTCGACTGCGTTTTCGGAACCTTGCCATAAAAAAGGCAAACATTTTGCAGACGTTAAGTTTATCAATAAATTAAAAGTTTAGTTGTCGTATTCAATTCAGTTTCACTTAGGAATTACTTCAGGCTTAAGTTTTAATACTAACTACGTAAATATAATCCCAGCTTACCTCTAATTCAAATGATTTTTTCATGTTCTTCGCATAGGGTGTTGTGAAATGATTAACAACGTTTAAATAAATACGTTAGCGCTTATGAGTAATAGTGATGTTCTATACAAATTGATGGATTGATGACTGGGATGGCAGTCTATGCTTTATCATACATGTGGCGGCCTGTCATTTGAGCTACGAGATCACCCCTCTTGCTAAGTTTAGATTACGTTCAAAAGGTTCAAAAGTCCGCTTCAAGTGAATCAAATTCAGCTTGGGCGGCAGACCTGGTTGGACCCGGTCCACAGGTAGGCCCTCCTCCACGCAAACGTCGTGGCAGATGAGCGTGGTTAAATCGAAGCACAGGATACTGCCCGCTCCTATCTTCAGACTGCGGCAGAGTGCTGAAGAGTGCCTGTCCGGCTCGAATCCAAAGGCGGTGGCGCCGGCGACCCTCTAACCCCGCGTCCTTTTCGTCGCACACAGGCGAAATCTCTTTTATGGACTTTATCCTTGCCACAATCTTGAGGTATGGGCGGGGTGTTTCAACTAGCTGCAGCTCCGGCGCCGACCGAGAGTCAGATCCCTTTCCTTTGTCATGTGCGTGAAAAACTACTTCATCACCTAATTAGCGCAGGGATTGCTCGCTCAGAGTCTTGTAGTTGATGATTCTGGATTGGATGGGCCTCGCACGAGGGTCAGTGGTTCCAGGCACCGGAGTGCTCGCTGGGGAGTGGCCTTTAAAGGTTCGGTGGATGCAGCTGATGATTGCGGTGTACGTGCAGTGAGAAATGGTGAGTCGGAACGTGATTCTCTTTGTTCTGGGTGATCATTCGCTCACGAAGTAAATGTTGTTACATTTAGGTCAAACGCGGAAAACTAAAGAAAATGGCATTTTGAAACCTTGACTTTAGATTCAAGTTTTTAATCCTTTACATCGGCTGGCGGGACCTCCTTAATGGACTCCACCTTGGCCACAATCTTTAGTGCTGGACCCAGCTTCATGCCCATTGCGTTTACCAAATGGTTCTCCTTGAGCAGCAGAAGCGCTTGGCCATCGATCTCCTGCTGTATAAAGTCGTCCACGTAGTCCTGACAACCCGGCAGTTCTCGAATGAAATTGCTAACTTCTTCCACACTCCAACTGCTGATGGGAGGGCGATCGGTTCCATTTACATTAGAGGATGGTAATGATAGAACTGGCGTAACCACTCCAGCTGAAATCACTGGCAATGACACAGTGGGAGCTATTGCAATCGGCAAGGGTAATGTCAGGGGCAACGAAAGTGGGGAAGATGTAGACATAGCCCCTAGCACTGGCATTGAAATCGGTGGAACCTCCGGTGTAGCCGCTTGAATTGGCAAAGCCTCGGAAATTGTCTGGAATGATTCTGTCTGCATTTTTTCCTCGGCCATGGCTTCATCTAGTCTGTCCACCAATGCCATGGCGTCTACCCCAACTATACCGCCTGTCCCCAGGCCGTTGGTCTCTGCTGTTCCACCTCCTCCGATGCCGTTCTTTGCCTGCCTCGAGCATCCTGGCGAGCAGTAGCGCTTCCGTTTGAGCTTTGCTTTGTGCTCCATCTTTCCACACTGCTCGCAAGCAACCATGTCCGAGCCTGGACCTGATGCCATTCCACCTAGCTTGATGTCCTCCTGCATGGTTGCCTTTTTCTCTGCGGGAAGGAATGACACAATAAGATTGCGAATGAGAATTGGTACTAGGAGTTTATACTCACTTGGCGGCTCATCGCTGACGTCTTTGTCTGCATATCGCTGTCTAGTGACGGGAAATGGTTCGTTGGCCTCTTGGATGATGAAACCATCGATTACGTGAGATAGGACGTTTGGCTTAATCATCGCCTTGGGGAGATCCTTCGATCCATTACTGATGCTCGACGTGGTGGTTGTTGTTGTGCTGGTACAACTTGTGGTAAAGGTGCCAGAACTGGTGGTTGTGGTGGTTGAGCCAGTAGTGGTCGTGGCTGTCGTTTTGGCTACTCCAATTCCATTGGTGATCGTCGTCGTGGTAGAAGTTGATGTTGCGGACGTTAAGCTGCCGGAGGTTGCCAGCTTGGGCTCTTCTTTCCCACTGGCACTGGGAGTAGTGCTACTCGGTGGCTGCACTGCATTGCTTTGCTTGCTGGTGGGAGTGGTAGCGCCCTTTGAAGGCGTGGAAGACCTATCCGAGGCTTCTCCATTGGACAGGGCTTCACTTGTGGAACTACTGGCTTCTACGGATGCGCTGACAGTGGCAGGAGTGGAGGATTTGGGGGTAGTGCAGGTGTCCTTTCCTGATACTGGCGTCTTGGGCGAACTAATTGGCACCAGGGTCGCGGTGGGCCCTTTCGATGGAGTATCCTTGGTAGGCGTGGATGGAAAGCCTCCTCCTCCACCGCTACTAGCACTGCTTAGTGTTACCAGCTGTCCCGTTGATGGAGTGACAGCGGTGCTAGAAACACTCACGGGCGGAGCAGTAGATAGGTGACCCACTGTGGCATTCATCATCGAGGTCATGGCCAGTATGGGATTTGTTGTAGGTGAGGGCGTGGTGGGTGTAAGTGAAGGTAGTCCTAGTTGCTGCTGCGGCTGTTGATTTCCTCCGGCAATTGTGGCGCTGATTAGCTGCTGATGTTGGTGGATCTGGGTACCTTGCGCCTGAGCCTGTTGCATACTGGCCACCGTACTGCTGGTGACCAGAGGAGTGGTACTCTGGCTGGTAATTGTGACCACACTGCTTGTTGGGAGTGAAGAGGAACTGCAAGTACCCGGCTTGGTTGTCTGAAAAATGGCGCCAGAGGCCGAGAGAGCCTCCTGTAGGGCACTGGATGTTATTCCGGCAATATCGTCCGCCGACATCGATGATGTCTGATGAACTGAAAAGGGCACGCTGCTAAGCTGCAACTGACCGGACTGCTGATGCGTTTGCTGCTGCTGTTGTTGGGCTGTCGCTCCAGCCGACTGATGCACTACAATCTGCTGAATAATGTTTTGTTGCTGCTCTCGCTGCTGTTGTTGCTGTTGCGCTTGAGCCTGCACTTGGGCTTGAACCTGTGCCTGCGCCTGTTGCTGCAGTTGCTGCTGTATCAGTTGGTTGTGAAGTTGCTGCTGCTGCTGTTGCTGGTGGGACGTGATGAACTGATTTGGCGCCACCTGAAGGATTTGCTGAGTGGCATTAGCGAGCGCCTGTTGGTGCTGCGCCTGTGCTTGGACACCTTGCTGCTGCTGCTCCCTTTGCTGTTGCTGCGCCTGCGCCACTGCCTGTTGTTGTTGCGCCACCGCTTGCTGTTGCTGGGCGTTAACTTGCTGCTGCTGAGTGACCTGTGGCTGCTGTGGTTGCTGGACCTGTTGACGCTGCATTTGCTGCATGGCAGCAATCTGCTGTTGCATTTGCTGTAGGAGTTGTAACTGTTGTTTCTCAATTAGTTGTATCTGTTGCTGCTTGTCCACTCCTGCCGTAGTGGCTGCATGAAGGGTCTGTCCATTCTGTAGTGTGATGGGAGTGCCCGTTGTGCTCATCACAACCATTCTGGAAACGTTCGGAAATAAGTACTGGGACGAGGTCTGTTTAGATAGACAATACTCACTTGTTGCCCGCCGCATTGACCACCTGCTGGAGATTCGTCGCCTGTTGCTGTTGCTGCACTGTGGTCAGGTGACCTACCACCTTATTTTGGCCCGCGACCTGACCGATTTCGGTTTTCAATGTGGATAAAGCCGGGCGCACCGGCTGCTGCTTGTTGCGCATTTTGGCCTTCAGCAGGCTCTGGTTTTGCGCAGTCTGCGTGGATACGGAACTGGCCGGACGCACTTGAGTTCCATTGTGGGGCATGATCGGGGCTCCTGGCCGCTGCAGAGCTGCTGCAGTGAGTTGCTGCTGCTGTTGTTGCAACTGGGCAGTAGCCACCGCTAGTTGCTGCTGCTGCGTCTGGTTGGTAGTGCCGACCTGCTGCTGCTGCTGCTTGGGAGCAAGTGCATCCAGTTGGGTACGTGCCTTAGTGGGCGTCTGCGTCACGTTGCACTGGATAATCTCTGTGGAAAAATAGTTAACTTTTGTATCTATCGGAATCTATGCATGACAATATTCTTACGGTTTTGCTGGGTCTGCAAAGTTTGCGTTGCCGGTTGCTGTTGAATGAACATGCCTTGTGTCCCGTCTGGCTGGTTTCGCAGGATGATCTGGTTGGAGCCAAAGGGCTGCAGTCCTGTCGCATTCTGCCAGAACCAAGGGATCTGCATTTGTTGCGCTTGGCCAGCGTTCAAAAGTTGAGCAGTCTGAACAGACTGTGCGCCTACACCGACTGGTAAAGTCGACTGTGAAACCTGGACGCACTGCTGAGTAGTTTGGGTGGTCTGCTGCTGCTGTTGCTGAACCTGCTGCACCTGCTGTGTCTGTGTCGACCCAGTGGATCCAGGACCCGTCGCCGCCTGCACTGTGCTGCTGGTGGTGGTCACTTTCTGAACCACTTTCTGAGCCAGTTTGCCCTGCGCATCCACTCCCACTTTGGCCAGAGCAGCTGTCAGCTGTTGCTGTTGCTGCTGCTGGTTGAGCTGCTGTTGCTGCTGGTTAAGCTGTTGCTGCTGCTGTTGGGTGAGTTGCTGTTGCTGAGCGGCGGCGGCCATTGATTGCAGTAGATTCTGCTGCTGCTGTGGCGAGGGGGAGATGACATTCACCGGAGAGATGAGCACCGTCTGAGGCGACTGATTGTGGTTCGAAGGAATACATGTGGCGTAATTGCCGCCGGCGAATCCCGCTTGGCCACCGATCATTTGCTTGGCGTTCTGCGTCGTGGTGGTAAGCATCTGGGGGCCGTTACCCTGGAAGGGCTTGCCGGCGGTGATCACCTGGATGGGCTGCTGACCGAGGCCGCCTGGATGCAACAGATTGCCCGACACAATCATTTGGGGGTACAGGAAGCTGGTGGATGGTTGCATCAACTGCACCGTCCTTCCCTGCGTCCAATCCCCGCCCACTCCTCCGGTGGCCGCTGCCAGTTGCATTGGCGACATGGTGCTGATGGCTGTGGAGTGCTGCTGTTGCTGGCTTTGCTGCGAGTTGGCTGGACTAGCTGCTCCTCCGGCGCCGGCCGAGGCTGCTCCTCCACCACTGGCTTCCGACAGCTGCTGTTGCAGCTGCAACTGCTGCTGAACTTCCATAATGTTGGTCGCATGCTTTAGCTCAGTTCCACTGTTGCCGGTCGTGTGCGTGGGAAACTCTTGCTTCACCTGAATGGCGTAGGGATTGTTGGCATATAACTGCTGCAGCTGCTCGGGGGAAATCTGGAGCGGCACATTGGTGGCGGCCGCCACCTGTTGGGCTGGACTCTGTGACTTCTCCAGTTTGCGGCCGGTTGTCTTCGAGTTGGGTGTGCTTGGCGATCTGCAGCTGAGCGGCAGTAGTGGGTGGCGCCGTCGGATGGATGGCGTTCCGGCTGATCCACGTGCTGCCTTAGAACTGGGCGATTGGGATGGACTCCTGGTAAAGTCCTCGTCGAAACTGATGCCCGCCTTCTGGGCGAGTGTTTCCAGGCACCTTAGTGGCCGCTGGGGGTCCACTCGAGTGTTGGAGTTGGCCTTTACAGATGTGGTGGGTTCCGGTGAAGGTGGTGGTGTACGTATTGTTGTTGCTGATTCACTTTCTGTGTCCCCACTGCTGAAATGAGAAATAAAAAGCGCACACAAGCGATCAGTAAAACGCGTATAAACACAAACAAACACGGACACACTTGGGGCGGCTCCGAATGCGTGGGGCATGCTTCATATTCATGCTTAAATTCATATCTATATTCTTATTCATATTCTCTTAGCGCTTGACGAACGAACCACACAAAAACAACAAACAGCGACTGCATGTTACTCCCGCCAAAGACGTATCTCTCGCGCTCTCCAAAAGAAAAGGGGGACGAGGAACAGGAAAAGAGAGAAGGGGGTGCGACAGGGATGCACTATCATTGAGAAAGACAAAGACGGGATCGTATTATAATGCACTCTGGGTCCAAAAACGGCAAAGAAAACGAAAACCAAAACGAAAACGAAAACAAAGTCGAGACGAAAATGTGAGACGGAACGAGATACACTTTGTTTTGGGTGATCATTTACTCACGAGGTAAATTACTTACAGTGGATACTGCTTAAGTGATACGTTGTAGTCTTAGAGAGAGCAGCAATCATAAAGGAAATTATAAAGGAAATACCAAATGATTGCAGCTACAACGTTGCACAACACTACCACGACCGTGTATTTAGTACATATTTATTAAATTTGTACAGAAGAGGTATATAAATATTTTAATTTGATGATGGTTCGTGACCCACTAAAAGTGCACGGTTTTGCATATGTGCATGCACACCAATGCCTAAAAGAGGTCACTTGTCAGAGTTGCCTGTGCCCGAAACAGCTATTTATAGTAGCCTTGCTCTCTGTTGCCTATTCCCCTTCTCCTCCTCCTCCTACTCCCATTCATCCCCGCTGAGAGGATGTTCGAGTGGGAGTAAGGGAGACCACTTTTAGGTAAGGATGGCCCTTGGGCGATGGTTCTATGCCATGATAGTGATATCCAAGGGGAGAGGTTCAAAGACCTGAGCTGGGAGCCCGAAATGCTGTCCCCAGTTGTCCAGGAGTAAGAAATGGAAGCGGCTCGGCTCAAGGAACAGAAGGAGCAAACGGCGCCACCAATAATTGTTGGGAGTTGCAGTTACATTTGGTGTCTATCGGGGGTGAATATCGTCTTCCATTTCCATCGGCAGGCTGAGAGCGGAACGGATTTGGATGCGGAATCGTAATCGAACTAGGCACAGCAGCATCTTCAACTTGCAACCGAAAGACTGGTTTCTTTCTACCGCGCTACGGTGTGTGTAAGTGTGTCTGCGTCAATGTGTGTGTGTGTGTGTGTGTGTGCGAGTGGCGGCTGGCGGCTTACAACAATACCAAAGCCATCATCATTTGATTTTTCCCTCAGCCGAAAATTGAGTTGCAAGAGGCAGAAACAGAGGAAGAGAAGGAGGAAAACATAGAGGAAGAGGCAGGGAGCAATGACAACAATGCGGGGCAAACAACAGGCAAAGAGCATGCGCCGACGACGGCGTCTGTCAGAAAAAAAATACGTTTTACCGTTTTCATTTTTGCTTTCCTCGCTGTACAGGGTATATTGTATATTTGGAGGCACCTGTGCACGCGATCTAACATTAAAACAACGTAACGACGACAACTCTAGACGCCGCACAGCATTAATTGTTTTTATTCTATTCACTAATCACTAATAGTCAGCACCGATGTGCAGTTGTCGCCGAAAATAAATAAATAAATAAATACGACGAAACGGTGGCAGGGTGTGTGTGCGTCGCGTCGGCGCGTTTTTTTTCTCAGTTCAATACACATGCAATATGCGGTATGCGACACATACGACACCACACCAACACGAACGCAGAGAGAGCAGAGCGCAAGAACCGCACGCCGCCAAGTTAAGTTTCAAACTAAACCGCGCGCCACAGCGACAACTCTACTTTTCGCTCGGATCGGAAACAAAATGAGCGCATGTGTGCTGAATGTGTGTTAGTGTGCAGCTGGAACCGCTTCTCTCCTCTCAGATACCTTTGCGACTAATAACTTTTCTCTATACCGAAATGCACTGGTGCGAGTGCGACGCCACTAGGAGTGGCCCCGCCAGATAGCGCGTGCGAGCGGGATGCCGTGCGTTCGCTTGGGGTTGGAATGAAACGGCAGCAGTTCGTTTGACAAAGCAAAAGCAAATCGAGTAAAAAAACAGGAATCGAGACTACAGCTGGCGGGCATGTGTGTGCGTGTTCAACCACCCCGACAGTGGGCCCCCTTCCGCTTATGAAAACAAAAACAAAATACCCGGGACCGAATCCAGTTTTCTGTGTCTGTACACTCGAATGTCTACCGCCAGGCTCGACTTCGATTGTTGCTATACTTCATCTTCTTTTTTTTTGGTCCGTCACAACCACCACTACCTGGCAACCTCTAGCTCCTTTCTCCCTTCCTCTTTATTGCTTGGGCTCGGATCGGCTTTACTTTATTATTGGTTGTGCTTGTCGGAAACAGACGATGAAAGAGGAAGAGAAGGGAAGGGGTAGCGTATGCGCAGAGGCAGAGCAATGTATTCGAACAGTGGGAAGCGATCCATTGTTATTGGAGTGCATTATTGTTGTACTTTGAGAACCAAAGGAACACTGGAAAAATTGTATAGAACAGCAACGTTATACTAAGGATAGATTTAATCAACTGTAAAGCGCTGAAATAAATTGGTATGTACATAATTGTTGGCTTTTGTGACGGAGGTAAAACCAAAACGTAATGTTGTAATATAATTATTAATAATATAAGTGTTGGCTTCAGTGTAACACTTTAATATTCATTTCTTGAAGAATGAAAATTTACGTTTCACATTTCTATTGCTCATGACCCACGGTGCCTGTCTTTGGCATTTCATTTTTCATTTTGTGCCAGCCCGTGTGTGTGTGCATACATTATTTGTGGTATGGGTGCGTTGCTTTGGGCAATTGTCGGTCTTCTTCTCTCTCTTCCCACCCCTTCCAACAACAACGTCGCTGAGACCCACAAATGTTCATCATTCCGATTAGTGTTGCTTTTTTTGTTCGGCTCGGCTCGTCTCGTTTTCTTTTCTTTTTGCTGCCGCCATATTATTTTATGCTTGTTAAGTGCTTTTGCTCTCTCTCTCTCGCTCTCTGCTTTGCTTAGTTTGTTCTCATTTGAAGTGTGTGTATGCTCGTTTTTTCTGAGCTTTTTTTCTATTAGTTGCGGACCTCCTCCTTCGTCGTTATTTCCCTCTTTCGCGTCTTCCTCGTACGCCTCAACTGTACAAGAAGTTGAGCATGCGCTCTTCTTCTTGCCATTCATTAATTGCCTCCAACTTATTGCGCGTTGATTTTGGGGCGCATGGGGCGTGAGCGAGAGGGTCGATATTTGCATTTCGTAAAAATGACAAATGCCTAATGAGCGTAAATTGCTGCGCGTGCTTTTCTCACATCTCCCTCTCGCTCTGGCTCGTTGACGCGGGCGTTAATCCCTCTCGCTCACACCCTTGCTGAAAGAAAAACTTAAACTGCAACCAGTTGTATTTGTGTGGTTGTCAGGCAATTGTCAGATTTACTTACACCATTTTTAAAAATGTTGAGACCTTGATGCCATTAGTATCTGCATAAGTTCATAATCTTGCTTGCACATACGTATTTACAAACATATGTACATACATAAGTCGCTGCAAAGTTGCCACGGATGCGTCAACGGTAGGGATTTTATTGCCGCGAGGCGTGGCTAACGATGGATCAACTCTGGGATCTCCAACTCGAAGGGTGCGTTTTTCCACCGTGCAACTAGTTTGTATATATGAACATATGTAAGTTGCCTCTCAGGTTCATAAAAAATCCAAATGAAAAGGCAAAAGTGCTATAATATTAGGGACCTTTGCACACCTATTTTACACAAATCCTTTTCTTTCGATATGGTTAGATCACCTGCATTAAGGATTAAGATTTGTATATTTTGGGATTCCTCGTAATTCCTTATAAGTTCACGAATATTTAGAGTTAGGTAAGAAACACAAAGTATGGGGGTTTTCTTTTTAGTAGATAATACGCGTAACATTAAAATTGATCCGTTAGACTTATAATTTTAATAAATAATATATTTCAAAGCTATTTTTGAATATATTGTTAGCTGTAGGTAAAAGCTAGTGGTGGAAAAAATTCCAAAATACCTGTAAGATACATTTGAAATTTTTGTATAACTGATACCAACAAACAAAATTTGTCATTCATTTGATTGTACTTTCTTACAACTTTAATTTGGGAAGTACTTACCTAAAATAAATTTCTGCAATCCTACCAATACCCTTTTTGATAAGGGGCAAAAATAAAAAGCGGAATGGAGAAAGCGGTTGCCCTCACCGCCTCCATTTTGGGCAGTACAGTTATGAATTATGGGGAGAAAGGTTATCAAGCTCAGCCGGTAAGCTTCATAATAGGGTTTGCGAAGGTGGAAGTCAGAACGGAGATGAAGTGAGTTAGACACTCGATCGACCATTATGGCTAATACTTCTCCATTTAAATCAAGTGCTTAATATGGCTATGGCTACGTTACTTTACTATGACGATTCGAATACTCTACTATTTAGACAGTAATCGGTGATAGATATTATCTTACTTAACTACAAACATATGTATTTCATGAAAATAAATACCTACATATGTACATATATGTATGTGCAGCGGAATTAACGTTCTCCATTTTGATTTGCTTCTAACCACGACAACAACAACAAACAACAACAACAACAACGACGACTATTCATAGGTGAGACCACGGGATCTAAGCGCGAAGTCGCCGCTCTGCCTCTGCCGGCGTTGCTGCTTAGCCAATAACAAAATGCCGACGGGAAAAATGGACTCGATTCTTGTTTTTGGTTAAGGGAGTGCCCGCTGGAAGACAGAGACAGCTATATGGCGCTCAATCTATCGCTCTCTCTCTCTCTGCGACATAGTTGTGCTCGTGGGCGTGGCTTAGCCGGGTGGTGAAAAAGTAGTATAACAGTTTTGCGTTGACCGGTGCTCACATTTGTACGTAAAATCATTTTGCGTACAGTGAATTTAAGTCGATTACTCAAATAAACTGCGAAAGAATAAATGAAAGCTTTGCTAAATGGTATCGGTCTACCTCCTATTTATAATTTGAAATAAAAAGATCTGCCCTCGTGGTTCTAAGTTTTCAAATAATCATTTGTATTTCATTTCAATATCATGCGTACCGCAATTTATCAGAAATAATTCCCGCTCAAATTTGGTAATGATATTTATTCACTTAATGCACTTCTATTTCCAACATAATAAAATAATCAAGTGGTTTTAAGTTTAAATAAACCAATACCATCGATTTATTAAACCGCATTTTATGCTTATGTCGAGTATCAAACAAATGAATCCAAAAAAACGCAGAAAATTCTTTTTCACATTTATTAAACACTATTCAGTGCCATTTTAATTTCTTCAGCAATAGCAAAAAAAAATTGTTGAAAAAAAAAGCTTAAGTCTAGGCATTCCAAAATTATTTAGTAAAAAGTTCAAATTCACATTTAGATATCAATTATTATTCGTAAGCTTATTTTTTAGTTGTAAGAACAATGCTAAATTTGATTCCTAAGATTAAAATACTTGTACAATCTATCCACGACGTTGGGAGTTATTAATTGCTACTTAGTCTATAAACTTATGCTTATTTGTAAAATGTACTTTTTTGATTTGCTTGGCTGGCAACTCAATTAATTTATAGCTTATTCTTAGTTTAAGTAATTCCATTCGTTTTTTGACTGTTGGTTAGTGTAATTGCTAAATGAATAAACTTATGCTTATGAGTGAATTTGAGAGTATGTACAAAGTCAATGGGTTTAAGACTTGCTGCCCTGGTACTTATAATATTTTGCAAATGGATTCGCGTCGTGTTCGCCTGCCCGATTGAATCAGAATTACCCAGCACGACAGACTTGGTTGAACCAGGTCCTCTGCTCGGTTAGGAGATCATCTTTTGTGGCTTTTCGTGCTCTAGCTGCCCTACTGCGCCCCTGGATCCTTGGCCTCGCCAGGTGGCGGAACCTCCTTAATGGACTCTACCTTTGCCACAATTTTGAGGGCTGGACCCAGCTTCATGCCCATTGCGTTTACCAAATGGTTCTCCTTGAGCAGCAGCAGTGCTTGGCCGTCGATCTCCTGCTGTATAAAGTCGTCCACGTAGTCCTGACAACCAGGCAGTTCTCGGATAAAGTTGCTGACATCGTCTACACTCCAGCTGCTGATTGGCGGACGTTCCGTTCCATTCACCTCCGAAGACTCGGGCGCCGCGCCGGAAGTGACTACAGATAGTGGTGCAAGGGTTGGAAGTGCAACAGACAATGGCGATCCCAAGGGCAATGCAAGAGGCGAAGACGCGGAAATAGCCGCTTGGACCGGCAGTGACTTTGGAGGCAATTCTGTTGTGGCTCCCAAAATAGAAAACGATTCTGAAAGCTTCGGGGAGGTCTCCGTCTGCATCTTCTCCTCAGCCATGGCTTCGTCCAGTTTGTCCACCAATGCCATGGCGTCTACCCCAACTATACCGCCTGTCCCCAGGCCGTTGGTCTCTGCTGTCCCACATCCTCCGATGCCGTTCTTTGCCTGCCTCGAGCATCCTGGCGAGCAGTAGCGCTTCCGTTTGAGCTTTGCTTTGTGCTCCATCTTTCCACACTGCTCGCAAGCAACCATGTCCGAGCCTGGAGCTGATGCCATTCCACTTAGCTTGATGTCCTCTTGCATCGTTGCCTTTTTCTCTGCGGGTAGGAAGGATACAATAAGATTGCGAATAGGAGTTGGTGATAGAAGTCTATACTCACTTGGCGGCTCATCGCTGACATCTTTGTCTGCATATCGCTGTCTAGTGACGGGAAATGGTTCGTTGGCCTCCTGGATGATGAAACCATCGATGACGTGAGTTAGGACGTTCGGCTTAATCATCGCCTTGGGGAGATCCTTCGATCCATTACTGATGCTCGACGTGGTGGTTGTTGTTGTGCTGGTACAACTTGTGGTAAAGGTGCCAGAACTGGTGGTTGTGGTGGTTGAGCCAGTAGTGGTCGTGGCTGTCGTTTTGGCTACTCCAATTCCATTGGTGATCGTCGTCGTGGTAGAAGTTGATGTTGCGGACGTTAAGCTGCCGGAGGTTGCCAGCTTGGGCTCTTCTTTCCCACTGGCACTGGGAGTAGTGCTACTCGGTGGCTGCACTGCATTGCTTTGCTTGCTGGTGGGAGTGGTAGCGCCCTTTGAAGGCGTGGAAGACCTATCCGAGGCTTCTCCATTGGACAGGGCTTCACTTGTGGAACTACTGGCTTCTACGGATGCGCTGACAGTGGCAGGAGTGGAGGACTTGGGGGTAGTGCAGTCCTTTCCTGATACTGGCGTCTTGGGCGAACTAATTGGCACCAGGGTCGCGGTGGGCCCTTTCGATGGTGTATCCTTGGTTGGCGTGGCTGGTATGCTACCTCCTCCGCCGCTACTGCCCGTGCTTAAGAGGACGAGCTGACCCGGCGACGGAGTGACAGCGGTGCTTGTCACAGAAACAGTTACCGGTGGAGCTGTAGATAGGTGACCCACAGTGGCATTCATCATCGAGGTCATGGCCAGAATGGGGTTTGTGGTGGGTGTAAGTGATGGTGGTCCCTGTTGTTGCTGTTGAGTTCCTCCTGCAATTGTGGCGCTGATTAGCTGCTGATGTTGCTGGACCTGAGCAGCTTGCGATTGAGCCTGAGCCTGCTGCAGACTGGCCACCGTACTGCTGGTGACCAAAGGAGTGCTGTTCTGGTTAGTAATTGTGACCACACTGCTTGTGGGGGAGGAGGAACTGCAAGCACCCGGCTTAGCCGTCTGAAAGATGGCGCCAGAGGCGGAGAGAGCTGCTTGCAGGGCACTAGAGGTAGCTATTCCGGCTGGCGTCGTTGTTGAAGAAACTGAGAAGGGCACGCTGCTTAGCTGTAGTTGCCCGGATTGGTGGTGCTGTTGCTGCTGCTGTTGTTGGGCTGCCGCTCCAGCCGACTGCTGCACTACAATCTGCTGGATAATGTTTTGTTGCTGCTCTCGCTGCTGTTGTTGCTGTTGCGCTTGAGCCTGCACTTGGGCTTGAACCTGTGCCTGCGCCTGTTGCTGCAGTTGCTGCTGTATCAGTTGGTTGTGAAGTTGCTGCTGCTGCTGTTGCTGGTGGGACGTGATGAACTGATTTGGCGCCACCTGAAGGATTTGCTGAGTGGCATTAGCGAGCGCCTGTTGGTGCTGCGCCTGTGCTTGGACACCTTGCTGCTGCTGCTCCCTTTGCTGTTGCTGCGCCTGCGCCACTGCCTGTTGTTGTTGCGCCACCGCTTGCTGTTGCTGGGCGTTAACTTGCTGCTGCTGAGTGACCTGTGGCTGCTGTGGTTGCTGGACCTGTTGACGCTGCATTTGCTGCATGGCAGCAATCTGCTGTTGCATTTGCTGTAGGAGTTGTAACTGTTGTTTCTCAATTAGTTGTATCTGTTGCTGCTTGTCCACTCCTGCCGTAGTGGCTGCATGAAGGGTCTGTCCATTCTGTAGTGTGATGGGAGTGCCCGTTGTGCTCATCACAACCATTCTGGAAACGTTCGGAAATAAGTACTGGGACGAGGTCTGTTTAGATAGACAATACTCACTTGTTGCCCGCCGCATTGACCACCTGCTGGAGATTCGTCGCCTGTTGCTGTTGCTGCACTGTGGTCAGGTGACCTACCACCTTATTTTGGCCCGCGACCTGACCGATTTCGGTTTTCAATGTGGATAAAGCCGGGCGCACCGGCTGCTGCTTGTTGCGCATTTTGGCCTTCAGCAGGCTCTGGTTTTGCGCAGTCTGCGTGGATACGGAACTGGCCGGACGCACTTGAGTTCCATTGTGGGGCATGATCGGGGCTCCTGGCCGCTGCAGAGCTGCTGCAGTGAGTTGCTGCTGCTGTTGTTGCAACTGGGCAGTAGCCACCGCTAGTTGCTGCTGCTGCGTCTGGTTGGTAGTGCCAACCTGCTGCTGCTGCTGCTTGGGAGCAAGTGCATCCAGTTGGGTGCGTGCCTTAGTGGGCGTCTGCGTCACGTTGCACTGGATAATCTCTGTGGAAAAATAGTTATCTTTGTATCTATCGGAAACAATATGCATGACAATATTCTTACGGTTTTGCTGGGTCTGCAAAGTTTGCGTTGCCGGTTGCTGTTGAATGAACATGCCTTGTGTCCCGTCTGGCTGGTTTCGCAGGATGATCTGGTTGGAGCCAAAGGGCTGCAGTCCTGCCGCATTTTGTAAAAACCAGGGGATTTGCATTTGTTGCGCTTGGCCAGCGTTCAAAAGTTGAGCAGTTTGAACAGACTGTGCGCCTACACCGACTGGTAAAGTCGACTGTGAAACCTGGACGCACTGCTGAGTAGTTTGGGTGGTCTGCTGCTGCTGTTGCTGAACCTGCTGCACCTGCTGGGTCTGTGTCGACCCAGTGGATCCAGCGCCCGTCGCCGCCTGGACTGCGCTACTGGTGGTGGTCACCTTCTGAACCACTTTCTGGGCCAGCTTACCCTGCGCATCCACTCCCACCTTGGCCAGAGCAGCTGTAAGCTGTTGTTGCTGCTGGGTAAGCTGCTGCTGTTGCTGCTGGTTAAACTGTTGCTGCTGTTGGGTGAGATGCTGTTGCTGAGCTGCGGCAGCCATGGACTGCAGCAGGTTCTGCTGTTGCTGTGGTGATATGACGTTCATCGGTGAGAAGAGCACCGTCTGGGGCGATTGGTTGTGGTTCGTTGGAATACATGTGGCGTAATTGCCGCCGGCGAATCCCGCTTGGCCACCGATCATTTGCTTGGCGTTCTGCGTCGTGGTGGTAAGCATCTGGGGGCCGTTACCCTGGAAGGGCTTGCCGGCGGTGATCACCTGGATGGGCTGCTGACCGAGGCCGCCTGGATGCAACAGATTGCCCGACACAATCATTTGGGGGTACAGGAAGCTGGTGGATGGTTGCATCAACTGCACCGTCCTTCC
The DNA here is from genome assembly GCF_016746235.2 of Drosophila teissieri. Lineage (NCBI taxonomy): Eukaryota > Metazoa > Arthropoda > Insecta > Diptera > Drosophilidae > Drosophila > Drosophila teissieri. Next base: position 6,449,439 of record NC_053034.1, on the reverse strand, counting down.
CTGCGTCCAATCCCCGCCCACTCCTCCAGTGGCCGCTGCCAGTTGCATTGGCGACATGGTGCTGATGGCTGTGGAGTGCTGCTGTTGCTGGCTTTGCTGCGAGTTGGCTGGACTAGCTGCTCCTCCGGCGCCGGCCGAGGCTGCTCCTCCACCACTGGCTTCCGACAGCTGCTGTTGCAGCTGCAACTGCTGCTGAACTTCCATAATGTTGGTCGCATGCTTAAGCTCAGTTCCACTGTTGCCGGTCGTGTGCGTGGGAAACTCTTGCTTCACCTGAATGGCGTAGGGATTGCTCGCATAGAACTGCTGCAGCTGCTCAGGGGATATCTGCAGTGGCACCGTGGTGGTGGCGGCCACCTGCTGGCCGGGATTCTGCGCCTTCTCCAGCGTGAGGCTGGTGTGGCGGGCGATGGAGGTGCAGTTAGTGTTGGGTGTGCTGGGTGCACTGGGCCTGCTCGGAGTGTTTGGGGTGTGGGTTTGCCTGCGGCCCGTGGGCGGAGTTCCGTGCCGATGGCTTGTGGGGGTGACTGAGCCTGATCCCGTTCCTGGGCCTGTTCCTGTTCCTGAAGTCGCCTGCTGCTGGGCAATGCCGGGATGCGGGGGGCTGGCCACATCGTATTTCTCGTCGAAGGTGATTCCCGCCTTCTGGGCGAGCGTTTCCAGGCACTTCAGTGGCCGCTCGAGTTGCTTGCCACCCACCTGCTGTTGTTGCTGCGGCTGATGCGAGTGTGTGTGCTGGGAGCTGTTGTTGTTATTGTGGTTGTAGTTATGGTGGAGCGGTTTTTCGCGGATGTTGGAGTTGTCCTTCAGGGGAAGAGTGCCTCCTGCTAGAATCGCTGATGCTGGAATCCCCTGGGATGCTGTGGCGCTCACTGGTGTGGTCGTATCGCTTTCTGTGTCCGCTCTGGGGATCAAAAAAGAGAAGTTTGGCGATCAGTAAACATTTGCTCAGCAAAAATGAGCAATGCCATTTTTGACCACAGCACACGCAAACAAACTGGAAAAACAGTGTTCCTAATGGCCTTCTCTTGTCCTAGCGACAAACAATAGCAAGGCAATGCAAACACGTTGCCAGCATCCCCATGCCGCCCCTGCTCACCTCCCCCTCTCATGCGAACAAGCTCTAAAGCTGAAAAGAGGCCTGGGTCAGTATTTTCGTATTTATGGAAGATCTAATGCAAGTTTTAAACTACCAAATTTAAATCATATAACGTTATTATTTCTACTTGCCATGATGTTTTGAAAATGGCCCTTAAATTTAACATTACAAAAATTAAATTTAATGAACTGGCAAGCTAACCAAACAAAGTGATATTCGTTTTTTTAGTTTAAACAAATGTGGCTACTAGGTAAATACAAAAATCTGGGTTCAGTCATTCGAAAAAGTGTGAGACAAATGCGGGAACTAGCAAACAGAATAGCTCTTATTTAATAATCATATTTACAATGCAAACATAAAAGATGAAGTTTGAGAGTGTCAAACGCGGGAAAAGTAAATATGACACAAAGTTAATGTGTTTTCAGCGTGCAGACCATCAGCAGACCATCATAACGACCATCTTAAGCTCGGGATAATATCAAAACACCCGGTCAAGCCGGAAGACACATATGTATGTCCAATGTATATTCACTTTGTAATTAACAATTTTGTACCCTGGTTTACTTTTAGGTAGAGATCCCGATTCCTATTCCGATCCCTTTCCCTGTCTTTATCCCGAAATGTTCGTTCTTTTTGTGGACCTTTTCGGAACCCGCCCCGCCCCTTTTCAGCGACAATGAACATTTGGCAAACTACGAAACTACGGACTTTCGCATTCAAGGAAAAGAAAGAAGCAGGCTGGCTGACAGCAATCGCGTTTCACATCGATCTTTATCTATGGGTTTTCGAATTTCCATGTGCAGCATCGTGTAGTTGTACTCGTTTTCCACGTTCGACAACAACAACCCGGAAAACTAATTTAGCCACGCAGCTGGCACCGTTCGAAATTATTGTAAAAGGGCAATAAAGCCGATGCGAATTGCAGGCGAAGTTCAAGGACCTTTCCATCGAAATGCTAAAAATGCTGACAGTTGGGAGCAACACGAGATGGTTAGTGTTTCACACAGTTGCGCGCAAGCTAATAGGATTAGTGGGCAAGGTTTCTGGTTTTTCCCGAAATAATTGGGATATACAACTTAACTAATATTACTTCCTGAACCGCAAGGAAACCAATTAATTTGAAAAATAAGATCCAACGGAGGAAGTCTGGTTTCAGGGTCCTATTTCATTGACCTCGCCTGTGATGCCCAGCAGTCCAGAGAGCGTGATCCCCACCCCTTTCCATCGCCCAAAAAGCCCGGCAGGCCCATAAACAGCAAGAGCATAAAAAGCATGAGTGCAAAGAAGACAGAAAAAGGAGCGAAATGGGTTATAAAAGCCGGTAAAAGCATTTTGGCAACCCTCAGGTCGCTGCTACCCCGTAAACCGTTAAAGAAAGGGAATAAGGGGTGGGTGGACCAGAGGGGTGGATTACTCGCCACTGGGTGGTGGTGGGTGCGCCTGTGCAAGTGTGTGTAAGTTGAACTCACGGCCGCACGCTGCGAAAAACCTCTTCAGAGAAAAAAAAGACTGGTTTCCAGTCGGCATGGAGTAGGGTATATTCGAGCTCGAGTGTGCGAGAACCCCGTACAACAACCGTCTGCTTGCAACGGGGGGGAAAGCAGTAGCGGTGGGAAAGGAATGATCAAAATGCGGGGCAACAAACACACACACGCTGCGAGGGTTGAGGGGTTAGGGGAAAGGTCGCGCTCAAATCAAACATCACCTCCAGTGGATTCGGGTGTGCAAAATGCGCGGGAGCGAGGACGGTAGGGGGAGGGGGGTCTTGACAGCCTATTGATTGATACACAAACGAGTTCTGCAATCGAAGAAGATGAAACAAATGCGAGTGAACGAGATGAAGCTATGGTCAGCCCGCACACACTTACACAAACGCAGAGCGAGTGCGGTGTAGCGTAGGTGTATAAACAGAGTTGTCAACTATTTTAATATATGTATTTACAAAAGCAGTTGTGCTTTAAAACTAGTTTAGATTTATTTCAATTTGTTTCTTGTTTGATAAAAACTTACTTCGTGGTTGTTGTGTACTATAATAGGCTTCATTGCCACATACAATTTATGTTTTTGAGTAAAATTTAGCACTCAGTAAAAACACACTTGGTAAGAAATAAAAAAATAAGGAATGTTATTGAATCTTTGTTAAACCAAAACCACACACAAAAGCATTTGAAGAACATCCACTTTCTTTTTTTTTTCAGATTCGTCACAGCTGACAACCCTGGTTTGTTTATTTCGGCAGAGTGAAGCAAAATGAGAGAAAAGCAGGGTTGTCGCATCAACAACAAAACTGATACCTTTCGATATAGAACTTTTGTTTTCTTAATGTTGCTTTGTTGTGCGAGAGAGAGAGGGTTGCACGGAGAGACGGGGAAATCAACCACCACTAGCCGACGCACACACACACAAATGCAAGCCCGGGCATGCATTGCGAAATTCGTTGTTAAAAATGCAACAACACCGCACAGCGGGGGGCGTGTGTCGGTTGGATGAGAGAGGGGCGGAGAGGGCGACGGAGGGGAAACTCGTTTTGGGTTTCATGAATTTATTTTCTTTTCTTGGCTCGCCAGTCGAGCGCATTTTATGATGACAGAGAGCGCAGAATACCCACTCGCTGCATTTTTACGAGCATTATGATTAACGTGTCATTATTCGAATACGAACAGATATAGAATCAATATCCAATGCTCAAGAGCAGATTAAACCCAGAATAAAGCATAAGCACAAGTGCAGGCAGTACAAAAGCAAAGTGATAAAAATAAAACGAAACTAAACAAAAAATACCTTTTTTGCATAAACTTCAATGCACGACGATCCATTATTCAAAATAAAACAATATTTATAATAAATTAAAGGTATGCATGCGTCGGCTTAGGCGTTTTGTTTTTGTTTTCGGCGGCGGCGGAGACACTCGTGGTTGTTGTTGCTTTATTCGGCATGGCGCTTTCTTTTTGGTCCTCAGTTTCTTCTCTTTTTGCTATACCGTATTATATTTTACATTAACAAACACGCACATATGTGAAGGCAATAAATATAAACATACAACAGGCAACAACAAACATATACATATGTATGTAACGTGGAACGCAAGACAACAAAAGTACACAAAAACGAATACGAAAATCCGACAAAAGTCCCAGTGTCTCGTGTCTGTGTGTGTGTGCTTGCGTGTAAATGAGTGTTTCGTGCACGGGCAGTAGTAATTAGAACAACCTCCACTCACAGTCACTCCACTTCAACTTCTCCCCGCTGGCTGCAGGCACTTTTCTTTTTCTCAGTGTAACGACTAAGCACCTGTGCACGCGATCTTACATAAAAATAAGCTACAGCAACAACTCTAGGCACTTGTTTTAACTGCACTGCCTACGTCGCCAGCGACGGTTCGCCAACAAGGGGTTCCACTGTGGCGCGGCATCACTTTTTATGTCTGCACATCTGCACTCGCTAATCAACAGCACCGTTAGCTCTTTTTGAAAAAAATTAAACAAATTTGCAGGGTATCCAGTGGTGTGTCGCGTCGGCGCGTTTTTTTTTTCTCCGTTCAATACACATGCGATATGCGGTATGCGACACATACGACACCACACCAACACGAACGCAGAGAGAGCAGAGCGCAAGAACCGCACGCCGCCAAGTTAAGTTTCAAACTGAACCGCGCGCCACAGCGACAACTCTACTTTTCTCTCGGATCCGAAACAAAATGAGCGCATGTGTGCTGAATGTGTGTTGGTGTGCAGCTGGAACCGCTTCTCTCCTCTCAGATACCTTTGCGACTAATAACTTTTCTCTATACCGAAATGCACTGGTGCGAGTGCGACGCCACTAGGAGTGGCCCCGCCAGATAGCGCGTGCGAGCGGGATGCCGTGCGTTCGCTTGGGGTTGGAATGAAACGGCAGCAGTTCGTTTGACAAAGCAAAAGTAAATCGAGTAAAAAAACAGGAATCGAGACTACAGCTGGCGGGCATGTGTGTGCGTGTTTAACCACCCCGACTGTGGGCCTCCTTCCGTTGCTGAAAACAAAACATTGTGTAGTAACTCGACTATCAAATACCCATTTCCCGTATACAAAGCCTCACCAATTCTGGTCGGAGCTTTGCAAATAAAAACCATTCTTAAATGTTTATTGGTATAGTGATAGGTGATAGTGATGCTGACAACTAACACAAATTCCACGAAACCAGTATACCCTTTTACTCTGTGGGTACGAGGTATGTACATACGTACATAAATACCCACGAAGCCAGTTTTATGTGTGTACACTCGAATGTCTACCGCCCGACTCGAGTCCGATTGTTGCTATACTTCATCTTCTTTTTTCGTTCCAACACAACCACCACCACTACCTGCCTACCTTTACCGCCTTTCTCCCTTCCTCTTTTTTGCAACGGATCGGATCGGATCGGCTTTACCTTATTATTAGTTGTGCTTGTCAGGAACAGACGGGTGTATCGGTTGAGAAGGGGAGGGTAGCGTATGCGCAGAGGCAGAGCGAAATGCCTATTCTCTCCACCCCATTGAACAGTGGTAAGCGATCCATTATTATTGAATTGCATTACAGTTGCAGTTTGACAACCATGAGTACAGTGGTTAAATTTTATAGAACAGGCATTTTTTTATGTGATAGGTGTCCAAAATGGTCATACATAAAGGACAATTGTAATGTTAGAAAGTCAAATGAAACCGTTTGCTGTAATATAATTATATATGATACAATTAAATATTGATTTGATTCATTGACTATTACGTTTATGAAGGTTTCATATATCCACCACTCATGACCCACTGTGCCTTTCTTTGTCATTTCATTTTTCATTTTGTGCCAGCCCGTGTGTGTGTGCGTGCATACATCATTTGTGGTATGGGTGCGTTGCTTTGGGCTCTTGTCGGTCTTCTTCTCTCTCTTCCTACCCCTTCCAACAACAACGTCGCTGAGCCCCACAAATGTTCATCATTCCGATTAGCTTTTTGTTAGCTTGGCTCGTCTCGTCTCGTTTCCTTTTCTTTTTGCTGCCGCCATATTATTTTTATGTTTGTTAAGTGCTTTTGCTCTCTCTCTCTCTCGCTCTCTGCTTTGCTTAGTTTGTTCTCATTTGATGTGTGTGTATGCTCGTTTTTTCTGAGCTTTTTTTCTATTAGTTGCGGACCTCCTCCTTCGCCGTTATTTCCCTCTTTCGCCTCTTCCTCGTACGCCTCAACTGTACAAGAAGTCGAGCATGCGCTCTTCTTCTTGCCATTCATTAATTGCCTCCAACTTATTGCGCGTTGATTTTGGAGCGCATGGGGCGTGAACGAGAGGGTCGATATTTGCATTTCGTAAAAATGACAAATGCTTAATGAGCGTAAATTGCTGCGCGTGCTTTTCCCACATTGCCTCTCGCTCTGGCTCGTTGACGCGGGCGTTCATCCCTCTCGCTCACACCCTTGCTGTAATAAAAACTTAAACGAACCTGTTGTTGTACTTGTGTGGTTGTTGTTGCTGGCATTTGTCAGAACTACCTACACCATTTTTGTTGGCATTTTCGACGGGTGTGCAAGCGGATGTGATAACCAAAGTGGGTTGTTGTTGTTGCGCTTGTTTCAATCGTAATGAAGTCTTCCCGAGGTTTTGAGGCGTGGCCAGAAATGAAAATGGATCGCCTAGGGATCACCACCGAAAGAAATTTGTGTAGAAATTACGTTCCACATTGATTTTAGTTCGTATCTTTGTTTTAAGATATCAATTTTAGATTTTCAGACTGGTACTTATAAAAAACGAATTCAGATAAGCACTGATATTTTAAAATGCAGGTTCTCGTGTCATCATTCTTACTGTTTGACATGTTGTGAACAATTTTATAATGATTTAAATACGTAATGCATTGTGCATTTTAAGTATTTGCGCTGAAACTGCATTAGTAAAAGTCCATGGAGCAAACCCCTATTATGGATAAGACGAGTTCAGCCCCCTTTATTATCGATCATTCCCCATTATTAATAACTCACCCCTGCGCAATGCACACATTTGCCATTGTTCTATCCAATCTGCTAATTGACCTGTCAACTCTGGGCAGCGAAAACAGGAAGTCCTCGAGTTTGGCTCGAGGTTTCCAGTGGATGAAATGTTGAGGAGGTCCTTTGGGTCCTTAAGTCGTGACCGTGCATTATTATCCATATTGAAATGTTCCAGATCTGGCGATGGATTGTTGAGGTAAATATTGATCAAGCAATAATATAAGATTATTGATCTGTTGGTGCAAATACATTTAAGCAATAAATAGTTGCGCTAGAAAGAAGGCTTAACAACTTTCAAATTCCATCCGAGCCGTTCTGCAACTTTTAAACCAATAATAGATAGTATTATAAGAAACTATTCATCTAATCTGTATACCCCAACATAAAAAAGACATAAAACATAAAAGACCTATCGAAACTGTACCAAGAGCCGGATCCTTGAAAACAGGAAACTTTGGGAAAGGGTTGAATCCTGCGACACTTGCCCTTCCATGCGACCTTTGGAAGCAACCCACCCTCTTCCACCATTTTCCGTGGCCTGTACAAAACGATTTCCCAAACAAACATTAAACATTTACCCTCAAAAGGGGATCCATTCCGATGTCCCAAGGGGTGCACGGAATCCCACCCCTAAGATCATTAGGGGTGTAAACGAGCGTTGGAATTTCTGAAAAATGCAGAGGAGCCAAATAGTCCTATTTTTTTAATTGTCATCTAATCATATCCTCGTTATGTAATCTATTAAACTACAATTACTCGATAACCAAAGTGTGGCTTTATATTTTAACAACGCTCTCGTTTTCAAACAGAGAATGGCGAGTGGTTTTATCCTTTGGCCTTGTTTTCATTGCAATATCATACAGATTTTGGCGACCCTTGTAATCATAAAAACATTTCTTTTATAATTAAAATGCGTGGGTAGAGTCCGTTAAAGTTGGAAGAAAATCTCAATTTAATGGAGTGCAATGTGGGATTCACACTTCGCTACTCACAAGTGTTTAAGAAGTAAGCCGTAAGAAGCTATTTTAAAAAGTCCGCTAGAGCTAAGGAAAATAAAATTGTGTATAAAGGGCTTGAATGGCACCGAAAAAACCAAAAGAAATGTGAATTAAAACAGTTTGGTATGACACACAATTAATCGAAATACACCCATTTTGTGCCTATTGGCAACATACCTTCAGTTCAGATTGAGATGCAAAATTAAATATTCAACTCTCATATTAAAGGCTGTAAGTTACAAGTTATAAGCCATCGTTATAGGGACTTTATCGATACCCAAGAAGAATTTTTTGGACTGAACTCACGAGCTACAAATCATCTGCAAGTGCATGAGAATTCTATCTTCTCCATTTTTCTTTGGGCACAACAATAAGGTGGATAGAATTGTGGAAGTCGCTGCTAATTGGCAGCACAAAATGCCGACGGAAGATCGAAACGAATAAAAAATGGGCGCACCACCGAAAAAGGTTTTTTATGGAGTGCAACAGAGACGGCACCATTGTGCCGCCTTCGGAGAGAAAGGGACATAGACAAGCTGGGTGTTTAGTGGTTCAGTGGGCGTGGCCTACGCGTGTGTGGTGAATTCGAGTGGCTGTATAACAGCTATTATGCGGAATGCAATGCGTGCTGGTTTTAAATTACAAAGTAACAATTTTATGAGTAAACTTTTAAAAATATATATTAAATGGGCATATTTTATTAAACTGACCATTCTTACACAAAAACAAACTCAGGCATATATAAAAAACAGAAGTAATAGTGGTAAATAGTAATTGGTGCCATTTATTTCCAAAAGATATTGTTTGTTGTTAAATTTGTTAATTGAATTCATAGAAAGGGCATTCTTACAAGAACATTGTGCTATTTCCCCTTCTCAAATGCATAATAAGTAAACAGAAACAGTAAAAAACAAATCGATCCCCGATATGAACTATTTGAATATCTGCGACGCCACTGTAGACTACGTACTCTTCTGCTCTCTGAAAGCTCAGTGCGCTCTCTCTCTCCAGGGGAGCTTTCGCTCAGCGATCATATGGTTGGGGGCTTGGGGCCCATGGTATCTCTTAACTAATAGTAATCTGCCCCGTTTTTGCGTTTCGAATTTTAGTTGCGGTTTGTTGTGATTCCGGTTTGCACGCTGCTCTGGAGGAAAGCTTCTCGCAGTCACTTGCTTATGGAGGAAAGAAGGGTCCGGACCTCGACGTGACCACCATCCTTCCGTAAATTGACCTTGTAAGTTCAGTTGGAGTTTCGATCAATATGCTTTCGAGAGCTTCTAGGTTAGTTTCTCTTTCGGGTTTTCCATTTTCCAGTGAGAGGCCCGTGCGGCTCTCCCGTTCGTTTATTGTGTTTGCGTGGAGAAAGGATCCTAATTAATCCTTTAATTAACTGCTGGAAAGCATCTACCATTCGTTTCGAAACCGGTTCGCATTCGTATGCAGATGCTGATATTGTTTTCGCGCTTATCAGCTACCTGTTAACCCAGTGTGGCTGTTTGTTTTGCTTGTTTATAGACAACACGCGTTCGCACCACACACACACACACACTAACACACGAAAGCTCGAAACTTTTGACGTAATGAAACGAACACGACAAAAATACAAATGCAGAGAGGGAGAGAGTGAAAAACATAAATCTCAGGATTACGAGGGATGGGCGTTGTAATTAACCCCCTAAAAGATATATAATTACAGTTCTTCGATTATATAGGTAAATAATATGTCAATTAAATATGTATGAGATAGGCAGGGTGTTGGAGGAGGTGGTGCAAATTGAGAACTTTCTTATGCGCATCAACTGTTATATAACTGTTGCAGTACTGAATGTACTGATCTAATTGATCTATATAATGTTGCTTGCAATGAATCAAAATGGTTCGGTGCGAAATGAGAATGCATTCCGGGCACAAAGGCTAATCCACCGTGACCGGGTGGTGCAAATCCTTTAGGCATCTCTATCCATACTTATACCCGTACCGGATCCGTATATGTATCTGTATCTGTATCGGCAAATGTATCTTTCCATTGTGGCCCCGAGCCAAATTGCTTTATGACCGTTTCTGTGTAGGGATCTACCTGCCGGCGATAATCTGTGTGGCCTCATAAAGATTTTGACTCCACGGATCGTGGATTGCACTTTTCAAACCAACCCAAATCCGGACCGTGTTGCGGTGTATGTGCGTGGTCCATAATAAATATGCTAATTTCGCATGCACGCGCAGAGTCGGACCGACTGATAACGCCGCCATATATAGTGATATAGCTTTGGAGCCCGAGAGGTCTAGTGGAAAAGTTCGGTTTCCTGGGGTCCCTGCTATCAGTGCGATACGGTGAGCGGTCCGCGGTCCGCGGTGAGCAGAAGATTGCGTCCACAACCCCCTCGAGTGGATGAATGGTGGCGTGATAACGTGATAAGCATCCCCGAGCTCCGGGGAAGTCCGGCAGTCTGCCAGTGCGTCTAATCAAAGGGAGTTGGCCTATCGAGCCGTTCAATAGAGACCTTCCATCCAATTCAAATATCCACTTAGTCTGCTTCCTATGCATTATAACGTTCAATAATCAAGTGAAGAGAATTTTGTAAGTGCTCATCGCGTTCCTCATTTCAGAGACATATAACAGTTGCGACATATAACAGATAAACGCGCAGCCCCGTTCCGCAACCATCCTCCACGATGAGATTCCAGCAGCTCCTGCATGTGCGCAGATTGGCCAGCGCCGGTGCCACCACCTTGATGAGGCGGCCTATCACCACCACCACCATTACCACCACCGGTCGCACCGCCCTAGCCGCCACCCACCCCGCTTTTACGACCACTGTGCGCACAATGGCGGGCAGCGGGGCTCCAATCCCGGAACTTACTGAGGTAGGTGCTCCTGCTCCTGCTCCTACTCCTGCTTCTGCTCCTGCGGCGAGTTGTCCGCTGCGGCGAACTGATGCAAGCCTTGTGCACATTTCAGATCACCGACAACGTGCAGCGCGGCAACTACGCCACTCTGAGCGACAAGGATGTGGCGCACTTTGAGCAGCTCCTGGGCAAGAATTTCGTCCTCACCGAGGACCTGGAGGGCTACAACATCTGCTTCCTCAAGCGGATTCGAGGTAGGTGGTTGCCCCAAATTCATACTCCTACATATATACATACATACGTGTGTCCTTGCGGTCGACTGATAATGGGTATCCCCTCAATCCCAGGCAACAGCAAGCTGGTGCTTAAGCCCGGAAGCACGGCGGAGGTGGCCGCCATCCTCAAGTACTGCAACGAGCGCCGCCTGGCGGTGGTGCCCCAGGGCGGGAACACGGGCCTGGTGGGCGGATCCGTGCCGATCTGCGACGAGATTGTGCTGTCGCTGGCGCGCCTCAACAAGGTGCTGTCCGTGGACGAGGTCACCGGCATTGCCGTCGTGGAGGCGGGCTGCATCCTGGAGAACTTCGATCAGAGGGCCAGGGAGGTGGGCTTGACGGTGCCACTGGACCTGGGCGCCAAGGCCAGCTGCCACATCGGCGGCAATGTGTCCACCAACGCGGGCGGCGTGCGGGTGGTGCGCTACGGCAATCTGCACGGTTCCGTTTTGGGCGTGGAGGCGGTGCTGGCTAACGGCCAGGTGCTGGACCTCATGTCCAACTTCAAGAAGGACAACACGGGCTACCACATGAAGCACTTGTTCATTGGATCAGAGGGCACGCTGGGCGTGGTCACGAAGCTCTCGATGCTCTGCCCCCATTCCTCGCGTGCGGTGAACGTGGCCTTCATCGGCCTGAACTCCTTCGACGATGTGCTGAAGACTTTCGTCAGTGCGAAGCGGAATCTGGGCGAGATCCTCAGCTCCTGCGAGCTGATCGACGAGCGGGCCCTGAACACCGCCCTCGAGCAGTTCAAGTTCCTCAAGTGAGTTGAGCCGCCTTTGTGTTCCCTGTATCCTGTTCTCACACATATTACCAATAGCTCCCCCATTTCGGGCTTTCCGTTCTACATGCTGATCGAGACCTCGGGCAGCAACGGCGACCACGACGAGGAGAAGATCAACCAGTTCATTGGCGACGGCATGGAGCGCGGCGAGATCCAGGATGGCACCGTCACCGGTGATCCCGGCAAGGTGCAGGAGATCTGGAAGATCCGCGAAATGGTGCCGCTGGGCCTGATCGAGAAGAGCTTCTGCTTCAAGTACGACATCTCGCTGCCTCTGCGCGACTTCTACAACATTGTGGACGTGATGCGGGAGAGGTGCGGTCCCCTGGCCACAGTGGTCTGCGGATACGGCCACCTGGGTGACTCCAATCTGCACCTGAACGTGTCCTGCGAGGAGTTCAACGACGAGATCTACAAGCGGGTCGAACCCTTCGTCTACGAGTACACCTCCAAACTGAAGGGCAGCATTAGCGCGGAGCACGGCATTGGCTTCCTGAAGAAGGACTACCTGCACTACTCCAAGGACTCGGTGGCCATTGGCTACATGCGCGAGATGAAGAAGTTGCTGGACCCCAACAGCATCCTCAATCCCTACAAGGTGCTCAACTGAAGGCTTCTAACTGATAAGTGTGGTTTTTTTTGTTTGTGTAATTCGTATAACCTAATAATACATGAATGGCTTTAAAGTGACTTTTTGAACTTGCGGAGTTGGTAGTACGTATGTTGAAAAGGACTAGCAGATATGGCGGGAAATACCATTTTATATGTACTAGGGGGTCATAATAGGAAAAACACTATCGTTGCGTTTGCTGTTCTACTGTGAAGCACTCTATTTAGAGCAGTATCTCCGTAGCACACAAGGACCCATAAAACCAGCCACAAGCGGCATTAATGGGTTAATATATCGGCGGATCGGCGATAACTTTAAAGTCAAACTGCCGCCCTGCGAAAGCTTCGCGAGTGGAGCTTTTCGGCACTTATCGATAGCTAACATCGTGCCGCGACTATCGATCGACGGGCTGGCGCTTAACAGTGCCATATATAGATTGTAACATTGGGAACTCGAATCATTGTTGGAACACAAACCGCACAAAGCACACACGAAACATGAGCGGGTGAGTTGCAGTAGCCCTTTTCCTCGGAGTTTTCCGCGATCCTAACCCATGGCCCATCCCCGGATCTCTTCCAGACAAGCGGACATCGCCCTCATCGGCCTGGCGGTCATGGGCCAAAACCTGATACTTAACATGGACGAGAAGGGATTCGTGGTGTGCGCCTACAACCGCACGGTGGCCAAGGTCAAGGAGTTCCTCGCCAATGAGGCCAAAGGCACCAACGTGATTGGCGCCGACTCGCTCAAGGACATGGTCTCCAAGCTGAAGAGCCCCCGGAAGGTCATGTTGCTGGTCAAGGGTGAGTTGCTAATCAAAATTCATCGGCTGGGGAGCGCAGAACTTCGAAAAGCCAGTGAAACCTGCTGTAAGCGATCGCTGTGTTGGTGACTCAGTTTACATGTGTGCGCGCGTGTTGGTGAATTGTTTAAAAAGTCAAAGCAAAGTCATCAAATGATTTTTGCGGCGCGTATTGCAATGCGCAAAGGGAAAGAGAGGATAAGCAGGTGAAGTAGGAAGAGGAGGAAGCGGTGGAAGCGGGATAAGTCGGCGAAGAGGGGGAGCAAACACAAAAAACAACTGTTCGGAGATCATTGAGCTGCGGCCTTAACACAAAGTCTGGGTTACGAGTTGTTTTTGTTCAGACGTTTGAGATGGCAGCTCGCTGTTTTGCAGGCGATAGTTTTGACTTGGACACCAAACTGAGTTCCAAGCTCTTCATTTGATTCGAAACTAAAATGCTGAAGCTATTTCAAAACCGCACGTCTAATAAAAGCTTTCAAATTACACCAGTCCCATTTCAAACACCGTAACCGCAAGTCTGGCATAACACACTCCAATTCAGCAATTTCAATTCCAATTCAGTACTTGCCTAAACCATCCAACGAACCCATGAGCTGATTTCCAGGTCACTCACGCGGCCGTCTACCACACTCGCGTGTCCGGAACTCCGCCTCTCCCACCTCTAGAGCGGCGTGCCCGGCTTATCTCCACCTCCCTACCTAGCTTGCTGTTCGCGCGAAAGCAACAACAACGCGGCGCAGAGAGAAATCTTTGACATTCATTATAGGTATAGGTCACACACAAACGCGCGATTTTCAGGGGGAATTTCTCGGATTTGACCAGCCGAAAACCGTGCAGATTCCTTCCCCGCCAGTTTGCCAGGCCTGTGATTCACTCCGTACTGCGGAATGCTCCGTAGGAGCATACAGTGCGGGTCAAGAACGTAGGTAGCTCTGGAGGTTTCCGCGCTCAACTTGGATTTGAAAGTTGCGCGACAGGTTGTGCAAACTCCCACTTTCACAGGAAGTGGAAGTGAGGACAAGGGTGATTGAATATCAACCTAGTCTTGGTCACTTACACCAAGGATGACGACCCAAGAATGCTAGTTGATCAGTGAAGAGAGTGAGTGCCACAATTTTGACCGCTAGTGTGTCCCACAAACCAGCAGCAACGACCGCTAGATAGATAGATCAATGCTATTATCGCCACGACTCGTTGGCCTTATCTGGTTCCACGGCGCTGGAGAAGTGCTCACCCGGCGCAAGGGACGCCTCACCAGGGTGACCTCCAAAGCAAAACAGTGACTTTCCAAAAGCAACCAACCGACCTTGTCCAATCGCACGCTCTACTTTCTGGCTAAATCGATGATTTCTGCACGTAAAAAGAACGCGAAACGTTTTAGAAAATAAATCTACGATAGTTGAGCTTTAAAGAGCTTTGATAAGGAACTTTGCGCTAATCATATGTAAATTCGATCCAATTTCAGCCGGCAGTGCGGTCGACGACTTCATTCAGCAGCTGGTGCCGCTGCTCTCTGCCGGCGATGTGATCATCGATGGCGGCAACTCGGAGTATCAGGACACATCTCGTCGTTGCGAAGAGTTGGCCAAACTTGGACTGCTCTATGTGGGATCCGGCGTGAGCGGCGGCGAGGAAGGTGCCCGCCACGGACCCTCGTTGATGCCCGGTGGACACGAGGCTGCGTGGCCCCTCATCCAGCCCATCTTCCAGGCGATCTGCGCCAAGGCCGACGGCGAGCCCTGCTGCGAGTGGGTGGGCGACGGAGGCGCCGGTCACTTCGTAAAGATGGTGCACAACGGCATCGAGTACGGTGACATGCAGCTGATCTGCGAGGCGTACCACATCATGCAGAGCCTGGGACTGTCGGCTGACCAGATGGCCGAGGAGTTCGGCAAGTGGAACTCGGCCGAGCTGGACTCCTTCCTCATCGAAATCACGCGCGATATTCTCAAGTACAAGGACGGCAAAGGTCATCTGCTGGAGCGAATTCGCGACACCGCCGGCCAGAAGGGCACAGGCAAGTGGACGGCCATCGCTGCTCTCCAGTACGGCGTACCTGTGACGCTAATTGGTGAGGCGGTCTTCTCGCGATGCCTGTCTGCTCTGAAGAACGAGCGCGTCCAGGCCAGCAGCGTGCTAAAGGGACCCTCGACCAAGGCGCAGGTTGCCAACCTCGCCAAGTTCCTCGACGACATCAAGCACGCTCTCTACTGCGCCAAGATCGTGTCGTACGCCCAGGGATTCATGCTGATGCGTGAGGCGGCCAGCGAGAACAAGTGGAGGCTTAACTACGGCGGCATTGCGCTGATGTGGCGCGGCGGCTGCATCATTCGCAGCGTCTTTCTGGGCAACATCAAGGACGCGTATACGTCGCAGCCGCAGCTGTCCAACCTGCTGCTGGACGACTTCTTCAAGAAGGCCATTGAGCGCGGCCAGGACTCGTGGCGCGAGGTCGTTGCCAATGCCTTCCGCTGGGGAATCCCCGTGCCGGCTCTGTCCACCGCCCTCAGCTTCTACGATGGCTACCGCACGGCCAAGCTGCCAGCCAACTTGCTGCAGGCCCAGAGGGATTACTTCGGAGCCCACACCTACGAGCTGCTGGGCCAGGAGGGTCAGTTCCACCACACGAACTGGACGGGCACCGGCGGCAATGTGTCCGCCAGCACCTACCAGGCGTAGGTTCCCACCTCCTCCACTTTCCCGCTCACACATTCCATGTCATTGGCGCCGGTGTCTTAGATGTTTCTTTTTTTTCTGGAGTACTTTAGTACTTATTTATACCATTAATATATATGTATGTATATAGAATTTCATAATTGTTGTTAAACATAACATTAAATTGGTGTTTTTTTGCTAGCAAATGATTTCGGTTCCTTGGTTTCATCGATGCAAGTGCCATTTATAATCAACAATGTGTGTGTGTGTGTGGTGTGGTGTGCTGTGTTGTGTGTGGGTCGAGTCTTTCGAGTTGTGTCTTCACCCAGAGACGCCTCCTGCTCCTCCTGCCGCTCTCTCCCTGCTGTTGTACTCTCGTCAGCTAGCGCATGTTCCGCTTGTGTTTCCCTCAGTCGTCCGAGGGCTTCAGGGTCTTCTTGTTCTCTATGACCAGTTTGTCAGCGCTGTACAAGTGGCCGATGATCACCTGTGGGCATTCAAAGCTTAATAAACTCGGCCAGCTGATAAGCGAAAAGGGGCAAAATGGTGACTTTCGATTTCTAATAAGATGGTAATGGAGTCTCCCCCACAATGTCCCATGTTTGCAAAATCAGATATATATGATAAAATCTACTTAAATATACATTGATCTTTATTATTCCTCAAATTGATTGTCTTCGATGAGGCAAGTAGTGTATTTCTATCAGACCCACTAATTAATTGAGTTCCCAACCATTTGGTAAATAAACGACTGCTCTATTTCTGGATACTTCCAAACGTGGCTGATAAGGGGTGAGATCCGACGCAGCACTTACCTGGCGACGTATCAGCTCCAGATTCTGCTGGCCATCGGCCATTTGGCGATCGATCTCCGCAAAGTCCCTGGTGCTCCTGTTGGCGCGGAATGTGTCGCGTATTTTGCGGGCAGCGTACATCCTGAAACCGGGGAATACATTGCTCATCGCTCATCGCTCATCGCTCGTGGCTGTCATCCAATTTCACAACACCTACCTGAAGTTGTACGAGGGCAGCTTCTCCGACTCGCGCAGGAGATTCCTGTATAACGTGATCGCCTGGCGACGGGTCGACATCCTGAACCTGGTCCTGGCCGAACGGAACTGAGCAGGCGGGCGGGCTGGAGGATTGGAGCGCTTTTTAATTGATGAGTGCTTTGTTTTGACCCGGGTTTCTGTTTCGGTGCGGCAACTGCCAATTGGACCGCCTGATGACATAAAAATTACATGCGGCAAGCCGAAAAATACCGACTTATCCGCCGCAAAAATACCAGAAACAGCTGACTGCGTTCATTTTGCAGCCTCGTGCGTGAGTGCTAGAGATGACACTTCGTCGTGCTCAAATCAGTGCAAGTAAAAAAAATGTTCTTTATCTCAGATAATTAAAATAAATTGGAGTTATTCATAATAGAGCAAAACAAATTATTATTAATGCCAAATATTTAAAGTAAACTGTCAAAATGTTCAACAAGTTCCCTTCCCATTCCCTTTTTGCAAAATAATACAACTGCCGCATTCTTTTTCAATTTTAGTTTTAATTCTGTTTGTTTTTTCCGCAAGAACAATATATTATGTACTCGTTGAAAACACAAAATAAATATATATATTTTGTTCCCGAAATTGTTTCTTTCTTGCACGCGCGCTTGCTTTTTAAATCTGATTTTTGTAGCCTAAAATGACATTTTTGTGGTTGTAAACGTACACATATATCCATATACATATATATATTTATTTATCAGTGTTAGTTTTATAAGTAGAGTTTCTTTAGCTTACGTTTAGGCAATAAAATAACTTTATTTTCCTCATCTAATCTAGAGTTTCCTTCTCTATCTCTCTCTCTCTCTCTCTTTACACTTGTCTATCGCTCTCGCTCTTTCTGCTACAGCGTTTTTGCTAAGAGCGCTTGTTTTACAATGAATAAAAAAAAGGTTTTAATATTTAAAGTATGAATAGGTAAAAAAAAACACATTCGAAATAAACCTAAGACGCGTCCGATAAAATCGCTGATTAAAGAATATTTACATGGGTGGGGGTGTGTGCTTTCGTGGGTAAGCCGACATTTAGCTGCTAATATTGCTTATGACTATATAACGTACTCATATTAGTGGGGATTTGATTTGGATCTTTGTGTTGTTCGGGGTGTCGCTTTCGTTTCGTCAATCTTAGTAATTTTCTTTAGTTAAAACGCAGACCATGCTCAGGAATTCGCTATCACTTTGGGTTAATACAAACGCAAAAACATCAGATCAGATCGCATTGTATCCTATCGCTCTTAGCTATATACTTCTATATATATATCTATATATACGTGGGGGTACAGCTGACTGAAACTAGGTGCATTACAGACTATACACATACATATAGTGGTTGTTATATCAACACATAAACAAATTACATAATCACAAACAACAGAATTTTATTTTGGTGGCAGGCTTTCGGTGTGGTTAACGACAATTGCGATGGCTCTTCGATCCCGATCCCGATCCCAGGTCCGATTATCTGTGGCTGCTGTACGTTTTATAGACACGCGGCGCCCTCGTCGTTCCTGTGGATGCCGATGTGGATGAGGATGCGGAGGCAGAGGCGGACGTGCTTGAGGCAACATGCGACGCGTCCGCTCCCACGGCCAACACTTGCGCCGTCGTTTCCAGATTCAGAGGCAGGGGATTGTCGTGGTCATCCGAGTGCTCGTAGATGTAGTCGCGCTTTTTGAAGTTGTCGATGATGCGCTTCGTGGACTTCATATGCGCCACAAAGGCTGCCTCCAACTATTCAAATGGGGGAGAATGTTAACAAGTTAGGAGATTTGATGGATGCAGTTTGATGGATTAAAAGGCTATTCTGTCGATCTGAACTAAAAATATATAACACAGTATAAGGAACTCACGCTGGAGGTAAGGTTCATGAATGTGTGGTATTTCTCCAGCACGCCAATGATCTCCTTGAAACTGTTTCCTCGCAGTTGGCGGCGCACCACCGACTCGTACAACTCGTTGTCCGCTATCAAATTTCCCACCAGGATGGCCGCATAACTTCCCTTTAGCGTGTGCTCCATGTGGTGGCCGGCTCGTTGTAGAACTGTCAAAACCGCCCGGTTCAATTAGCAAAGGTCACAGCACAGATCATCGTTTCGCAGAATACTCACGATTGTTGACCGTCTCCTCCACTTCTTCTTGTTTCTTCTTTCCCTTCTCGTTGCTCTCGAGGAAGGCGTCCGTGTTCTTCTCCACCAATCTGCGGGTATGAAAAATTCGATAAGGAATGCGAAATGACTGGAAGTGTAAATGTTACCCACCTAGCCAGCTCCTCGCATTTGTAGAAGTACTCAAGCAGAGCTTGCAGTGCACTCACAGATCCCTGCGCTGGTGGATTGTCCGCCACGTACTCTGGCGGAGCGGCAGCTTGCATTAGAGCAGCCCGATTGGGCACAGTATGCATACACAAATTGATTAGCAGTGTGAGAACCTGGAGGGACGGTGGAATCAGTCAACGCAACGAATGGGGATGATATAAAACACACACTCACCAGTATGCTTAGCTCAAAGACACATTGGTCGGGAATGTAGTTGGCCGAGAGCAGCAGCAGCCGGAAGCTCGTCTCCACCACATCGCCCCTTTGACCTAGCAGCTCGGCGCCCAGCGATGGCTGCGCCTCGTTGAACGTGTGCGTCAGGTTGATCAGTACCTTGAGCACCGGCACCAGCAGCTCGCGCATCGCCACGCCGGGATGCTCCTTGTTGCTGCCACCACCGTCGGAAGGATGCAGCATAATTTGTCGACTGCATAGACGGTACAGTTGGCAGAGCGTTTCCACCGCTTTTCCCTGGCCAGAGGTGAGCATGTAGCGCTGGTTGGCTTCATTGTGCTGCGTCACATTTTCGAGGACTCGAAGACATCGCGCTACCGTTTGCATGTTATCCAGCAGTGTCGGCTGCCAGTCGATCTCCGTGTCGCAGGCAATCACAGGTCTGCAGAAGTCCGAGATGGTCTTGATAATGTGCTCCAGGCCACCCAGCTTTCGCAGATCCTCTTTGAACCACTCGCCCGCCCGTTTGGATGTCAGCGATAGCAGCGTTTCCATTGCCAGCGTGCCCACAGTCAGTGAATCAACGTTGAGATGCGTTCCCTTGCCCTGCGCCTTGATCTCCTCGCACAATTCGCGCACCTTCTGCTTGTTGCGGTCGTAGCCCGCTCTATCCGGGTGTCCGGTCTCCGTGCTTCCACCCACGCCGTCCGCCTCCAGGAGGTTAATCATCAGCTCCAAGGAGTCGCGATCCAGGTCCATGTTGAGGCCCTCCTGAGAGAGAATGTACATGATGGCCGAGGTGCACAGGCCCAGGCTGAGGTCCTTGTTGGCGTCGGATAATGCCTACAGTTAAATAGTCAGTTAATTAACAAACAGCTTTGAATGCGAAACGAGAGTTCATACTTTTCATCTTGACATTAATCTACACTCTATACTGACTCCAAGTGGAAAACAATACCAAGCTGGTGCTCTTTATTTATGAAGGCACATGTGTAATGGTTTACGTTTATACAGGCACTCAATACGGAATTACAAAATAACATGCAAGCTTTCAAAACAAACTGGCTATTCTGGGTACAGCTATGCCGAAAGCTGATATATTGAAGTTGGATAAGCCTCAATTGCATAATCAAACAACAAGTAAACAACAAGTTCCCAAAGGTGGTTTGCAGCTCAGCATATGTATAAGAACTGAAAGATTGACTGAAAGATAAGCCGGTAGGACTCACCTTAAAGAATTTGGTGACTACGCCGTGGGCACGCACGTGCATCCGGAAGGCGGGCATCATACACTTGGCGGCTAGCTGGAGGGCGGAGAGACAGCGTGTCGCCGGAGGATTGTGCGGCTGAAGTGCGTCCAGGATGTACTCGACGTCGTCGTCCATTTCCTGGTACTCGCCGATCTCCTGGATTTGGTGGGCCGTCTTAACGTTTCGCACCACTGGATAGTAGTCCTTGGTTTTGCGGTCAACCCGAATGGCGCCGCCACCGCCCGTCGCTCCTCCTGCGCCCGTCGTTCCCCCCGTTCCGCCAGAGGAAGCACCCGCTGCACTACGCTCCAGGTCGAGCTCTCCAGCAATTGGTTCCAAATCCAGGTCAAAGGCATCGGAACTGGTGGAGGTGGCAGGTACTCCCTGTTTTCCCGCCAGTCGCGAGATCTTTCCGAGGGCCGGGCTGTCGCCGCGCAACGTGGACGCACTGCTGCACGCACTGGAGGAGCCATTGTTGTTCGAAGACGGACTGTCACCGAAGTCACCGTCGGACTTGCCCGTCGCCAAATGATGCAGATGATCCTTGGCCCCAGCGACGCCCACACCGGATGCCGAGGCATTGCTAGCATCGCTGCCGGTACCACCGCCATTCGCTTCCAGCGCAGCATCCCAACTGTGCTTGTACAGATGCCGCTTGGCCACTGTGGCCTGTTCCGCTTGATCGGATGGCACCAGGGCGCGGCTCTTGAAGATGCTGCCCTTTTTCTTTGAGATGACCAGCTTGACAGCGCCTCGCTGTTCGCCAGAAGACTCAGGTGGTGCCGCCGCTGCTGCTGCTCCTCCACCCGCTCCGGCATTCGCCGCGCCCTGCGAGTCCAATGTCAATGTTCGCTTGAACTTATCCTTAAACTTGAAATCGCGGGGTGGGGGCGAGGAGGAGGAACCATCGTGCTGCAACGACGAGTTGTTTGAGTTGTTCGACAGTTCATCCGGATCGGGATCTGGATCATGGTCTGGCGAATGTTCCCTGTGATCTGTGTGCGGAATCTTGGCGGGTGTGGGCTGCTCCTCCTCGGCCTCAGGTGGTTCCGGCTCTTCGGGCGCTTGTTCCTGCTGCAGCACCTGCGTCACCTGCTGGTTCTTTCGCTTGCGGCCATAGCTACGTGGCGCTCCACCAGCTACTCCGCCCTCTGCTAGGCGGCTGGCCTCGGCTTTGGCGGACAGATTAGCAGCTATCTTATTAATGTTGTTGTTAATGCTGGCCGAATTATTGTTATTGGCTCGGGCAGCAGCATTGCGACCTCTCCTCGGTGGAAGTGTGGCCTGTTCCAGCTGCTCCTCGTTCGCTTGCGGCGTCGTCACCGCCGCTTCGTCCACTTCCATGTCGACTTCCTGTTCGGCCTTTCTGGAGCCCCGAGTGCCCCGTGTGGTTCGTTTGCCTGTTGGAGGCGATATGGCAGCCGCATTGGCATCTGCTCCTTTGGCCCTACCTCTGGTTCTGGTCTCCGTGGCGGGTGGAGTTACATCCGCATTGTTATTGGCCTTTCTGCCCCTGCCACGCGTGGCCCTCTTCGGCTGCTGTTGTGGATCCTCCTCCTCGGTTGGCTCCGCATCCGTATTGCCATTTAGCCGTGGCACTTCCCCTCGCAGCACAGCCAGTATGTCCTCCTGCAGTGGCGTCTCCGGCACCGCAGATGCTGTTCCCGTGCCAGCTCCGTCGATGGTCATCATCATGGACTCCAGGCGTGACTCAATGTCCGAGGGGGGAGCCACCAGCGAGGAGTGCTGACTCGTCTCCAGATCACTGGTGATCACACTAGATCCCCTGCTGCGAATCACACAACTGTCCTCCTGCACAGCCTGCGCTAGCAGTTGCGGCGTGCTGTTGCCCTTCGAGGAGATGCTGCCCAGCACCGAGGACTGCGAGTCGAAGTCGTGATCGGATCGGGTGGTTGGCGATATGACCGCGGAGCCTCGTTGCGGATGGAGCTGATGTAGTTGATGCAGATGGGATGGCGTATGCTGTGCTTGCTGACTGTTGGCCTCGCTGAGAGCCAAATGAGGTGAGGGTGTCTTAAATTCAGAGTTGATCTCGGCAGGGGTGGCTCCAGACGCTGGAGCGGCACCAGATCCCGCGGCCAGCAGCTGTTTGTGCTTGTGCTTTTTGCTCTTTGACTTCTTTTCGCTGCGGGACTCGGCTGCTGCTGCGGCTTTGGCGATGGCGTTGCGGATCACGTCCGTCTTGATGATCAGTTTGAGCCGTTCCTTCGGTGGCTTGTCCGGGGATATCTTCACCGTGCAGTAGTTGATCTCCGGCGGTTCCTCCTCCTCGTCCTCCTCCTCTTCTTCGTCCTCCTCCTCCTCGTTGGGGTCTAGTGACTGGGACTTGCGTTCCTCGAAAGAATCGCCTGCCGATGCTCCTCCTCCTACTGCCGCAGACGAACCATCCACGGAATCTGCTGCTGGTGGCGGCCTCAGTGGCTTCACTGTGATTTTTGGCGTACTTGCAGGAACTGTTTCGTCTCCGGACCGCTCCGCTGGCTCCTCCTCCGTGATCGGAAGCTGATTCAGTTGGTTCTGGTGAGCGGGCGAGCTACTCGGCGGCTCCTCGCTATCCGTGCTGACCAAGCGCGAAGTGCCCTGGAAAACAAAGTGGTGCCAATTTAGCCAGGTTCTTCTACTGAGGGATCCACTACTTGTGCTCCTACTTCGGACTAGCTGATTTGGCAAATGAAAATGAGTACTACTGTGTCGCGTTCCTGGTAATTAACACTCCAACTGAACCGAAATGGGCAAGAAGCGACTGATAAATGCGGAACGAAAAACAAAACACCAACAACTCGGGAGAGAGACTCGACTCCAATTCCGTTGCCGTTGGTTTGCCATGTAAAAGCGCGCGTAATTTAACACTGCTTTGCGCGCTGCGCTGCCTTCCCTTTCCAACACACACAGCGGACAGCGGCGTGAAGAGGGTGAGAGAGGGATGGGGAGCAAAGGCGAAGCACAACGGAGTAAGAGAGGTGGCAGGGAGAGAGCAGCTGTTTAGAGAGAGAGAGAGAGAGAGAGAGAGAAAGAGGGCGATCGCATTCGGGGTACTCGGGAAATAGTTAGAGTTGGATAACTGTTCACTGTTTACTGAGTAGTGAAATGTACCGAAAAACGGAGTGGTGAAAAGCAAAATGACAGGGGCACCCACTAGTGTGGTGGAAATATTAATTTAAAATACTTTTATATGTAAAATTCAATACACAGATAGTTGAAAACCAAATTAAAGTCCCAGGCAATCCGAAACTCACCTTGGAGATGCGCAGCACAATAGGAGGATGTTCGGGCGTGCGGGAGGCGCTCGGAGGATTCGACGCGCTGCCGGATGCGGAGGGCAGTTGGGACGCAGATGCACTTGGCGCTGACGTAGGCGGGGGTAACGACGGCTCCGATCCAGGGCTGCCAAACGTGGAACTAATGTAGGCTTCCGACGAAGCGGCGGCAAGTGTTGCCGTGGCCGCCACTTCGGCCGGTTGACGCCCCGCCTTGGGAATGATCAGATCCTTGGTGGGCGTGGGATAGCGCTCGTCCTCGTCCACTTCGCGGTAGTTGACCGCCTTGCGGGCGCGACCCAGAACCCGCGATGGCGGTGCCTCCGGCTTCAGTTTCTTCTCCTCCTTCGCCTTCTTCTGCTTCTGCTTGCCCGAGGCACTGGTCGGTTGCTCCGGCTGCTCCGAGGCGGGATCGCTTAGCCCATCGCCATCTCGATCGGAGGCGCCGTAAAACGCACCAGGCGTCGAGGGCGTGGAGGCTGGCGTTGTTACTGCCTTCTTCTTGGGCGATTTGCGCTTCCGCTCTGCGGAACTGACGCCCTTGCCCGGCTTCAGCTTCACTCCGCCAGCCTCCTGGGCACCGGAAGTAGGCGTGACACCACCAGCACCCACACCCGCCGACGAGAAATGGTCCCGCATGGGCGATGCACCGGCTCCACAGTGCGGTAGCTGCTGAATGATCTGGGCTATGACCTCAGGCGGAGCTGTATTCCTCGATTTGAAGAACTTTTTCGGCTTCGGCGGCTCCGGCACCGAGACGGACATGTCGTTGGGATCGTGATCCTGCGTGGAGGCTGGACTCTGGGAGGGACTGGCGGCCGCTGCAGCAGCCGCCGCTGCCGCGGCCATGGGATGGATGGCGGACAGGGTGTAGGTGCGCGTGGAGGTGAAGCCCATCTTGCCCCACTTGCCAACGGTGCCCACGGATCGGGCGACAGTGGGCCGGTTGGTGTTCTCCTTCTCCTTGCAGAGCGAGTCCAGCGGCACCACGATGTTCTTGCCCCAGCGCGACATCTTCGCTAGCGGTGGTTCCTTGCCTGCTGCTGCTGGTATCCTCTTACTCCGTGTTGCTGGCTCTAATCCTTGTGGTTGTGGATGTAATCACTGGAAAGGGAGACACATTAGTTGACCGGTTTTTTTTTTTTGGCTAACACACAGCAAACGCTTTGCTCATTGAAGTAAATGCTGGACTTTAGCAACATGAATTTCAATCTGTAACCATTCTAAAACAGCTGTATAATTCGCTATTTACCATTCAATTATCCTGCAGAGAAACTAGGTAACAGTAAATCGATTTAACATATATGTATTCTCCGGCCTATTTGGACCAAGAAATGAGAACACACTGGATATTTTATCGAACCTAGTTGGATTTGGCTGCCCCGATATGTATATAAGGGCATGGATAAATAGAAACCTAGTTTTGATGGCTAGTACCCATCCAAGGATTCGGAACAATCCTAAACCCGAAAAGGAGCCTATTCTCCATCCGGGGAGACAGCGGAAAGGCGACTGTAACATTCACAGGACATGGACCACAAGGCAGCCCGTGCTCCTCAATCATTAACTATTAATTCATGTTTTGCACTGCGGGCAGTTATTGAATTTTACTAAAAGTGAGCGATTTGTTTGGCTGGGCAAAGAGAAGTGCAGCAACAGCAAAACACAACAAACGCGCGGCCGTAAGGAGTACGTGGGTGGGAGCGAGAGCACACGATAGTGCGCGCACACACACGCACACAGGCGATTTCCAATTTTCACACACACACGCACCGAAATTAAATCAAGACCAATTCCGAACGCAAAGGCCGAAAAACAAACAATTTGTTGCACTTTACTGTCGCAAAAATGCCCAAACGACATTCACAAAAAACATCAACTCACCTCAGGCGAAACATTTGGCTGCTCTCTTTGTTTTTGTTGTTATCCGTTTGCTGCGTGGATGCATGTGGTTGCGTGTGTGAGTGAGTGTGGTCGAATAAAAAAATCTTTGTTGCTGCTGCAGCGCATATGTATGCGACTGCGTGCGTGTGCATATATATATCTATATATATGTGTGTGTGTGCGTGGAATGCAATAAAACAAACGATGTTTGCGTTTGCTTTTGCTTATTGGCGCAATTTGATTTGCACGAACTGTGTGTTCGATATTTTAGCGATTACTCGGGACTCAAGCAACCATCACTCTCAGCATTTTCCGCCTGGCCGCTAACTGCAGCGTGTTTTTTGCGTCGCACCACGAGCTTATTGCTTTTGCCACCACTTTTACTTTACAGCATCATCCCAGGAGCAGTAGCAGCAGCAGCAACAACAACACCCACAAACACACACACAACTAACACCAACACAAACAACAATACGATTATACTGGCCGTTCCGTTCTTCTTCTTGCTGCGAATATTTCTTTGAATTCGCGATTCACCGCTAAATCGGCGCCAATCGAGAGCGCGTAGTTGTGCAATCTGCAGGGCAAACGAACGCGATCGCGATTTTCAGTTTTTGCAATGGCGAAATGCGCGAAAAAGTTTAATTTCTCTGTTTTTCTACACGAGAGGAGAGAAACACTATTTTAGAGCTGGGCTAACGATTCACGAAACTATCGATATGCCATTGCGATAGCGCGAGCTGCACTATCGATAATTATGGCGCAAAATAAAGCGAATGCGCCATCGAGCTATCGACACTAGTCCACATCTATGGCAGTGTGACCATGGCTTGGCTGTTCAGCCCTCATATAAAGCAAACGTTTTGCCGCGAATCGTTAACATTTTTGAATATATTTTCATTTACAAGTGAAGGAATATGATGTGATCTTTTGATTCAGTAGACACGCTCCCGCACCTTGAACATCAAGGGGTCCTTGGTGCGCAGGATGAGCTCGGCAATCAGCACCGGTGGCTCCGAGGAGTCGCCCACAAAGTCCACCTCGTAGTGCCGCAGCACATTGGCCACGATGGCCTTGATCTCCAGCATGGCGAACTTCTGGCCAATGCAGTTGCGCGGTCCGGCCGAGAACGGTATGTACGCGTACGGATTCAGCTTCTCGGCGGTGGTGACCACATCGAACCGTTCCGGCTTGAAGCTATTGGGCTCGCTGAAGAGCTCTTCCCGTCTGCCCAAGTAGAGCGGTGAGATGCCGATATTCGTGCCCGCCGGGATGAGTTTTCCATCTGCATTGGAGAATGGCAAGTTAAGAAGAAGTGTGATTCCCCTCGCAGTACTCACTGATCTCGCAGTCCTCGAGAACCTTACGACCCAGCAGCGGCACAGACGGATACATTCGCAGGGTCTCCTTCACGCACAGGTCGACGTAGTGCAACTTGTTTAGCAGCTCATAGCTCACCGGAGTGCTCTTGTCATTGCCCACCACGGACCGGATCTCCTCGAAGCACTTCTTCTGCGCCTCCGGATGGGTGGCTATGTTGTAGAAGAAGAACATCAGGGCCGAGGATGTGGTGTCGTGGCCCTCGAACATGAAGGTGTCCACTTCCTCGCGGATGTCTAAGTTGCTTAGGGGCCGTTCGTCGACTGTCGACTGCAGGAGGATGTCCAGGAAGGCCATCTTGCGCTTGGCGCCCACGTCGGCGTCCTCATTGCTGCTCTCCTGACCGCTTCCACCGCGTATGAGTTCCTCCCTGCGCTGCACAATGATCTTCTCCGTGAACTGGTGCAGCACGTCCAGGGCCTTCTTCTCCGCCCTCGCCAGTGGGGTCAGCATGTAGGTGAGGTCGAAGCGGTACAGGATGTTGAACATGCGCTTGTGCAACACCATCGATATGGTCTTCACCGCCTGCACGTACTCGGAATCTGCATTCGACTGCGCGTTGATGGAAACACCCATGGCAGTCTCTGGAAAAGAAACCGGAATGCTATCAAAACTTTCATAAAAGACCACACCAATATCCCGATGAAGAGCCCAATCTCCAAAGCACCACCATTTTGTAAATGAAAGCAAAATCAAAGGCCTAGTTCCCTACCGCAGATCGTGTCCATGGTGCAGAGATTGATCCAATCGTAGAGGCTGAAGCCGGAGTCGCCGTGCTTCAAACGATCCTGCTCCATGTTCCGGAGCAGATCCCGCGACCCCTTCTCGAAGACCTCGACGAACTCGTCGAGAATCTTGAAGTGGAAGGCGGGCGTGATAATCTTGCGGCGCTTGTGCCACTTCCTACCGCGGCTGACCAGCAGACCCTCCTTTAGCCAGGGCTCCAGGGCCTTGTACTCGCCCGCCTTGTCGTTGAAGCGCAGCGTGCCCAGCACGACCTCCACGTCTTTGGGATTGGCCATGAGCACGTTCAGCTCGGGTCCCAGCCAGACCTTGAGCACCTGGTCCTTGGAGTACGTCTCCATGAACTCGAAAATCTTCTTTACCATCTCTTGCGGCGGCTTGCCGATGAAATGGTGGCCGTGGCCCACCAGGGGCAGCGCCGGAGGACCCGGCATGTAGCTGATGAGCTCTATCAGCCGCTTGAACTTCAGCTGGTAGATCAGCAGGCCCACGAAGAGGGCGCTGGCCAGGATTGCGCCGATGACCAGGAACATATTTTTCGGATTCCCCTCAATCGCTATTCACCCTTTGAAAGTGGAATAACTACTGATCCGGCCGGTAGCGGGCCGTAGACATGAGAACGGCCACGGACACGGCCAAAAGCGCTGATTATCCCACCCATCGATGCACTGGAACAAATTGCCCCTACTATGGCTTTCGAAATTGAAAAAGGGATTTTCACAGTGCGCTAGATAAACAAACTGCTTGGATGTCTTAGTGAAGCGCATACTGCGACACCACTCCACGCAAAGATTGCCGCAAAGACAGTTGGTTCAAATCCAGGAACACCAGTCCATTTGGTTCGAGTGTAGCTTGGTGTTAATCGCCCTGGGAATATCTAATCGCGCTGTCGAACGCAAGCTTACCACCGAAGCAGTGCGACAAACAATATCTTATCGCAATCGGTAGCCGCTTTTATGGCGGTGAATGGGATTCGGACCTTGGCCCAATGCTTCCAAGAGGTCTCCCCCCCAGATTTCTGGATTCAAATAGGCCACTATTAAAAGCTATGAGTTATTGCGCTCCCAATGGTCGCGTATCATTCACCGCCATTAAAGGAACAACGCACAAGTGAAGAAATGTAGTACTTCAAGTACTAAGTTGGGCCAATCAATCTCAGGGGAGATATCAGTACTCACCGCAAATGGCGTCCAGCGTGCAGAGGTGAATGGCCTCGCCCAGGTTGATCCTCTCCTGGCCCCTGCTTATCCTCAGCCTCAGCTCCTCGACGAGCCGCAGCGACTGCCTGTCGAAGATCTCCACGTAGGGCTCCAGGATGCGGAAGTGGAAGGCCGGGGTGATGATTTTGCGCCGGCGATGCCACTTGCGTCCGGTGCTCACCAGCAGCCCCTCGTTGAGCCAGCGGCCCAGGAAGGAGTACTCCTGCGACTTGGTCAGCAGCTGGCTGTTGCCCAGCACCCGTTCCACGTCGCGGGGATTGAAGAGCATCACGCTGTAGGACGGGCCCAGGAACAGGCCAAAGGTGTCGCCGTGCCGCTCCGCCAGCTCGCCGATCTTGAGGCAGGCCTCCGCCGGAGTGAGCCCCAGAAAGAGATGGGCGTTGCCGAGCAGGGGCAGTGGCAGTGGACCTGGAATCGTCCTCATGTTCCGCAGGAACCGCCGCATCTCCAGGGCGAGGATCCCCAGGAGCAGGACCAGCGCTAGTAGGAGCCACATTTCGCTTCTACCACATCTATGCCGACAACGCTATCAACTGTGGCGACTCCAAGCTAGCTGTGAAATAACCGCCTGATAACACAAGCTGCTCCCAATCAGCAGCTCGGGGCAGTGATGGCATTCCGGCGTTATCAACTGGACGCATCGCAAGGCACTGGCACTGGTGAGTTCGAAAGTTCGCTCAATATTTTTAGCATAGTTCACGGAGGTCTTCTAAGACTACATTATACTACGGAGGCAAGGGATCTGAGGGGCCGTAAACCGATGATGTCTCAGCTTAGAAAGGTTTTTGTTTTGGACATTTTTCGCACTGCTAACGAGATCTCCACTGTTTGGACCATGCACCCGACTTGCACTCGGGAACCTTTGGGGGTCACAGTCTGACTTTCTGATGGGCGATTGCCATTTTGGGGGGAGATAAGCGGAGCCATTCCTTCCGCTCGGAAGAGAGCGGATTCCGGCGGAGATTCTTGGCCGGCGAAACTGATTTTGATTGAGTGGATGGATGTGTGCGAGATCGAGTGTAAACAAACCGTCGGCCACGGCATTCCATTCGGTGTGATTCCAGCGCTGGTTGTTTACATCCTGACCGCTCAGCTCCACCACTCCACTCCACCGCATCCAGGCATCCAGCTCCATTGCCCCTGACGTCACAGTGGCCACATGGCGCATCTATTTCGGGCCAGGTGCGCTATTCTTAGCTATTCTTAGGCCATCCCACTCACATCCCAGCGATGGCAAACAAACAACGATGACGAAGTCGCGATCTTGAAATGCTGCGATTCGTATGGTTGCGGCAGGGGCCCTAGCAAAAGCAACAACTGTTGCGGCATATCCATTGATGAATAATAGGCATCTGTGAGGAGTGCACCATGCCAAAATGGACTATAAATAGGTAATAGGCTGTTTATAGACTGTTTACGTTTGGAGCATACTCTTGGAATATGGGAATCCATAAACGAGCTAATTAACTAGCTGATCACCTAGTTTCCTAGCCATCCTCCCATCACCTCTGGCACTTCTGACCTCTTCTTCTGACGGCCATCAAAATGCAGATGCTGATGCAGCGGCGCATATGAATTTGCTCACACGAATGCACGACGAGCACACAAATTAGAAAATCCCATTCGCCAGCACCCAGTTGACTCATTCCGCAGCCACATCCGCACATGAAGTCCGCATCGGAGTCCGGATCCCAATCGAAAGCACAAGCACACTCGCCCACGGCGTACTAGATAAATCCGTACGAACACAACATACGATTATATGTACATACGTATGTGTGTACACACAAGATCACAACAATGGCAACAACAGGCGTCCTTCGACCATGCCAAATTCCAAAATTCTTGCGTCGCCGCTCGTCGGTCGTCGGTAGTCGGTCGTCGGTCGTCGACATCGACGTCACTTAATCTCGGAGTTCCTCCTGCCCCCCACCGCCACCGGCGTCCCAAAAAGAAGGCGGAACGTAAATATTTACACATGTCTTACAAGTGCTGGCCATTTTTCGATGTCGGATATATGGGCATACAGCTTGTGGGTGTGCGGATGGCGAGGATGAGGATCTCGACGTGCGTTGGAATTTCATTGGCATTCCATTTTCGTTTTGTTTCCAATTTTTGTTTCACTCGAACATTGCGCATTGCTGCCCGGTCGACAGCTCAATGAGGCAGCCAAAGGGTCGCAACCGCAAATCCTTCAAAGGGATCCCACTTTGGATCGAATGCAAAGCTGGGATTGGCTTCCTTTTCTCGACTATATGGCTACTAGAGTAGGTGGATAGTAGAATCCCTGCAGAAATCCCGATCTTGACGAGCTTCAACGGATGGACGGAGCTCTGGAGAGCACTACATCATAACAATAAAAATAATGGCCATTTGGCAGAGGCGCACCATTTGCGTCAACGGCACTTGCCTTCTTGGCATCTAGTACTCGCTCAGAAAATGCCATATACATTATACCATATACCATATATCCATGCTGCGCAGCTATATAATACGAGCTGAATAATACTACAAAATAGCCAAATAACCAGGAACGAAAACCAAGAGACACGTTTATCGCACAACATGTATCTCCACTAGCAATAGCAACTGGAATGCCAAATGTGATAACCTAAATGTGATAACCTCCCTTCTAAACTTCTAAACTTTCATAGTGCCCAGGCTCTTCGGACTGCTAGGATGGTGACCTCTGCTGTTTATGGGTAATGGGTGATGGGTGATGGGTGCTGGGTGACCACAATGCGGGCCAAGTGCCCGTTTATATATAGATCTAAGGGTGAGCCATCGCACCGCGCAGCTGCTGCGCCACAATGCAGGCCCGGACTAATAATACAGCATAACAGCAATGATGAAGCATATGATTGGGCAGACGCAGCGTATGCGCAATTTTCGCTTGCCCGGCATCGCGTATACGCCACCGATCCGAAATTTTCGAAACATTTTCGCAAACAGCGGCAATCGCTGGCCAAATATGTCCAAATATGGCCATATCCGATATTCTATATAAGATACATAGCATTACTTAACCCGGCCGACAATTAAATATTAGCAAGTCCCTCTTTTTCTGCTCGAGAGTGGTCGCAAGTGACATCGCAGCGCCAAACTGTCGGATGAGTCACTCGCATCCCGAATATCCGAATATCCGCATATAGTGGCGGCTCACTTTGGCGTTTCCACTTGGCTATTCTCGCAACTAACCAAAATACAACTAATTGTTTGAACTACACATTATTGCGCCCCACATTATTGGCCACCAGTTCCCAGCTGCGGGAATCGCCAGTGATTCAAAGTGCCTGCTTCCTTCGCGGCTTTCTAGGCACTTGGTAACAAAGAAGACGCTGGTTACCTGCGAATCAGAACCAGAACCAGTTGAGCGGGAGGAGTAGAGTTGGAGGTCAGCACAGATACAGATCCGTAACTCAGGCGAGGCGACTGCAGTGAGAAGTGCAATTGACTCTTCGTTACTGAGGCCCAAATGCAGCTGTCAGCACGCTGGCAGATCTTTCAAATAATTTATGCTAACCGTTTGGCGATCGCTTGGTCATTTGGTCACTTGGTCGTTTGGTCTCTTCTGGTTTCCTCGGCTGCAACAGGAAATGGCTCAGGCGAACGCATTTTCATTCATGAGTAGATGTTATTTATGTGCTGGCCGCTGCCAAACCAGGCACCCCGATCTCGGCATACTCGGTGTGGTCAGTGCCTGGTCTCTGTGGTCAAGGAAGGTCTACCCCGCTTGCGCCCCTCCCAGCCACACACCACACACCACACAGCACACACGTGCATTGCAGTGCATAATATACATATAATTGCCACCGAAATCGCGTCGCCATGCACTTGTGGCTGTCAGCCAAACATGCAACAATAACAAGCGGGCACACAGCCACGGAAAGTGATGGACCGCGGGACACCCATTGCACCACTGAACCACTGAACCACTGCACCACTGAACCCACCTCATCCCTAGCTGAATTCTTGGCCACTTCCCTCGAAAACCACACGAAACACATATCGTTTGCATATGCATCCTGACCCACTGGACGAGCATACCCCGTCGTGAGCACACGAATACCCAGCATTGAATGCGAACAATGCAGTCGAATTTGTTTAATTAGCGGAATAGACCCGTATATAGACCCGAAGATTGGCGGGCCGGGTGGACCAAGTCCATAGCCAAATCCCAATCCAAATCCCAATCCCAATCCCAATCCCAGTCCCACTGACAAGCCAAGGCAGCTGGGCACGCGCATTGCGACGCCACTCTGGCACGCTGGCACTCTGAGACTCTGGCCAAGAGATTCTGGGACTCTGGTATTCGGAGATTCTGGCATCCTGAGATTCTGCGCTTCTGGGTCCAGCGATCTCGGGCTAGGACCTGGTTAACCCATCTGCACTGCGACACTTGAATGGCGTCCAAAATTCCGCCCGACGATCAGCGCGTTACATGAGCCCTCGATCGGAAGGGGAGCCAACCCATCAGCCATCCGCCATCAGCATATCGTTAGATGACCAGTCTATTTTGGGCACAGTGCGGCTTGCCAAGGGGGGGCGGGGGAGCGGGCCACTGCGACCGCTTCCGGTTTTCCCAAGAGCATTACGAACGGCACGAGCGTGCGATGCATCGCCGGTTCGATTTTCACTTCTTACTGCTCACTTCTCACTTCTCACTTCTTAGCGGTTCCCACACGCCGCAACACTGCGCGATAATGTGTGCGGCCATCAAGCTGGGGTTTCTCAGCCCTCCTCTCTTGTCTTTCATTAAGATCCATGTGCATGTCCATGGCCATTTAAGCCATTCGATGATTCTTGGTCAGGTGAATGGGTATCAGTTTCAGTGGCTCGATCTTTTCACTAGCTTTTCCCGCAGTGTAGCTCGCTTCGTGCGCTCTTCTTGGCAGCAAATAGTTTGGGAATGGGCATCTGTGCTGCGGTCAAGTCCGGACCCTCTGGCCAGCGGAGCGCGCCGCCCGCTGCTGATTGGCGAGTGACCCCCGTTCCGGACTTGGTGTCTGCGTGGTAAGCCCAAGTACCCAAGTACCCAAGTAGCTCCGGGCTTTCAGCTCTGGGAGTTCGCCGACTGGGCGCCTGGGAAACGAACGACGCCAAGAACGGTCTAAATTTAAAGGAAGGCGCGAGAGCGAGAGCGCTTTCCCAGAGAGCGGCAACACAAAGCAGAAAGGCTGAATGGCTAAAAGTGGGAAAATCGGGAAATCGGAAAATCAGAAATTCAGAAAAGCGGCTGCTCCGCCTCTGTGTGTGCCTGTGTGCCTGTGTGTGTGCGTGTGTGTGTGAGTGGCCGAGTGTGTGTGCCATCGCCGCTATAAAAAGAAACTGCGATCGCGTTCGGCGCTCACTTTTGGTCGCAGCAAGCAAACGGCGTGTACCCGCAAGAGAAATATAAGCTAATAAGATAAAGATATATACCACAACGCCGATCCGATCCGATCCCAAGTCAAGTTGCCCCGCAGGCAATCAATCACACAGTATCGCCCGGTCGAGAAACCTTTTTCTTGTTTTTTTTTCCGTTGTAAAATCAAAAAAAGAAACGTTCTCGAAACGTGTGCATTTTGCATTGTGAGTGGATCGAGTCGATAATCGGACATTTTGGAAGCCCGCCTCGTCGAGGAATTCCAGCCAGCCAAAAGAA
The DNA here is from genome assembly GCF_016746235.2 of Drosophila teissieri. Classification (NCBI taxonomy): domain Eukaryota; kingdom Metazoa; phylum Arthropoda; class Insecta; order Diptera; family Drosophilidae; genus Drosophila; species Drosophila teissieri. Next base: position 6,414,434 of record NC_053034.1, on the reverse strand, counting down.
TCAGCATCAAGAGCAGCTACATCCGAAAACCCCAAGAAAAAAGTGAGTGTTAACTAACAAAGCCAAACTTCCGCTCAGTGTATGCAGCAGTGATCCCGAAACCGCTGGATATTTGACAACCATATTGGGTGCAGTCTACACAGATCAAATAGAAATCGATTCCGCACTTTAGTAGCTCACTTCTTGTTCTGTGAGGTAGAGACAGGGAAAAGCTTAGCATAGTATGTATAGAATATAATTGTGCCCTGGAATATTAACCATATGGGAGCAGTTTAGATCTTGACCTGTATGCATTTGAGGCCCAATTGGCAGTAATCTTGTCAAGCGTCTTTACAGGCTATTTAGATCTTAAGTGGGCCGTAGTTTCTGTTTCCTGTGGCTGATCTCTGAGCCGAAACACTTGCATATATGTACCTATATGTATGTACATGTGGATACATATGTACGATGTGCGTAGCAGATAGTTGGTAACTCAAACTCGCTGGAAATCAGAGGTTAATGCACAGCAATTTCCAGTTAATTCCGAGTGGGAAAAACGGCAAATGGGCACGAATCCGAATTCCGGTTCATCTTTTGGGGTCGCACTCGTATACTTTATTCGTATTCGTATTCGTTTTCGTCTGCTGTGCGGCTTTGGTGCGAGTGGTTGGGTGCGAGGGGCGCTCAAGAGTTCACGCCTAACGGCCTTTGGCGCTCTGTTTTGACTTGCTTCTGCTTCTGCTTCTGTTTTTGTTTTTCCCCCTTCTTTCCTTGCTCGTTCTGCTTTCTGTTTTCCGTTTTCTGTTTTTTGTTTTCACTTCCCACCGCCCATCATCGCCATAGCCCCCTCTCCCTCTGCTCGCCACTCCGCCTGGGAGGGAGTCACTCCGCTGACACCCGGAGCCACACACCTCCAACAGCTCCATTGAGGTCTGGGTCTGGGTCTGGGTTTGGGCTTAAGTCTGGGTCTGGGTCACAATGGGTATCAATGGGCATGGTGCTGTGGGGCTGTTTGGCAATTCGCTACGAAGGCATCCGCAATGGGCGCACACATTTCGTTTCCATTGTTATGAATGTTGTTTGTTGCTAAATTTAATTGGTTTTCATTCCCATCGCCGGGGCCGTTGTGTCCAACTCTTTTCTCTTTCCGTTTGCAGGCAAAAGTGTTGCGAACTGCGGATTGAAATCCAAATAGCGAAGAGCGACCAGCGATCCCCCCTCTTTCCGGACCCAGTCGCGCATCCGCCAATCTGCAAGATCCCAGCCAGAGCCCGGAGCCCAATCCATCCAAGCCGAGTGCAGCCATGACGGACGTATCGCATGAACTGGGCGCCCTGCGCTTCGTGGTGGTGAGTTGCTATTTCACATAGTTCATATTTCTAGCCCTCGCCTAGTAACTACCACGTTCCCAAAGATCCATCGTTTTTGTGTTAAGTGAGTGTAAGTGTAGAGTACAAGCTGTTTACCGATCCTCCTACGAGGAGCATCAAATACGAATGTAGGCAGCTGCAAAAAGTGCCGAATGGCAGAGAAAACACTAGAGCCCGAAAATAAAAAGGGATTTGGATTAAGATTTGAGAAATGTTTGGAATGCCGCACTGGTGGGCACTATAAAAAGATCGCGCCGATTCTCCGCTCGCACATCTCGTGCGACAAATGGCCGAAAATTATTTATGCGCAAAAACCACAGAAATGCGTGAGGAGCCAGAACAAAGCCGCAAAAAAAATAGAGTGTAGAATGCCAGCCACTGGGGAACAGCAGGCAATAAATGCAAGGGGAAGAGGGGCGCGGGGGAAATGCCTGGACAGCCATGGCGATGGGGTACATTGTGATGATATAAGGAATGCTTGGCAAACAAAAGGCGGAGGCGGAGGCGGACGGGAAAGAGTCTTCTTTTTATCGAAATTAGTTACTGTATTTGTTTTAATTTGTCGCCACATGAGTTGCCAAAACACACACAACACACCCCCACTTTGCGCCAGCGAAATCAGAGGAACCGAGCACCGAAGGCTTTCGCACCGCAAAAAGATCAAAACACGGAAAAATTCTTGGCAATGACCATCGAAATAGCAATGCTGAATATGCACAGATACCCCATCTCCGCCCCCGTCCGTCCATTTGTCCGTTCGTCCGCCTGTCTGTCCGCCTGTCCGTCCGTATAGATGTAGGGGCTATATGCCACATCTATATAGATGGCTGTATGGCCACAGCTGTGGAAATAGAATGCGCAGACTTACCGAGAGTGACAACGGCGCCGACAAATAGATCCGTGCGACCGAGCAGCACGTAACCACCAACTCGGACGGACCCGGCCAGCTGCAGCTGAAAATTGCTGTCCACAATCACGGCAATATCGGTTTCAGGTCTATGCGCTCCTAGTAACGATCATTGACTAGCAACGATCCTTAGGTTTGCACACACCAGCTGTATGTGTCGTCATTGTTGCGAAGTAATCAGCAGTTGCTCCATTCGAAGTATTAAATCGATTTGTGGCTTTAACTATGCAGAAATCTCGACTTGAAGTCTCCCACAATTGTTGAATAATTTCGCATGTGAGCATGGATTTTTCGGTCGTTGGCCTTTCGCAGTGCACTTGCAATTGCGTTTGGTGGATCGGCGGACCTTGGGTGCCACATAGACTCGGTTTTTATCGCCCCCAACTGGAGAAGCGACTTCCCAGCACTTTCGAAGCTGATTTCCACGGACGGGTTTCTAGCGTTTTCCCAGACTTTCTCCGCTGCGTGGAAAACAAACTCAAACTCAAACCCAAACCCAAACCCAGCGGCCGAACAGCTAAATAGCCGAGAAACCAAGTTGCCAAGTTCTGGCCGCTTTTCATTCATCGTTGGACTTATTTTTAAACGATTGGCCCCGTGTGATATGAATGAATTTCGCCTGATTGACGAATTTTTGGATATTGATCAAAGAGACAAATTCGGAACGTCATTGCCGCAGTTGCCAAAACGGCGGGTTATATAAACGCCAGCCGAGAGTCAATAAGATCACCCAACACCCAACACCCCCCGCCCACCGCCGCATCCATTCAAGTGTCCATGGGCAACTCGATCGAGGGGCTCCACTCCTCTGGCGGCCCATAAATAATAAGCATATAGAATAAACAACAGCTAGTGGTGCGAATTGGCCGCGAAGGTCATTCCTGTTTTCTTTTGACTTCTGTGAATACTGTGGAAGTGGGCACGTACATACGTATATACTTGGCTAAATGTGTGTTTTTAGTTGCTCGTCAAAGAGTGCCGTGCCGCCACGCCCCTTCCCGCCACGATTCGCCCCGCCCCCACAGTGCGCCTTTTTCCGCAGGGGCTTTTATTTATGACCACGACATTTGCGCATTCCTTCGGTGCCGCTGGCGTGGCTCATGGCGCGGGAATTTTGCACTTATTAGATGAAAAATTACAGAAAATGTAAGACCGCTGTTATTTAATTGCGCCAATTAATTTTGCCGCGAGAACTTGTAGGAGCAAGTTGTAGAATTTGAAAGCCATTAATTGCCCGCCCAGTGGGTGGGTTGGCAACGCGAGATCCACTGCTTACACTTGGGTGTATTGATTGAAATGTGACTTGGGAAGACTAATCCTATTCAATTAACATCAATTTGGCACCTTTGAATGAAGCTTGTGGAAGAGTAGTTTCTCACTGCTGATTCGATTTGGTTGTACACTTTTCATTGAGTGACTTATTTGTTATCTCTATTGATAACACCTGCTGATGTAAGTTTTTGAATTACCCGCCCTGACAATGAGTTGGCAACGCGTCCAACTAACAGGAGGGGCAGTAAGGGGAGACCGCAGCCTGGGTGGCAACGCTGCCGTTTAAAAGTAGTTTGGCTTCCTTTCTTGAAAAACCAGTTTAAGTCCCCTTTAAAGCCATTTGTGTTCTTCAATACTTGCAGGATTCGCCGCTGTCCTCTAAAGTGGCCATGTTCAACAACCAGGCCACGCAGCACAAGCAGTCGCAGCTGCTGAATCCATTTTCCCAGGACGGACGCGCCGCCTCGCCAAAACCCACTTTCTCGAAGGATCAGTATGGAAAACCACTGGCCGGCAGCCTCACAGAGATGCGTGGCCAGAAGGCCAACATCCACGTGATGAAGGAGATGCTGGAGCTGTGCCAAATCATCAATTCGGAGGGCTACGACGTCAAGGACGAGCCCACTATGCGCGTGATCCCTTTCGGCGAACTCTTCAATGTGAGTTTCCTATATTTCGCATAAACATATCTCTTAATTGGTTCCTTCTCCTCTGCAGATCTACAACTACATATCCGACAAGGTGGTGGGCATCCTGCTGCGAGCCCGCAAACACAAGTTGGTAGACTTCGAGGGCGAGATGTTGTACCAGCGGCGGGACGATGATGTGCCCGTCTTTCTGCTGAAGCCCATCAAGGAAATACGCAGCGAGATGGAGGCCAAGATTGAAGACATCAAGAGGGCGGCTAGTCCGGCGCCTCCGCAGTCCACCTCGGTGCTGATGGATCGCAGTGCTCACGAGCAGAAACTTAAGTCGAGGACTCCCTCGCCGGCCGTGGGCAAGTCCGCCAAGTCCAAGTCAGCGTCGCCGGCACCCAAGTGTCCGGCACCTGTTCCCGCTCCTGCTGCAGAAGTCACGCCTGTGGCAGCGCCCACAACTTCTGCAGAACCTGCTCCTGTGGCACAGCCCACTCCGGCAGCAGTTCCTGCTCCGTCTACAGAGCCCACACCGGCAACAGCTCCTGCACCTGTGGAAGCTCCTGCTTCCAGTACGGTTGAGAGCGAGCCAGCTAAGACAGAGGTGCCCGAACCAGCGCCCGTGGCTGTGATAGTCACAGAAGCACCATCTACAGAAGAAACCACACCAATTATCAGCGAACAACAGGCGGAGGAGGCAGCCGCTGCAGTTGCACCGGCAGCACCGGCAGCACCTGCTGATGACTTGCCCACAATTGTGATCGAAGCCACCGCCGAGTTTGTGCGCACCGTCAGCGTGGAGCAGCTGGCGCCCAGTCCCGCAACAACCAGCGAGTCCACGCCAGACCAATTCCAATCCCAACCAGAGTCGACGCCCGCTTAAGGCGGGAAAGGGGATTTGATAGCTGGGAAGGAATGAACATCCCTTTGAATCGTTTAAAAGGAACTCTCGCAACTACTAAAGCGGCAGCTTTAAATTGCAGTAGTTTAGTTTACGGCGTACTTAGTTTAATTTACAATTAGAGCAACACAACACTGAAGACAGAAACGAGAGTAACTTTTTATTTATTATGATTACTTGTATATTATTAACGGACGACCAAAGGAGCCAGTTTCCTCAATTTGTTAACCATTACTCTATGGAAATGAACTAAGGTTTTCCGCTCACAAAGTTGGGAACGTGAAAAGCAATATAATACTAATATAATAAATACACGTACATAGACACAATATAAGCAAGTGCTGTTTTTCTAGTTTCAAAACATTTGGAGCATTTGGTTTCATTTCTAACTAATTTACGCATTTTCAAAATGATTTTGAATTGGTTTCACTACCTGAAGCATTTACATTTATAATTAAAAATGTCTTTGCTAAATCTTACAAATTTGAACCACATTTGACCGTTACATAGCATATCAACTTTATGACACAATAGCTATCGATAACAGTTATCGATATCAGGACCAGATGCCGCAAAGCTTTGGCAGCAAAGCAGGGTAAAGAAGAAGAGGCGCTGATATCGATTAACGATAGCGCAGAGCAATTTCAACCAGCTGATATCGATTGGACGACAGGGCTGCACCTCACAAATAAATATAAAACCAAAATATTTAGGGAAATTCAGTTGGAAGTATAATACAAAACGAAGATGTCTGCCCTGCGCCGTGACGTGTCGCCTTTAATCCAGCGCATTCGGGCCTTCCTCCTGGGTGTGAGTATCCACAATTTGGACAGCGGTCGCCGAGAACTCGGTTCTCCGTTATATAAGACGGAAAATGGGAATCTTTGATCAATCTGGACGTCAATTACAGCGGGAGCACAACTTGGCCCTGCGCTTTGAGGACGGACTCGCCGATCGCACCCAGCCACAGCCGTCAATCCCGGATGGACCGTCGCATCTACTCTCGGCCAACTACTACTGCCAGCGGGATGCACGTCGCGAGGTGCTGCCGCCCATCGACCTGGTGGAGCAGCAAAAGCAGCTGGCGGCTGATGGTGGTGAAGCGGCGAAGGCCACGTCTTCCAAGCTGCCCACTCCGGGCAAGATCTATGCCTGGGATTAATGGGCCGCTTCCACGCAGGAATCGCCTTTTTTGAGTTGTAGTACGAGCCGGTTAAAGCTAATATAGAATCAAATTGAAACAGGAATGCGTGCATTCGTATATTCAGTGATGGAGGGCCAAGTGAGAGAGCCCCTTACCAGACCCTTACCACCATATCTCAAGCCCCACTCGCCGGAAAAAACACCATCCATCACTGGATATAATTATGTACAAGTATTTTATTCAAATATTTACAGAATCGGTCACTTACAACTAGTCAAAAAAAAATCTCAATCTCGCAACACCTAATAGACGCGTGGCTTCAGGCCACAATTGATTCCCGTGGACGAACGCAGGATAAGGTTCATTACGGGCTGGACTTCCTCGCCAAGAGGCAGCAACTCAAAGTGTCGCACCATTTTGCTGATGGTGCTCTTCATCTCGAGCATTGCGAACTTCTGGCCGATGCAGTTCCTCGCGCCGGCGGAGAAGGGAGTATAGGCAAATGGATTGATCTCGCCCTTGCGCTCCATGCTGAAACGGTCAGGAATGAACTTCTCCGGATCAGGGAAGTAATCTGGATCGCGCTGAGCATGGTAAATAAGGATCATCACATTCGAGTCGGCGGGTATAAGCTTGCCGTCGAGTAAGGTGTCCTGGGTAAGGTAGCGTCCAATGATCGGCACCGAGGGAAACAGGCGCAACGACTCCTTTATCACGCACTCTAAGTACTTGAGCTCGCCCAGGAGCTGCATCGTAACTGGAGTCGACTTGTCATCCCCGAGAACATCTCGGACCTCCTGGAAGACGCGAGCCTGAACCTCTGGATGACGTGCTAGCAAATAGCAGGTATAAGCAATGCTACTAGTCGTAGTGTCGTGGCCCTCAAACATAAAGGTGTCGACCTCCTCGCGGATGTCACTGTTGCTCAACGGAGCCCCATCGATTGTGGACTTCAGCAGCACATCCAGCAAGGCCAGGCGACGCTTCTGACCTACATCGTTAAGGAGGGCAGCGTCGGGATCTCCCCCATCGGCAATGGATTTCTGTAGGAGCTCGCGCCGCTCAGTGATTACCGAGTTGGTGAAGTCATGCATGTTCTTTACGGAAGCATTCAGCTTGGCTGTCAATTTCGGATAAAGGATCTTCATCCATGACTCTATACGCTGGAGGGGGTTCATGAAGCGTTCAGCTAACATTGAAGAGGCACTAAGAAGATGGGTTCTCATATGAAATAAAGCCAGCCGATAGTTACTGTGTGCTTATACTCACGTTGTGACCGACTGAACGTAGGAGAATTGCGGCTGGAGCTGAGCATTAATTTTCACACCCATGGCCGTTTCCGCAATGATATCCATGGCACACAGGCAAGCCACCGGGAACATATTTATCACCGTCTTGCCATCCGCCCGATCGTACAGCTGCTGAGCCATAATGGCGCTCTGTTGATCAAAGACCTCCACGAAGTCCTCCAGGATCTTGAAGTGGAATGCGGGTGTGATGATCTTCCTGCGGCGGAACCACTTTTTGCCTTTGCTAAGGAGCAGTCCATCGCCGAGCCAATTGACCAGGAGCCCATAAAGATTGTTTTTCTGAATCGTCTGCTGGCTGCTCATGATCGCCTCAATCATTTTTGGATCAGCGGTCATAAAGCCACGTTCGCCCATCATCTGAATTCTTATGTTTTTACCAAACTCAGCAATCAATCGGTCCTGCAGATTGAAGATAGCTGCAAGAGAAGAGAATTGGTACTCATTAGTTAGTCTGTGCTTTTAAAAGCAACGATTTATGAGCAAACAATTTCAAAAACTAATATTTTTAAATCGCAGTCCTGGGATTTACGAACTTGACCTACTTTTGGGTGACTCATTGATCATCATGGGAGCGTTTCCCACCAGAGGATAGCTCCTGGGTCCTCGGATTCCAGCGGCGGCGTACATCTTGTTGTGGCGCCTGTTTCGCAAATAATCCCAGGCGAAAACGGTCGCCAGGAAAATGGCCAAGAGCTCCAGATACATGTTTTTTTTGGGATTCCGATTCGGCACTCTGGGTTGAAAATGGGATGGATCTATTTACGCTGGCACCGTTGGCCATCGACTGCTTGTGATTGCTCAGCGGCGGGGCTGTTTTGTAGCTGGCGCGGATTGCGATAAGGCGTCCACAATCAGGGCAATGAAGCCGAAAACCAATGGGAAGGCCAAAAACTATGACCGGGGTCAAAACCAGGCGGCACTTGGTGCCATGACCATGGGAAGTGGGGAGACTTACAGCTTCCATGTCAATGTGGATTTCTGTGAAGGAAAAGAAGAGCTGCACAAGGATCTGCGTGATCCGTTGGCGCACTTTCCGAGATGAACGCACCAAAAAGTGCCTCTTCACGGTGACCCATGGCTTCGCTCCTATCCGAAGTTCCGATTGATTAGGACAAAGTTCCGACCACCGACCACCGCCCACCGCCGTGGATAACGTTGGACGGGGGCCTGGGAAAGTTCACGTGGCGCTATCTCCATATTAGTATATGGATTTGCCAGAGCACTCGGCCACTGCTGATTAGATCGAAAGCTGCTGGCTGTTAGACTCTTGGAACTAAACAAGCAAATATATAAGTAGATAACTAGCCTGCAAATTCAATTGACTGTCGAAATGATGTTGAGATCCTCTTGGTTCTATCGTACTTACCCAACATTCTTATCAAGGTATTGATTGATCTTAAAAATACGATTCTTCCTACAAGCTCAAAACTATGCAGCACAAAGTGCACAGCATAAAACTGCCTTCGATCCCGGCTCTCTTAAATTTATAAAAGTGGGGGAAAAACTGAGAGCATCGCTGGGAAGCTGTTCTATAACAGGTCCAACCAGAACCCCCTATATAATGCACTACTCGAACTCGAACTGACGAGCGGGTACAAACGTCGTTGTTTGTGGACTTGAAACCCCATTACTCATAAATATGGAATTATTATATTAAATCGATTCCCCTGCAAACTATTTATTTTAATTGTTAACAGATAGTCTGGGTAGATATCTTTATGGCTTGTCCGATCCAATATGAGATCCAATGTTTACCTCTAATCAGCAACTAAGCATGACGAGTGCAATTGATAAGAGTTCTCAGCTGCCTTGTAATTATGACCTAGCAAGTTATTAACCCGCACTCTTTCAGTAGCTAAGTGGGGACAAGGGATCTTGGAATGTTTATATCTTTGATAAGTTGACCTACTGAATTATGACCTTTGGACACTGTTACCTTTCTGTTAAGAGGATGACTTGGGTGACCACACAATGCAGCTAGTGTCAGATCATCCGCGGATCTCCTAGTGACTGAAGGGGCATATCTACTATTCATGATGATGAGCTAGAAATAGGAGGGTGATCATCTTAAAAGGTCCTGATAGAACTCGACAGTTTCGAGACAACCTCTTATTTATATATTTATAACTGGTTTACAAGTTCCCACCCCCCATTAGCTTAAATTACCCGACTAAGCATGACCACTCAACAAAAAGACTGCATCATCGTGACAAGGCTATCAACTCCATTCGTCAATGGGTCGTCGGGTTTTCTTACCCCCAGCTGCCCGCTGCAGAAAGTAGATTGCCGGACTCGATTTGGTTCTCTTACGGGCAGCAGACTCTCTTACGGGTTTCAGCTGGCGTAGACTTCAGATTAACAGCCCACAAAGCTGATAAGATTTATAGTATCGTTCAGTAGAAAGGCGTTTCTCGGTCGATGCACAATGCTGGGTGTTGTTGGAGTGCTCCTCCTGGTGGCGTTCGCCACGCTGCTTGTGTGCGATTTCCTTTGGCGCAGGCGGGGCAATGGTGTTCTGCCGGGTCCGCGGCCACTTCCCTTGCTGGGCAACCTGCTCATGTACCGCGGCCTGGATCCTGAACGTAAGTTTCAGTTAGTTGGGAAAACTTACGGATTAAGTAAAAGCTGTTTGTTATCTGTCCAAATCTATTGCCAAATCGATGGCGTGGTATAATCACACCTAATAATAATCCGCAGAAATCATGGACTTTGTCAAGAAGAACCAGCGCAAGTACGGTCGCCTATACAGGGTGTGGATTCTCCACCAGTTGGCCGTGTTCTCCACGGATCCGCGAGACGTGGAGTTCGTGCTAAGCAGCCAGCAGCATATAACCAAGAACAATCTGTACAAGCTGCTCAACTGCTGGCTGGGCGACGGATTGCTGATGAGCACGGGCAGGAAGTGGCATGGACGCAGGAAGATCATCACGCCCACGTTCCACTTCAAGATACTGGAGCAGTTCGTCGAGATCTTCGACCAGCAGAGCGCTGTGATGGTGGAGCAGCTTCAGTCCCGGGCAGACGGCAAGACGCCCATCAACATCTTTCCTGTGGTTTGTCTAACTGCCCTGGATATAATTGCAGGTGAGCAATGGCAATTACTCTAATAATTATACTTATACTAGTTCAATATTTGCCAATTAGAAACTGCGATGGGCACAAAAATCAATGCCCAAGAAAATCCCAATCTGCCCTATGTCCAGGCTGTCAATGAGTGAGTGTGGTGTGGTGTGCTAGGTGCAATCCCTACATTTCTGATGAGTTCTTCCCTGTGACAGTGTCACCAACATCTTGATTAAACGTTTCATTCACGCTTGGCAGCGGGTGGACTGGATTTTCCGGCTAACGCAGCCAACGGAAGCTAAACGCCAGGACAAAGCCATCAAGGTGATGCACGACTTTACCGAGAACATTATCCGTGAGCGGCGTCAAACGCTGGTCAACAACTCGAAGGATACAACTCCTGAGGAGCAAGTGGATTCCTTGGGCCAAAAGCGACGCATGGCTCTGCTGGATGTGCTGCTGCAGTCCACAATCGACGGCGCCCCCTTGAGCGATGAGGATATCCGCGAGGAGGTTGACACGTTCATGTTCGAGGGCCATGACACCACAACCTCGGCGATTTCCTTCTGTTTGTATGAGATCTCCAGGCATCCGGAGGTGCAACAGCGACTGGTGCAGGAGATTCGCGACGTTCTCGGCGAGGATCGAAGGCGGCCAGTTACCCTTCGTGATCTGGGCGAGCTGAAGTATATGGAGAACGTGATCAAGGAGTCGCTGCGCCTGCACCCACCAGTGCCCATGATCGGCCGCTGGTTCGCCGAGGATGTGGAAATACGTAAGGAGTTGGAAGGATATTCTCGATTCTCTTATGTAAACATATTGATCTTTTCAGGTGGCAAGCGTATTCCGGCGGGCACTAACTTTACGATAGGCATTTATGTCCTCCTTCGTGATCCTGAGTACTTCGAGTCTCCCGATGAGTTCCGACCGGAGAGATTCGAGGCAGATGTTTCGCAGATTCATCCGTATGCGTACGTCCCGTTCTCCGCCGGACCAAGAAACTGTATTGGCCAGAAGTTTGCCATGCTGGAAATGAAGAGCACCGTCAGCAAGCTGCTCCGTCACTTCGAGCTGCTGCCCCTGGGTCCTGAACCCCGGCACTCGATGAACATCGTCCTGCGGTCGGCCAACGGCGTTCATCTGGGCTTGAAGCCTCGCGCCTCATGAGGAATTCATGTCTCCTGTATTTAGCTTAGAATAAACGTGTATACAAGTATTTAACTATTTTGTCTGCTGGGAACTACAATATTTTTATCCTCTCAGCAATACATATACATGTGCACGTGAGTGACCACAGATATGTGTTTTGTTTGATTCCCTCAGCTGTTCTTGCGGAAAAGCAGCTGGCTAGTGTTTTCCGCAGATTTTCCGTCCTGCTCACCTTTGTGCTTCGGCACTCTGTTTCACTTTAGCCAGAGGCGCAATATTCGAATAGATTTGCTTATATAAACTTCAGCTACGGGCAATAAGTGCGAAGTGCCAGGTATATAAATAGGTAACACATTTGTGGTGCTCCAGATAAGATTGCCAGCTTTTCGAGAGCCAAGAGCTTCCTAAGACGCGCAGCAGAGTTTCAACATGTTGGTGGTTTTGCTGGTGGTCCTCCTGGTGACTCGCTTGGTGGCCTCGCTGTTTCGTTTGGCGCTAAAGGAGCTGCGACATCCGTTGCAGGGCGTTGTGCCAAGTGTTTCGAGAGTTCCGCTGCTTGGAGCCGCCTGGCAGATGCGCAGCTTTCAACCAGACAGTAAGTTTTCGTTTAAGCTCTTCGATATTTGATATATTTCCTGCAAAATATTCCAGACTTGCACGATAAGTTCGCCGAGTATGTTAGGCGCTTTGGTCGCTGTTTCATGGGCAGTGTCTTGGGCCATGTGGTGGTGGTTACAGCGGAGCCCCGTCATGTAGATGCACTGCTGCAAAGTCAGCATCAGTTGAAGAAGGGCACGATGTATATGGCTCTACGCGGCTGGCTGGGCAATGGACTGCTTCTGAGTCGCGGAAGTGAGTGGCATGCGATGCGTAAGATCATCACGCCTACCTTTCACTTTAGCATCCTGGAGCAGTTTGTCGAGGTATTCGATAGGCAGAGCAGCATATTAGTGGAGCGGTTGAAAGCACTGTCGCGCGGCGACCAGGTCGTGAACATCTATCCCTTGGTGGGTTTGGCTGCCCTGGACATCATCACCGAAACTGCTATGGGCGTAAGTGTGGGCGCTCAAGGAGGTGACTCCGAGGTGGTGCACGCTGTAAACGAGTAGGTTGTAATATATTCTAATTACGCCATCGTTCGTTACCCTTTATCTTCCTTCAGTCTCACTAACATCTTGGCCACCAGGTTCATGAGGCCACATCTCCTCTTTCGCCATCTCTTCCGCCTGTGCTGGCCCAGCGGATTCAGGAAGCAACAAGCAGGTGTCCTCTGCCTGCATCAGTTCACCAACGGAATTATAGAGCAGCGCCGCCGCTTACTGGCCAGGGAGGCCCAGCAAGATCAGCCAACAAAGCGTCACGCCCTGCTGGACACTCTCCTGCGGGCAACTGTGGATGGGAAACCTTTGACTGACAAGCAAATTCGCGATGAGGTTAACACATTCATCTTTGAGGGTCACGATACCACGACTTCAGCGGTGTCCTTCTGCTTGTATCTGCTTTCCCGCCATGAAGCAGTGCAGCAAAAGCTCTTTGAGGAACTGACGATGCACTACGGCCAGGATTTATCCAGAGGCGTTATTCTATCGGATTTTGTTGCGTTACCATATCTAAGTTGCGTGGTCAAAGAGTCCCTGCGTCTGTATCCGCCTATTCCGGCCGTCGCACGCTGCCTGGAAGAGGATTTGGTTATAGGTGAGTGGACAGTCTGAGACTATAAGACTCACCTAAGCGTCAATTCACACCAGATGAGGGCTACATCCCCGTGGGCACCAACGTGGTCGTCCTTCTCTGGCAGCTCCTTCGGGATGCAGAGCTCTTCGCCGATCCACTGGTCTTCCAACCGGAGAGGCATCTGGGAGAAGAGGCACCCAGACTGAGTCCCTACAGCTATATACCGTTCTCCGCTGGGCCAAGGAACTGCATTGGTCAAAAGTTTGCCCTGCTGGAGATGAAAACCATAGTGACCCAGGTGATACGCCACTACCAGCTGCTTCCCATGGGCGCCGATGTGGAGCCGTCCATTAAAATAGTGCTGCGCTCGAAGAGCGGGGTAAATTTTGGGCTGCGACCCCGTTTGTATTGAAAATCTGCGAGTGGCGAATGAAAATAAAGCATTTCGGATCAGCTGGCGCGCTGCAGTTTGAATCTGGCTGTCGTTATCGATAACAGCGATAACAGCAATCAGCTGGCGCAGTGATGGGCGAGTATAGCTTTTCACCGCCAAAAAAATGATAAGCCATAGTTTAAATTTAAATGCACAAAACTAATACCAAGAATTTAACAGAAAGACAAGTGTTTATACATCACATATGAGTACGTAAAATAAAAATAGAACCGCTGATAAGGGAAATCAGGATCAGCTGATAGCAGAGAATGTGGAATAAACCCAATTAATGTGATTAAGCTTAGTAACCAAACCGACCAGAGATTACAATACAGCGTTACAAACAAATTGTATGTGTATGTACATTACATATACACATATGCTTATAGAGCATTTGGCTTTATAAGCTATTTTTGTCAGTTTTGCGCTCGTCAATCGATAAATGTCACATCGAATCGATACGCGCAACTGTTGAATTATATGGAAGCTAACCGTTTATTTTTCCAGCTTTTCCGAGATTTCCCCGACAAATGTGCTTTCTCCGATTCTTGGCCCAAGCCAGGGGCACCTTGGGACGGGTAAGTATACCGGACGAGCAGAAGAAAGTGAGGAAGGCCAAGCATTAATAGGGCTTCTCCGTTCGCGCAGCATCTGGCGGATGCCTCACCAGTTGCCTGGGCAGCTGCTCCCGACGTTTCCGGGCGGAAATTGCATCTGGTGATGGGCAACGAATCGTGTGACCTGGACTCCGCCGTTTCAGCAGTCACTTTGGCGTTTGTTTACGCCCAGCGCCATCGGGAGCACGACTATGTGCCTATACTGAACATTCCTCGCCGAGATTACCCCTTAAAAACCGAGGTGGGCCACCTGTTTGTGAAGTGTGGCATTGCCGAGCCCGTGTTGCTCTTCCGAGACGATATTCCGCGGGAAGTAGTTCAGGATGTGAACGTTATTCTCGTGGACCACCATGTAAGCCCGCTGGCACCAAATGTAACGGAGATTTTGGATCACAGGCCCTTGGAGGACAGCAGTCCATCCTTCAAGCAGCTGCCCACACGCTGCCAACTGGACATAGATGCGTCGGTAGGTTCCTGCGCCACTCTGGTGGCCCAGCAGTATTTCGCTGAGGACCAACCCCGATCCACTGGCGTGGCTCAGCTGCTGCACGCCACCATCGTGCTGGACACAATTAATTTTGCCCCCGCGGCCAAGCGCTACGGACCAAAGGACGAAGCCATGGTACAGAAGTTGGAAAGCGAGCTGAACTGTGGGGGCGCTCAAAGAAGCAGTCTTTTTGATGAGTTGGTGGCTGCAAGGGCGGATATTAGTAGGCTAACTCTCACCGAAGTTTTGCGCAAGGATATGAAGGTCTTACAAACCGATCGCCAGGTGGTTCCTTTAGCTGGAATGCCCATCCTTGTCAGAGATTTTGTGGAGAAAAACGGCGCAGAGAAAGCCGTTCGTGAGTTTGGCGTGGAGAGTAACCTTTTGGTTATCCTGGGAATGTATGTATCACCTGCCGATGGCCAAGTGCAGCGTGACCTGGCTCTGATCTCTCTCTCCGGCCAAGGCCAATTTGTTGAACGCGTCCGGCAGGCACTGATGGAGTCTAACGAGCCCCAACTGGAGCTGCGCCCTCACGAGGTGGACACCCGCTTCATGGGCGGCTGCTTCTTGCGCCAACACAACGTCCAGGCCACCAGAAAGCACATACTTCCCATCGTAAAGCGCGCCCTGCTTGAATGGGAGGCGGATCACGGCTGCGACTGTGACGAGGTGTACTTCTTCAAGGAGAAGCCGCAGCTGGGACTCTCTTAAGGCGAGGTCAGGCCATCGGACAGCTTAGACAAGACTTAGCTAGAATTTTAGCGCCACCATTATGTTACCAACGTTAAGCTTACACCAAAAAGGCATAGAGAATTTTTCATTTAAGGTAAATTGTCGAAATTTTTGAATGCACTTCGTCAGTTTATAATGTAATAGGTTGAAGCGAGTGAAATATTGAAGCAATCAGTATTCCAAATATATGTTACTTTGCAACCTTGGTAACATAAAGGCAAATTAGTTTCCGAGTATTCACACATTAAGTTCTATCCAGTTTCCTAGTTGTTTATATGGATTAAGCGAATATGTACAGGGTATACATGGGTAAAAGAAAGCGTTATATTTAATAAAAAAAAGGACTACAACTGTGGCTCGGTCTCGTCAGCACCTCCCTCCTCGCCCATTTCGTCGTCTGCGCACTCCAACGTCATGTCTTCCAACATCTCCTCCAGCGTGATCTGGGGCACATCACCACCAGCGGCCTGCACCTCGATCGGTATCGTCTTGTTCGTGTCCCGATAGATGTTGACCTGACCGCGGATATCTTCGTTTTCCTCGAGATCGTCGAGGAACTCGTGGTAGTCGTACTTGCTGCGCTCATCGGTGGCCTCCGCCGCCAGATGCTTAATTTTCCACACGCGCTGGCTGAGTCTGGTCTGTCGATCGTAGTGCTTGCGCACAAGAATCACGTCCGGAATTTCATCCGTCGACAGTTTGTCGAACTCCAGATCGTTGATGTTGGCCTCGCCGGTGTTGTAGCCCATCACGGAATCGCCCACCTTGAGCAGGTGGCCCAAGTGGGAGCGTGTGTGAATGGGGTTATCGTTGATGCCCAGCTCCGAGGCGCGCACCACCCAAATGTCGCAGAGGGCGTGCTTAAAGGAAACCTGTCCTTGACCAGGATAGGTCTTTCGATCCTTCTCCATGATCACATCAATGTCCATGACGACGTACTCAACCAGCTGCTTGGGATTGCAGATGGCCTCAAAGGGAGCTCTACAAAAATGCAAATAATTGGGCTTATTCGAAGTTAACCTATGTAAAATAGGAAAATAGGATTCCCACCTGAAATAAACCTGCGAGGTGAGCTCAGCAATCTGTGCGGTCAGGGGATCAATCAAGTGAATGCTGCTGGACACCCGGTTAACCAGAACCAATGGCGAGAGATTGCCCAGCTGGTGGCGCAGCTTCTTGGACAGGCAAACTGCACTGTCCTTCGATACTGGTGCTATTTCCACCGACCAGTTGTATTTGTAGTTATAGTTGTTGCTGTGGATATCGTGAGAGATGAGACGCTTCGAGGTTGTTACCTTGCCGGGCACCATGGTCAGCAGAAAATCCACCATGCGCCGAGCATGGTTATCACTGGCGTAGAAGAAATCCAGACCGCCGTGCTCCGGCTTGATGCCAAGGGTGTTCTCGTGGGCTTTGTGCTTAAGGATCAGCTGCTCCAGGTAGTAAAAGGTCTTCTTGTTCTCCGCCCGCTGGCGAACCTGCACGAGGCAGCGCCAGAAGTCCTTGGCCTCGGTCCGATGGCAATCGTTGCACATCTGGTTCTGTACAGTGAACTCCACCACGAAGACTTGCTGGAGCACCGTTCCGCCGGTGATCTCGCCGTGCACGGTGAGCTTCACCTTTATGCGCTTGGAGTGCTGCTCTGTCCAGATGAAGCCGGCATCCACCAACTTCACATCCTTCAGCCCTTTCAGCTTCTTGAGGCAAATGGCCAAAAGTTCGCGGGACTCCAAGGCGGCCTGAATCCACTCGTTTGGCGGCTGCAGATAGCGCTCGCAATTACGACAGAAGTGGAGCACAGCCTGCTTGGGGATGTTCTCCGTGATGTCGACATGGTTGCGCAGGCAGGTGACGCACATGTTGGCCGGATTCGGCTGGATGGCCACTCCGCACTCGCAGCACAGGATGACGGCGTTCGAGGCGGCGCCCTTACCGTCCCCGGCGCCCAGCGGGCTAACCCCAACGTATTCGTGATCCATGAATCCTCCGTAGGTCTCTTCGCTCCAGCTATTTCACAATGGCGTTGTAGAATACGACGAAATTCCCACGAAGTACACAACTTTGTAAACACGTGCGTGTTGATGTGTATCGATTGGACAGAGATCAGCGATGAAAATAATCGACAAATGAAGCTCAGCCTTTTTTTAGCTGCGACTAGCCAAAAGTGAGAAACTGTTTTTGTTTTCATCAATGATGAACCAGGGAAACTTAAAGCTAAGGAAGACGATACTGACAGATTTCATAACATATTCTTAAAATTTAACGAATCTAGTATACCCTTTTACTCTACGGGTAACGAGTATAAATACTCCTCAACTGTCTTCGACTATTTTATATTTGGCTAGCGAATGTGTGCCCTGTTATCGATACATCGGCCCCCGTCATCACTGACCAACCAGCTGAGGCGACGGACTCGACGCCCGGAAACTTATACGGACTTGGAAGGGATTGGCCGTCATGCAGAAGAAGCCCATCAACACCAACTCGCTGCTGGACAAGCTGCACCGCGGCGCGGTGTACGCCTGCATCGGAGTCACCCTCTACGGCACGTACATCCTGGGAATGCGCTACTACCACTACTACACTGTCATCCGGCCGGAGAAGCAGCAGGCGGAGCTAAAGCTCCTGGACGAGGGCGCTCACGACAAGGCCAAGGAGCTGAAGTACTAGGCCCGCCCCTCTCCTCCGCCCCTTTAATTGTTAAATGTCTGTTAAGCGCAATAAACTGTAAGGAAATGTAAGCATTTTCAGCTGAAAACGGCCAACGCCGGTTGTTGTTGTGTAACCACGGACGGACAGCTGGCCAAAGTAGATGACCGTCGGCAGCCCCGGTGGGATTCTGTCATGCTGAGATTCCAGATTCAAGATTTGACCCTGGAACCAGCCCAACAATGCGCCATTAGCCGTCTGTGCCGTAAATCAAACTGGTCGCTCACAATGGGAAATCAATCAATTGACAGCGACATCGCCATCGCCATCGACATCGACCCGTTCGGCGGACTAGAATTAGCCAAGAATTATAATTTAGCTGGCAATCAAATATGTTGTCATCTCCGGATCGTGACCACGTCTCCCCAGCCTGTCGACCAGACGGCCCCTCGGCAGCCTGGGCTTCCGCTTGCCCAACGCGTCTCGCGTGCATTCACCTCCAATGCGCAGGGCATAAATATTAAACGATGTGGATACGAACACAATCGCGGGGAGCAGGAGACAATGGCGGTGCCACCCACTTTTGGCCAGAGATGGCGAGACGTCGTCGATTGGGAAAATGTTTTCCATGCTTCATTCAACAATGTTGCCTCCGGCGTTGCTTCATTCATGACTTGGGAACTCGGAGCGAAGCAGCCATCGAAAGCCACAGCCATAGCAGACTGCAATTGCGATTGGCAATTGCCACTGCGGTCAAGGTCGTCCTTCATTGTGCAGGCACGGCACTGGGTACCGGGCAGTGGGTAGTGGGTACTGGGTAGCAAGTACCCCGGCAGACGGAAGTGGTCGAGAATAATGGAACGCGGAGTCTGTACGGCTGGAGAACCAAGTCAAATCAAGTGGTTATCATAATGCCTTGAAACTGTAGCATACCTCTTTCAATGGACCTAGTTTACGTCCATTAACACTAATGACTGAAAACTCATCGAGCAGACCACCGACCCTTGGCCCAATATACCCCTTAATCCAGGGGACCTCGACAAAGTCGTGCACTTTGGATATTCTTTCGATAACAGTTTGCATTGGAAATGATCTGGCAGAGATCTCAGCTGGCTGGCAGCTTAATTAAAATGCCAAAATGCTGCCAAACGTGCAATTGTTCATAATTTGTATATAATGCTGCTTGAATGCCGCACGAGCGATTCCCACGGGGCTAGTGGCATCCCAGCAGCTGTGGCCAGCTTCTGGGCGAGCTTAGGTAATAGGTAATAGGTAATAGGTAATTGTGTCCATTCCGGGCGCTGCAGGCCATCCGATCTGGCAGTGAAAGTGTTATACGATACGATATGCCTACCATGTGAGAGAGGGGCACTTGGTGATTGTGGAACGCGTCGAGGGTCTCGTGTTGCACGTTGCACGTTGCTTGTGGAACGCGTTGCTGCCTCACTTCGGTTGCCCAACGTGCAGCCTGGGATCTTAGAACTTCGACTGCGATGGCAATTATAACAGATATCGTTAGTTGCCACGCCCACTCCACTTCACTCCCCCCTCTGCTGCAGTCCTCCTCCGCCGGATGAGCGGATGGATGACCTTTTGGCTCCGCAGCATAAACAATATTCGGTTTCAAGTCCTCAACCCGTCATGCATTCAATTCAGCTGCAACAATCGCTGGCGCTGCCGTTGTTGTTGTTGTCAGTTTGCATAATTGCAACTGTAGCAGCAACGAACAACAATAAGCCATGTCGGATGACTATAAAAGCGCCGGGCCACCGGCAGCCATCAACAAACCTCGCCTGGCGTCCAACCCATCAAGTCAACCAGCCATCAGCAATAACCATCAGCAGCAGCAACATGAAGTTCTTGGTAAGCAGCAGCACCAGGACACCGGGATACCAGGAGACCTGGACACCTGGACACCGGGATACCAGGACACCTGGATAAGCAAACTGCGAGTGACGAACTTTTTTTGAGTGCCAGTTTGTTTAATAAAACAATGTAAAAGTGATTCTGAATCCTCGCTGAAAGTGCTCTATAAACTATAAGCCATATAGTTATATAGCTATATAGTATAGTGTCGTTTAAAATGTTTCAACATCTGAACACCAAACTGAAACCCGAACCATTTTTTTTCTCTGTGCAGTGCGTGTTCGTCATCCTGGCCATTTGCCTCATGAGCAGCTGGGCAGCAGTTTCGGAGCCCGCTCCTGAAGCACTGGAAGCGGCCGACCCATCCGCCGTGGATGAGAAGAAGACGGAGAAGAGAGGCATCTACGGGTTCGGTCACGGCTACGGCGGCTACGCCGGATACGGCGGATATGGTGGCTATGGACATGGCCACTACGGCGGCTACGGCGGACTGAGCAGTCCCTACTACGGCGGCTACGGATACGTCCATGCGGCGCCCTACTACGGCGGACACCACGGCTACTATCCGTACCACCATGGCCACTACGGCTTCTACTAGGACCACCTAGAACCACCTATCCATACTGTTTTTTTTTTGTCTCGATCGCTTCATACTCATCACTGCACCATCATTCGTATATATGTATGTACATATATGTATGTATGTACTGGTTTTCCCCAATCATTCACCGCAATATAAATGTACTGCAAATAGCTAATACAACTCGCAAGTCTTTGAATTTGGAGGCTAATATCTATATCTCCTATATCTATATAGCACCTATATCACTAGAGTCTTACTTGTGTGGCAATAGAAGTGACTTTCGGTCACTTTATGGGGGTATGAAAGGCATAAAGCTGCCAAGTGACTGTTATACAAAAGTCACTGTTCAGTCACTGTTCAGTCACTGCTTTCGATCAGCGAGTGATCAGCAGTTGCTCCGAACTGTTCGACTGAACGGAACTGTTTACCCATTGCCACGCGCAGGAATTCGCCATTGAGATGCTGAAACGCGATCTGCAGAAGATCACACTCAAGCTGTCCGATCTCAAGGACTACGAGATTGCCCGCCAGAAGAACAAGTTCAAGAATGCCCCGCAACCCAGGCTATCCCAGGACGCACTCACCGGTGACGATGCCTCCACTTCGGGGACAACGGCCAGCTGCAGTTCCAACACGGAGACGGCCACCGAAACTGCTTCGGGCTCCGGATTGGGATCGGGGTCTGGATCAGGCTCTGGCTCTGGCTCTGGCTCCGGATCCGGATCGTACATGACGGGAATGGGCTACCGTTCGGAGACACCCTCCTCCGCATCGTACACCACATCGACGACCCCGACTCCGGCCACTCAGGAGGAGGTACTGAGGCCCTCGTCCGCCGTCACGGCCACCACCACCACCGGCACCACCAATTCCGGCTCCACGGATGATGTAAGCGTGGCGGCCGTTGTGGATGACACGGACACCATTGACGAGATCAGCGACGACAACTGGGTGGACCTAAATGCGGACACCAACGACACCGTTGACACCCACCAGGAGGAGCAGCTGCAGGAGGTGGAGGATGAGGAGGAGGAGGACGGGGCCAGGGGAGGAGTCTAATCCCGACCACTTATTTCACATTCCATTGATCAGCACATTTTGTATACGCAACCAAGTATAATAACCCATTGCATGCTCCACTTACCTAGAAATCACTTTATTATAATAGTTGGGAGGGTTATACAAGCCGTGCGGTTGGAGAAGGAGATGCGATCGGATTATATCGAGTGGGGAATGCAGCTCTTAATTGGGTCCTCCACAAGGAGCTTAGCAAGCGGGAGTCGACAACAAGTGGCTTATGGACACCACGGCAACAGGTGGACGCAGTGTGGGAGTATGGTAGTGGGTGGGCCAGCTGTGGAACGAGAGCCCGAAACAGAGGGTAGCCCGGCTCCAAAGGGGTACGACACGGAGGAGGGGTGGCCCCCAATGGGGCTGCCTCCACGAAAGCTTCCCCGAAAAGCTGAAAAGCTCGCAGGCAACGGCGCTGCATTTCAAAATACGTGGCCATACTGCTTTCTGGCGGCGGGCTGGCCAAAACGGCGGCTTCAACTCTGTCCGGCTTGAACGGTTGTCCGGAGCACGGCAAACGGACGACGACAAACGGACGGCGGACAACGGACGGCGGATGGCGGATGGCCGGCCTTCCGCCAATTACGGGTCGCTGGAGTCCACGGCCAAGCGATTGTCAATTAGTAACGCGCCTAGGCTCGCTATCCAACCTGTGCTCTGGTTCCCGTGTTCCGTGGTACAAGTGCCCGTCTCAAGTTCCGCCTCTGTGTCCGCAACGGTATCGACATCCCCGGCCGCATCGGTGACCGTGACCCAAGGATCGACCGGTAGCATCACGTGCCACGTGCCGGTTCATCAAAAAGTGCAAGGGTAAGTGGCCATGTGCGCAGCGAAGGGGCTGTTCAACCTCTCCGGACGTGGCGAATACCCCTTAATGCCGAAGGGATTTCTGTTGCTGACGAACTAACTCCGCAAAAGGGCAGGAATGCCAATGATAGGCTCATAAATACGTCGGAAACCTTTAACCTTTGACCCCCACAACCTTTTGACTGCGCATATTACCCTTTGCTATGTAAATTCGACCGCCCAGTTGCCCGCAGTGCTCCTCGTCCCCGGGGGATATTCCTGAAGTGAAGTGCTTCTCCGTAGTCCGTAGTCCGTAGTCCACGAGCTGCAAGTAGCGCAACTGCATATACACAACACATTGTAACCGGGTGGAAACGTGACGCGGGGGGCGCACTCGGGTGCACTGATATAACCACCTGTCACACACACATTGGTGGCACGTGCGGCGCTCCAGGTGGCGAGTGGAGAGGGAGGAGAGGGAGGAGGGAGCAGGAAGTAGAAAGGAGGGCGCAGAAAGGAGGCCAGAAGTGAAAGTGAAGGTACAGTTACGTGCGCCAGGGAGCTGGAAGCCAATGAAAGTTCCGCGGATGCTGTGCGCAACTTGTGGCCATGGGACTCCGTTGATCGCCCACCATTTAAGTGGCACCTTCAACCGGATTCACCCACCCATCACCCACCAATGATGATGATGTGCCAGGTGTAAACTCTGCTGTTTTCGCACGAGAGCGCATGTCTTTCATTAATCCGTGCATAATTAGCGCCAGTTGGCCGGCGGAAGGACTGTTGTGGTCGCAGGACTAGCACTTCGAGGGTATATTGGCATTATAAATACATTACAGGGTATGCAGCACTCTATGTCAACAGCTAAGGTAGCTCTGTTGGCTTATGCGCCGCAACTACCAGGAAGATGAGCATGGCCATCGGCATGGCCAACAGAGATGCCTGTGCATATCTGATTATCTGATGGCGACCCTGTTGGCCACCCAACAGGTGGCTGCGGAGAGTACGCCCACTGGTCCCGCCCCTTGGATCGGCTTTCGTCCTGCCCAGCGCTGCAATTTTAATGCGGCCCAGCGCTTCTGACGAGTGCATGTTAAATAGAAGGCGCTGGCAGAGCAAACGACCCGCCCGGATAGTAAATGTCCGGGCTTTTGGCTCCTCCTGCTCCCTGCTCCCTGCCTCCTGCCCCTTGTCCCTGCCCCTTGTCCCTGCCCCATGCCCGCGCTCTTGGCCTTCGGCTTTGCCTTTAGCCAGTTGCCCAGTGCCGCCTCAGTTGGCTTTGGGCTGCGGCAGGGAAAACGGCAATGCGGCATGTTTCGTGGAAAGTGGCAAGAGTGGAATGAGTGGCAAGAGTGGCAGTAGTGGCAGTAGTGGAAAAAGTGAAGCAACTATGGCCGGTGCAGACAATTTGCCCTGATTGCCGAATGTCAATCTGGTTTTGTCAGCTAATTTGCATGCATAGTTCATTCTCGAGCCAGGCCATTATCGGGCACATTATGCCCATGCCCAAGTGCGCTTTTCCTGGCAGCTCAATTTTCCGGCTTTTCGCCTGTTTGACGTTGACGTGCAGCGAAGATTCCCGCGTTTCCTTCCTTGGCCATCGTCGGCAATTAAATCAATAGTTGGTACTAGGCCAGAGAGAACAGGCCAGGCCATAATTCGCCGACGAAGGCGAAGGCTCTTCAAATGCA
Organism: Drosophila teissieri; assembly: GCF_016746235.2. Taxonomy (NCBI): domain Eukaryota; kingdom Metazoa; phylum Arthropoda; class Insecta; order Diptera; family Drosophilidae; genus Drosophila; species Drosophila teissieri. Next base: position 6,390,112 of record NC_053034.1, on the reverse strand, counting down.
CGGAGATGGCTATCACTTGGATGGGGCCCACCTGCAGTTAGGTAACTTAATTGATTCAGATTTTCCATTTTCCGCCATAAACATTTAGTATTCTGCCCAAAACAATGGAAATAGTGCAGCGAAAACGGAATGTCATGCCTCGGTGAATTCGTAATTTAATTTCCAATCGATTGGTGTTCCAGTTTGAAAATGTTTATTTTTGACCATTTTTTGGCAAAAAAACATGATGGTCAAAAATGCGAAAATTGGTAAAAAAAAATCAATTCGTTAGAATCAACTAAAAAGTGATAAGGATCGTTGGCTTGGGTTGTTAGCTGCACAAAACCACAATTTTCTTTCATTTCTGGTCGTTTTTGGTCAAGTTATGACGAAAACGCTGTATAAAGTAGACATTTTGTGACAAGTTTTCGTTCCCCGGTTTTTCATTGATCTTTATTTTGTTCATACATTCGATAAGCCTATTCTGTTAGTTATGAACAAAGTGAATCATTCGCCATTCACCATTCACCAGGTGCGATCAGTTAGTGCGGGAATCTTCCATCGCAGTGCACGGAGCGATGGCGCCAGTCGGGATCGAGTTCCGTTTCGGATGGAGATGGGATGGGATGAGGATGGGGCGAGTGAATGCACCTATTAACGGCAAAGGTGCGAAAGGTGCTTGATACCACGCCGATAAGGCGACCGATTCGTGATTCGGGACTCGGGACTCGGAACTCGGGATCATTGGCCACGGATTCGTGGCGGATTAGGCGGTGTAGCATTATAACCAGCGGAATATGGAATGTGGAAGATTTTAGCCGGGGGCGGGAGAGCGAGCAATTTCGATTTGAACTGGAGACCCAGCTTGGCGTTTATTTGGCTATGGATCGGTGAGCTGTTGACCGAGATTCGTGTTGATTCCGACGCTTATCGCCGGGCCGGATAGTTGTTGTTGTTGTTGTTGTTGTCTTCTCGGGTACACAACAACAGCAATCCGCATTTTCGGGCACTCCGTGTTTGTCTCGTAATCTCTAACGCCGCCGGCAACGAGAACAACAACAAGCAGTGGACGTCGGCGGCGAAGGAATCCGACTGGAACAACAACTGAAACTGAAACTGAAACTGGTGGCGTAAAAATAGCGGGATGGGTTTATAAATAACCGAATCGAAACTAACAAAGTCCGCTCATCCAGGAGCGGACTTAGGGCAATCGGGTTCGCAGCTCCGCCAGCTTGGCGACAATCCGTTGCCAAATGCCTGCGGACAGGAATGCGGGCGTCTCCTCGACCGGCGGAGTCCGCGACGGTGGCAAGTCCCGGACGAAGGCCTCCCACACGTGGGTCATGAAGGTCTCGACGGTGATGCTGGAGAGGACATAGAGGGCGTACCACACGGACATCCCCAGGAGCGCCCTCATCAACACGGCGGACAACGATTCGCTGCTCGCATGTGGCATGCGTCCATCTGTGTCCATCGAAACCGGATTGGGGTCGGGTCCAGTTCCCTGCTCCACCATCCTGGGAGTGTGCGCCAACTCGGGACCAGTTCCGATCTCCACCAATGTGGGAAGCTCCACATTGGGGCAGGTTCCGGTGTCCTGCAACACTGGAAGTGGTACTGCATCACCAGATGCGGCATGACATGTGGAGGCTGGCGCATCTCCAGTTCTTGATAGCTGCAGAGCCGTGGTCGCCAGCAACGCCAGTGTGTGGGACACATACTCCTCCGGAACTTTCTCGGTCTGACTACCGAGCGTTACGAGCAGCTTGCCGCTGTGCACACTGCGGTCAAGTGCCACGGCTTTGGACTCCAGCAAATCGAAGTAGAAACTGGGCGGCGGTGTCTCGTCCTGCAGCATGGGCAGCTCCAAAGATGCTAACCAATCGAACAGCTGGCGAAGATCGCTCGGTGGGCAGGAGCTGCAGCTCAATGGCATACGGATAGCTTCTTCGCCCAGCCCCCAAAGTGAGCGGCGCCAGTGGTATAGGTCCTCCAGTTGGGAGAGCTCCATTGCGAGCAAATATAGTACTTGTTTTTGTTTGACTTACGGACAGAAGAAAATATATTCTGGGCTTCCGTCGGATGTGAAATAGGGACTAGTTTGTGATACCTTTGACACTTGGCTACCGGGTATATAGGGTATTTGGGGTATACAGGTGTTGCTGCTCCTGCTGGGGCGCCAATTCGCTCCTTGTGAGCAGTCAAGCCTGCAGCAGCGCTCCATTTCATCCGGCCTGGACTCCACTATCTTATCAATTAGAAGTGGGGCGTGGCACGACCACCCTCGGACGCACTATGCGGAATTGATTCCCGCTCCCAGCCCCGTTCCCCCTCCCCTGCCAGCGAGGGCGTTATCAATGGCCTGGTATAATCGGCTATCAATATTGTCGCATTACGACAACCATTAATGTGGCGCGGTGAAGGGTTCGGCGACGTCAGGAGGCGACGAGCGTGGGGCGTCTATACTCGTATATACTCGTATATCGTAGGATCACGGGTTGGTCGACCCACTCATCATCGGGGATGGCCTACCTGTGACCGACGTCGCCTGGTCAGCCTGGTCTTGGGGTGTATTGTGTGTGTATTTTTAGCATTAGAAATCACTGTTTGTCCAGCAAATTATGCGATCAGTGCGAAGCGCGGTCAAGTTTGATTACTAATGCTCGTCGTTGGCTGCGTGACTCCTCACGAGGGCGAGCCCAGTGTACCGCTCCACCAGAGAAGCATGATGCAGAGCATCAGCCATTCGCAGTGGCTGGCGGGGATTGGTCTCCCTAGTCTCCCATAGCCGCGACTTTGATAAACCAAAAGCAAGAAAACCCAAAAGTAATAGGGTTTGCCCCACTGTGCTGCCATCCTCACCTGCAGACAAGCCAAACACTTGGAAAATGGGAAAAGGAATTGGAAATTGGAAAGTGGAAAGTGGGGACTTCGACTTGGAGTAGAGTATGATGGTGCTCAGTGTGGTCCAAAAACAGTGTGTGTTCCACGCCATTTGTTATGATTGTGTTCCGCGTTTTATGGCCGTAGTGATTTCGATTTACGCACAGTTCAACTCGAGCAAATTTGTTAATTAATATTTAACACTAAGCCAGAAAGCCAGAAAGGCAAAAAGTCAGAAAGGCAGAAAGGCGTAAGCGTGAGGGGCAGGGGGAGGGAGAGGGGGAGACACCCCCTGCCACCCGAAAATGCCGTGTTATTTGCATGTGGACAACACAATTGGAAGCACGAAACCTGTACGAAATATTATAAACTGATAAGGTGGCCACAATTCAAATTCAGCGTATTGGCTCCCGATCACTTGGCGGCGCTCTCCCGCTCTGCCGCTCTCCTGCTCCCACTCATGCTCCCACTCGGGCGGGATTGCGCCCAGAGTTCTCCATGCGCGCTCCGCTCCATGCGCGCTCTTTGGGGCTGACCATTGATACTGATAAGGAGCGAGGGAGCGGCGCGAGAGGCCTGGAGCGGAGGAGAGTGCTCCGCAGTTTGCTGCTTTTCTTTGCTGCCGTTCCTCCTTTTCCTCCTTCTGCTTCTCCTTCTGCTTCTCCCTCTGCTTCATCGGCCTGCTGCTCGGTCGCTCGTCCGCTCGGCCGCTCGGCGTTCTGCTCTTACACGGCGCGCATTTAATTTTAATTCGTCGCCTGCCGTGCTGCCAGCGACATCGGTTGCGTCTCGCCAAGAAGTAGTGTGTCACTCACTCGCTCCCGCCACTTGGAAGTAGACTCTGCCTGAGCCATCGGCATCGGGAAGGAAGCCGTGCAGCAGGCGAAGTTCACCGTTATTGTGACCGTTTAGTGTGACCGAGTGTGCATGCGCAGCAAGGACATACATAAGACACAGCGAGGAGTGTGGCCAGTTGCCAAGGATTGCCCGTTGTACGATCGAAAAAGCGCATTCATTCAGTTTTATTGAACCATATCGACGCTCGAGTTCGATCCCGATCCCCATTCCGATTCCGATCCCGATCCCGACCCGTAATCTCGACGATTGGACAACTGCAATTGTAACGCGAGCAACACAAACTGTCAACAAAGTCGTAAATTCGCACACTGCCGCCGTAAAGTGAAGCAATCGCGAGGGGAAAAGGCGGAAAAGAGTGCAGGCAGCAACAAATTAATTACCAAATAACAGGCGAAAGGTAAGTCGGCTGGATCAGATAAGGCGGCTATATCCGCAGAGCTCAAGCACTATGTCGTAACTCTTACCTCGGATCGGATCACCGATCACCGATCACCCATCACGGATCCAATCCAATCCAATCCTCTCCAGAGGCGCCTCCCCATCGCCTGGAGTCTTTGGCTTGCCCATTCGAGTGCAGAGAATGCATGCATTTCGTCGCAACTATTTTTAAACAGATCGCTTCTCTACTTTCGGCTCTTTCGGATTTCTCTTTCTCGCCTGCAGCCACAGAACGTGGGAGAAAAAGAACAGAAAGTGCATTCGTTCCTCCCCCTTCCCCCTTCCCCATTTCCTCCGCCGCTTATCCGCTTATCCCCTTATCGCTCAACAGGTGGCCGTGATCGATATTGATAGCTCCCGATATTGATGTTGACTGAATGCTAAGCCCTTGTGGACAAGATCGCTGGGAAAGATTGATCGGGATCAGGGGGGGGAAGTGCGTGAGTGGGGAAGTCAAACATTGAACAATAAATTCCTAAGAATGCAATCCGCTCGTCAAGTTCAAGTTGATACTGTATCCACTAGGAGAAGGGCAGTGAATCTCGTCCTGAATTTCCGCCAGAGAAGCCGTAGGATCCGGTTAGTGGGTCAGTAGCTTTCCCTGGGCAGGTTCAACAGCCTGGTGGTTGGTTAGCTGCAGCAGGTGATTGATGGGAGGTTGTGGGAATGGGAAGTGGGCACAAAGTAAGCCCAAGGTCGCAGTAATTAAAAATCCGTGACCGCAAACGCTGAAATTCATTTAGTGCCGAGCAAAGTGTATTAATTTCATAATAAACAAAGTGCGAGTGACAAAGTGCGAGTGGCAGCTCTTCCAGCGCTCAGCTGAGATGCAGTTGCAGCTGCCAAGGATGGCTAAATGGATAGATAAATCCTGCCCAGAGTTCTCATAGTTAAGGAGTTGGCAACTGGAGATGGATCACATATGTACCTACGAGGGGGGTGAATCACTCGACTCACCTGCTCGCCCCTCCCTGCCTGATACCCCTTCTTTTATTTGGCAGTCCACTCTCGTTTGTTGTGATACCGATGGTTCAACGACTTTGCAGAAATAGTAGCCAAATAGAAACCTCGGGGCTACACACGAAGAAAATGTTGCTACTTAAAGTTAAAGTTAAATACTCAACACCTCATACTTTGTGTCCATGTTGCACTTGGAACAAAGCCAACTGGTGTCCAATCGAATGGCGATATTTTAATGATCATTGCTTTGGCGAGTTATCGAAATAATTCTCAGTGCTTTTTCGCTGCTTTTGCTATTTAGTTGCTTCTGCTTTTTCGTTGCTCTTGCTTTTGTCGTCGCTTCTGCTGATACTGCATTTCGCCTACTGCGCACATTTTGTCACATTTTCGGGGCTATCTCTACGAGCTCCTACACTCCTACACTCACAATGCAGATGGGTCAAGGGCAAAGTCCCGCCAGTGGTGGCCCCCACCCGATGGATGAGTGACTGACTGGGTGCATGGGTGCATGGGTGCATCCAGTGCAAGTGCTATCGCTCTTGGAGGAGGAAGCATGGGCATTGCTGTGGTTGCCGCTGGTTGCCGGGCGAAAGTGCACGATAAACAAGTGGAGTGCAGTAGAATTGAGCAGTAATTACCGATTACGATCCAGTTGGCAACCGGTTCATCAAAGTTTTTGGTGCAGATGTGCATAAGTACTAAGTACTAAGTACTCAGATTCAGATCTTTGTCCTAAACTGAACTCGTGGTCTATGAAAACAAATTGGAGCTAATCGCAGGCATTGGCGCACTAAACATGCAAATTAGCGCGTGCCTCATAAAATATTTTATTAACAATAAATTTAATATGTGTCATGACATTTAAGTGTTGCTTTAAGTTTGGGTCAGGGGGCGTATATTCAGCAATAATTGCAGTAATACGAATGGCACTAGCTACATTCCTTTGGTTCGCGCCGCCAACGTTGCGTATGCGCAATCTCTTTGTCGGCGATATGGGATTCGTTTGTGAGACGAGATGCGAACGCCTGAATGTCATGGCCAGAATTTGGAGCAACCGAATTGAGTCCAGTGATAATGTGGGATTGCCGGAGGCTCTGGAGGTGGAAGTGTACGGCTCTCATTTGCGTTCATTTGATTTGATTTGTTTTGTTTTGTTTTAATTGTCTCTGATTGCACAAAAGAGCGACGCCGACGGATGAATCACTCCGCCTAAGTTCGAGAGGCTGGGGATGCGTTTCCTGTTGACTAGTAACCACATACATATGTATGTAATAATATGTGTACTATGGCGTACTATGTACTATGTACTATGTACTATGCACCATGCATGTACTACGGTTCGATTGTTCGCTCCTAATCAATTTTAGGTTAAGTTCTAGCCTTTGTTCACGCCTGGCTTTCAGTGTAATGTGTGTGTGTGTGTGTGTGTGTGTGTGTGTATGGTGTGGTGTGCATATCAAGTACTGGCTGATATGGCTTTGGAAAAAGTGAAATGCCATTTGTTTTTGTTCGGCCTGCGGGGTGGGGGGGTGTAAATGCCCACCACGCCCCTCTGTTCGCATCTGCTTTATCACGTCACAATTATCTTGCGGCATTGTTGCAACTTTTGCGCTTTGTTTCCACCACACAAAAACGCAGCAAAAACAACAATGATTGAGCAGGCAGCATTCAGCATTTAGCATTTCAGCATCCGAAGGCCCATATACACATGTATCTATACTAACTACAAAGCTGAAGAGCTGGAGGATCAACACACAGCAAACTAGCTGCCTGCCATATGCTATAAATATTGAGAATTCGCGGTAGAGCAGCTTCAATTCGTGACTTCTCGCCGCATAAACGAGCGACTTTCGCGCTGATCGCTGGGGGTCCAAATGGCAAACAACTCAGCCCCAATCTTCCTCCTCAGTCTGGTGTTTTTCTGAGCCGAGCCTGATAAGCCGCGAGATGTTCCACCTCTCCTGGCTTTCCACTGGACACTGGACAATGGACAGTGGAATCGTGAGCGGAATCTGCCAAATAACAGTGATGAGGATGAGGATGAGGGGGGGGGGCGGACTGGAGGGCTGGGGTCAAGAGGTGACTGGGGGGCTGATAACTGCTTTGATTTGGTTTGCTTCGCCTACATTTGGCCCGCCACCTACTTCTATGTATATTAGCACATATTCTGGGGTAATTATTGTAAGTTGAAGCCAATCGGCTTACCACGCCCCATTTTCTAGTGGCATGCAAAGAATTGTGCGATTTGTTTTGAAGAACTAGAACTAGAAAATTCGACAAAGTCAATCTATTTTGAATGCTTAGGCAGGTTCAATGAATTTGGCCGAACTCGGCTGATAACCAGATAACCAGAGCAGACACACCAGCAACAACATCCTCTTCATCACGTGTTTTCAATATGTTGCTGCTGGGTGCGGCACTTGACTTGCTGGACCCATCTTGGTCTTGGACTGCCTTCTAATTGCTGCCATTTGTTTCCCGTTTCAGTTTCTGCAACATGAGCTGCTGGCTCTAAGGAGCACATTCATCAGCAGCAGCAGCAACAGCAGCAGCAACAGCAGCAGCAGTTGCCACATCCAGGCAGCAGGTGCAACCGGAGAGTAGAGAAGTGGAGTGGAGAGAAGAGGAGGCGCACTTGCAGGTCAAGGTTCTTCCGGAGAGCAGAGCAATCAGCCCAGGGCGACACCAGGACAACATGGTACACGGACCGCCGGCGCGCAGAAAATCACAGCAGCAGCATGAGGCCTGCGAGATGGACATGGAGCGACAGCCCACTCCGCCGGACGGCGGCTGGGGATGGGTGGTGGTCTTCGGCTCCTTCATGATACACATAGTCAGTAAGTGCGAGTCCTCAGCATTTCCGTGATTAAGGGCTACAGTACTGCAGTGCATGAGAACCCTCGGTACTTTCGTAGTCGAGTCCACTGAAATGGAAAGTGGGTTGCAATTAGGCTGCCGCCGGAGGAGGACTTGACCGACTGGGTTTGGGATTGGGTAACTGCGGCGGGTAGGCGGCCATCGCCAACTTTACGGCTGCCATAAATCAAACCCAAGAGCATTGGAGCATTGGAGCGACCCGGCAACCGAAAGTGGCCGGGAATAAAAGTAATGGGCATGTCGTGGATTTTTGGGATCGTAAATACTTAGGCACTCTAATCGCCGCAAATCAGGGTGTGCAGCGGGTTGGATTGGAGGTGGGACTTATCGGCAGGGTCCGATCCAGATACTGCCACCCGATACGCTGAAGGCTTGGGTGGATGTGGAGGTGGAGGTGGAGCTGAAGGTGGAGGTGGAGGTGGAGGTGGAGTGCGGTCACCACTTGAGCCGTGCGACTATCAATGGGATGATAATTGTGGCCAAGTGTCCAGTGCGTCGATACGCAGCCGATAATCTTATCGCCGTGTGGGCTGTAATTGCCTGGTCACGGAAATAGTTGCCGTTTGGTGGGATGGGGGCTAGAGCAGACTGGTGCGGGGGGCGGTGGGGATCCTGATGAAATGGGAGCCCTAATTAATTGCCTGCTAAACTGATTTATGGCCAGCGCCCGCACGGCAACCAGTTTGATCGAACCAAATCCACTTTGGGCAGGCTCATTGGGAATACGTTACCTACATGGGGCATTCAATATATACATATGTGTGTGTCTAATCCCCGAGTGATCTCCTCTCTCCCGCAGCCGATGGCATGACCTACTCCTTTGGCATCTTCTACAATGAGTTCCTGGACTACTTCAACGAGGGCAAAGGCTACACGGCGTGGATTGCCTCCATAATGGTGGGCGTGACCTTCTCTTCCGGTGAGCCACATAGTCCACTCTCAAAGGTCAATTATGATTAACCATTAATCCATTTGTCTTGCAGGACCGATCAGTTCGTCGTTCGTGAATCGATATGGCTGTCGTGCGGTGACCATAGCGGGCTCCATTTTGGCCGCCAGCTGCATCATCGTGAGCATGTTCGCCCAGAATGTCCTCACGCTGATCATCACCATCGGTTTCGGCACGGGCTTGGGCTTCGGGCTCATCTACCTGCCGGCCATCGTGAGTGTGACGCAGTACTTCGAGGCCAAGAGATCCCTGGCCACGGGCATCGCCGTCTGCGGCTCCGGATTCGGCACCTTCGTCTTCGCGCCGCTCACGGAGTTCCTGATCGGCAGCTACGGGTGGCGCGGTGCGATGCTGATCATCGGCGGCATCGTGCTCAACTGCATCATCTTCGGTGCCATGTTCCGGCCGCTGGAAATGGAGGCACCGCCACAGACGCCGCCGAACACGCCGAGCACTCCCAAGCTGGGCAAGAAGTCGGCGATCATCGACCAGAACACGACGCCGGCGGAATTGGAGCCACTCAAGATCCAGCCCAAGGATCAGTACCTGCAGCTGCCGCAGCGCACGGATACTCCGGTCACCGGAGGTGCCCTCTGTCGCTCCAACAGCGTTGGCCACAACCTCAAGCCCAGTCTGGTGAGTCCACGCAAATGGCAAATGAGTTGCAAGAGCGAGTGATCTAACTTCCATTTGTTGCATGTGGCAGAACAACAACTCAAACGGCGCCGTCAATGGGCAGGGAGCCACCTTGGTGAGCAGTGACCCACCGCAGGCGGTGGTGAAGAGCACCAGCAACGACGACATCGCCCGCAAGTGCCACAGCCAGTTGCAGCTGACTCCTCTGAGGGACGCGCATCGCGAGCGCAGTGCCAGTGGCACCATGTACCGCCCGGATGCCCTTTACCAGGTAGGCTAGCCGCATTGGATTGCATGTGGATGTGGATGTGGAGAGGTCTAATGCTATTCTGTTCTTCGTGCGCAGGGCTCGCTCCACAACCTGCCCGACTATGTGAGCTCCAGGAACGATCTGAACCGCTCCATGTCCGGTTCCGGCGTTATAAAGCGCTACGGCTCCCTTCGCCAGAGCACCAACATTTCACAGAGTCAGGTGAGCTTTTCCAACCAAATGCATCGCATATGAAGTGCATAGTACTAGGAAGCTGGACATGAGTGCTGCTTTTCGGTGGGTGAATGATTTTAGGTACTTTTATCAAAGGCTACAAGTGTGTCCCATTCTCTGCTGCGCTTCCGTAAAGAAATAAGATGTGGTAGCCACTACTTATTATATTTTAAAGACTCAGCTATTTAATCGGCTTAAGGAAATATTGAAAATATTTAGATGTGGAATACAAAGTCTGTGCGGTTAGAACGGCGAACGGTGTTCGATGTATTTGAGCTGACTTAAAACTCAACTTGACTTAATTTAGAAAAAAAAAGCACGGCAACAGAGGTAGCACTAAAACATGGTAGCTTAGAAGCGATGCGCCAGATAGCTTCTCCAGATCCAGAGGATCAGTTTGTAGAGCAGGAAGAGGCGAAACAGCCGGTAGAGGGTCACCTTGCTGCAAGATTTTCACTAGAAGTCGACCATGTAAGGAGCACGAAGAGATACTCACATCCTTAGGATGAACTTGGAACGCCCCAGCGTTTTGGGATCCTCGCGAAGCAAGTGCGTTCGGATACTGAGGAGCATGTGGCCGCAGCACTGGATCACCAGGCCATGGATGTCCGGATGCTGGAAGGCATCCAAGTTGAATGCGGATCTGGAGAGGATGGGATGGCGAACGATGAGAGGCGAAACTATAGTGACTACTAAGTGGACCCACCCTTGGCGCTGCTGGGAAAGCGCCTCCATGTCTGTGACTCCGGGACTGTCCCAGTTGTTGAACATGAAGGGCTGCATCACCTCCAGCGTCTGGTAGGCCTTGCGCACCGCACTCATCAGCACGGGCTTCCGCCCGAAGATCCTGAGGAGCAGGTCGAGGATGAGGGCCGGCAGGATCTGCTTGGTGAAGACGAGGAACTGGTAGGCCCACCGCCGGTCCGTGTAGTGGCAGCCCGGGATCATCAGGTTCTTCTCAAAGGCCACATCGCGCCACAGGTCCAGCGTGTCCATCTGCTCGGCAATCTGGGTGAAGGTGTGCGGCACGTGGGTGCACGATGAGGACAGGTAAACGGGCAGCTCGGCCGGCGGACCCTGCCTGTAGATCTCGTAGCCCCGTTTGGTGTACCACAGCATGCTCTTGATGCCGATGTCCTGCGGCGTGATGTCCAGCCGAATGTCCTTGCCCAAGTACACAGTCTTGAGGATGCCGGCGCCCACCAGCGCGAACAGTCCCATGGCACCCATCAGGGATGGCGAGAATCCGGGCGACGGGTCGTCCACGGCAAAGAGAACTGCGAAAGGCTACGTTTTGTAAATCAGGGACTAATGCATTTGCGGTCCGTGGATTACCTATGGAAGGGCGATACACTATGACTGGCAGCCGATGGCGGTAGTCATTCACCAGGGATTCGGCCAGGTTTTTGGTGAACGTGTACGTGTTGGGAAAGCCCACGATCAGCCTGTGGCGGGGAGCCATGGGATAACCAAGTGATAGAGCATTATATACAATCCGTGGACTTACTTTCTTGTTACGGCGTTGAGCAGCCCGTCGTCTGGCACCTCGTCGATCAGTCGGAGGCACAGCCGCCAGTCCATCGGCGAGGAGTAGTACTGCAAGGATGAGAGCCGCAGGATCAGAAAAGCATGCCAGGCAGTCCTGGATCCCTAAAACACCAACCCACCCACCTTGGGCTCCACCCGCCTCAAATAGGGATTGCTGTAGAACGTGGACACGTGGACGAAGGCCCTCAGCTGCGGCAGAGTCTCGGCGAACTTGAGCGCCTCCAAGGTGCCTCCGACATTCAGGCGCAGGGCCTCGCGGAGCGGCTCATCGAAGCGCACGGTGGCGGCACAGTGGTAGACCAGGGAAACACCCCTCATGCGCTGCATCATCGCGGGATCGATGCCCAGTCCCGGCAAGGAGACATCGCCCGGCACCGCCACGATCTTGTCCAGCTCCTGTGGCCTTTCCGCGGCCAGCACGTGGAAGACCGTGGCCTGCCGCAGGCGGACGAGCCGCTGCTCCGCCGTCAGCTGTCTGCGTGGGCGCAGCAGGACGTAGATGCGGCGGACGCTGCAGGAGCGCAGGAGCTTCTCGACCAGCGCCTTGCCCACCACTCCCGATCCGCCCGTCACGAATACCTCGCTGTCCTCGAAGAACTCCTCCATTTCCATGGTGGATGTGGCACGGTGAATCACTGACCAGAGCCCGTTCGGCACTGGCATCCAGCTCCACGGGTCGATCCGCTTAACTGAACGCCAGGCGGCGCGTGTTCATTAAGTCAGTGATTTGGTTTACATGAGCTGCGTTGCTACATTTCCATGCTAAACCTACCAAGTTGGCAGTGACCCGGACTGACCCAAAGCGGGTTTCCATTACCACGGGGTGGAGCACCCGTACACCCTGTACACCCTGTACTTGTACCTTTATTTTTGGCGATAATAACCCGCTTCATCCCTTTCAGGAGGAGACCAAGTGCTGCGGCTGCATCACTTGCTCCAAGGAGACACGCGACACATTCGCCGAGATGATGAACTTCTCACTGCTCAAGGACATGGTCTTCGTCATCTTCTCCGTGTCCAACTTCTGCACGAGCATTGGCTTCAACGTTCCCTACCTGTACGTGGTCGCCTACGCGGAGACCCTGAAGCTGACCAAGTCGGATGCCAGCTACCTGATAGCCACGATTGGCGTGGCCAACACGGTGGGTCGCATCATCCTGGGCTACATCTCGGACAAGCCGTGGGTGAACCGCCTCCTCGTCTACAACGTCTGCCTTACAGCCTGCGGAATTTGTAAGTTCCTGATCTGATCTGATCTGATCGGCCCTTGGTGTAATCCTCTCCTGCTCTTCCACTAGCCACTGCCATGGTGCCGCTGTGCCACGACTTCCAAACCCTGGCCTTCTACTGCTGCGTGTTCGGCTTCACGATCGGCGCCTACGTGGGCCTGACCTCGGTCATCCTGGTGGACCTGCTGGGTCTGGACAAGCTGACCAACGCCTTTGGCCTGCTGCTGCTCTTCCAGGGCATCGCCAGCTTCATCGGTCCGCCCATCGGAGGTGAGTACTCGCCAAAGCTGGATAGCTGTATGTTCTGTTTCTGACCTCTGACCTCTGACCATCTCCCCAGGCTGGATGTACGACCTGACGGACTCGTATGCGCCGGCCTTCCTGATGGCCGGCCTCATGATCGCCATCAGCGGCCTGGTGATGTTCGCCATTCCGCCGCTGCAGCGCCTCCAGGCCCGCAAGCTGGAGCGGAAGCCCCACACCGAGCACCTGGCCCTTAGTTAGTAGTTCACCCACCACCACCACCCACAGTGCCCTGTTTACTCCCACTGCTACCATATTTTTTTGTTTTTTTTTCTACTGTAACTTTAAATCTAGATACGTACTGATGCACACGACTTGCATGCTTGCTTAGATTAAGTCCTAGTCCTAGGCCAGCCATGTACATAGGTATGCGCATATGCGGCAGCTATGGCATATCCGATTATTTATGTACACCAAACTCCCCTGTCCCCCCGTCCCCTGCCCCCCTGAGCCATGACCTCTGACCCCAGACCCCATTGCAGTGCATGCAAATGTATGCCTATACGTACATGTACCCATACCCATACCCATACCCAAATTATTGTTATTCTATTATGACTGTATGCCTGTGCGTGCGTCCCTCTGTGTATACGCCATTAAAGAAAGCTTTTGTACAACAACGGAAAACCAGAAAAGTCCATTCCGAAATCGATTGGCTGACAAAACCACTGGTGGTGGGGAATATGAATGTGAATATGGATATGAAATATGCTGGTAAGTGTAAGTGTAGTACTTGAAACCATCTCTTTTCTACCTTCAAATGCACAGAAATGCAATAGATAGATAGATAGATAGAACACATGGATCGATAGGGAATTTTGTTACGAATTCAACGAGATATGGCATTCCACTTTTGGACAACTACTTTTATTGTTATCGAAGAAATACTGATTATTTTGTATAAAAAAATCGAAAAAAAAATTGTAAAAAATCGGATATATTCAATCGGCGTTTTAGCCATAACTTGGCCAAAAATGGGAGCACAGCTAAAATAAAGACTGTTTGT